>NC_136485.1:163221960-163279460 GCF_053919585.1 Euprymna scolopes | reverse complement strand
CGACCTTCACAACGGACTTGATATACGTGTTCCATTTCAGATAAGGAGTAAAGGTCAAACCCAGAAGCTTGTCAAAACATGGATCCTCCCTGAAACGAGAGCCATCCATTTCAATTGATGCCAGATGGGGATCAGAGCGTTGATGATGTAAAGATAGAAGTTTGCTTTTAGATGCATTAAAAGTAACCAGCTACCTCTTACCCCACTCTACCACGCGCTCAGGATCAGTGGATAAAGAATAAGAGAGCATTTTGTATTTTTCGGCCTTTAATGGTCGTCTCATCAGCATAGATGTCAACGAATGATTTAAGTATGTGTTTTGTGAGATCTTTGATGTAGATCAGGAAGAGAGTTGGGCCCAGGATGGACCCCTTGGGGGCTCCAGCATTAATACTGTGGGCCTCTGATTTCTGCCCATCAACCACTACTCTTATGAGTCGATCAGAGAACAATGATTAAATGATTGAGAAAACATTTCCAGTCATACAGTAGCATGAAATCTTGTGAAGTAGGCCCTTATGACATACCTTATCGAAGACCTTTGATATGTGAACAGCAATTGCCCTTAAAAGGAAGCCTTTGTCGAGAGATTCACTAATACTATGAGATATAACCGTTATCACGTCTGCTGTAGATCTAGCAGAACGGAAAACATATTGTATGTCACTAAGAAGGTTATTTCTACTGAGTTGGTTGATTATTTCTCTATTTAATATGGCTTCCAGATATGGCTTCCAGTAGCTTACTCATGACACACAGGAGAATATTAGTCTGTACTGAGAGGGAGATGACTTATTATCTGAATTCTTAAATACAGGGCATACTGATGATATTTTCCAGGGTGTTAGAAAGCACTTTTCCTTAAGACAACGTTTAAACAGTTTTGTAAGTATGGGGTCAATTTATAGTTGAAGCTTTTTCAACAGTATAATTGGAATGCTGCCAGGGCCAGTTGTTTTACTGGAATCAAGGTTCTTGATTATCTTGGCGACTTCACGCACATATATTTGTATGTTGCATAGCGTGTTGTCTGTTATAGGAGGAAATACGGGGAGTTGATGACCTTCGTCGCATAGAGTAAAATTAGCTGCAGAGTTCTTTGCAAATAGTTTGGCCTTATCTGATGCTGACGAGATGACCTCAGGCCCATTGATGATGGTTGGGATAGAACGCACGCCTCTGTTCAGGATCCTGTTTGCTATTTGTCAAACCTTGTGGGAACCAAGCCGATGCTTAGCTACTTTGGATTTTGGACTGAGCATATAGCTCTCTTTCATGTTTTATTACTCTTTTACAGTGGTTGGTGGCAGTCCTGAAAGCAGCTTTAGTCTCAGTACATCTATTACGAAAAAAAAAGTGATTTCTGTGCGCGATGGCAGCTGCACAGAATGCGGAAATACTACTACTTCTACTACTACTACTACTACTAAAAATAATAATAGCAAATATGTAGATTAAGATAATTAGTTAGCATTATACCACCCCCAAAATAAAATTCTACTTTTTTTAGTTGATTACTTTGAAAGCCCACGCCCAAGAATAAGATTTTACTTTTTAGGTGATTATCTTGAAAACTTTGACCAAATTATCGCCAATTCGCAATAATAACATTTTGCTCTAAAAGAAATAATGTTCTCATTAGAATTCTGCAACTATGCTAATCAACCAGAAAATAAAAATGTGATTCTTCATTTTTCAAGATTACGTGAAAACGGCCCGAAAAATGAAGGAAAACAACCAAAAGTCGGTTTTGCATATAAAGTTAAGGGAAACTGATCACCCTTTCGGATCAGACAACGTATTTAGGATTTAGTTAATTTTGTTTGTTTTAAAATCTTAGTCATGTTAATGTTCCTGATCAAAACTTAGCATAAAATATGGCAATGCAAATAATCATACACAAGTCGCATTTTTTTTGTAATAGTAACTTTAAATTTGGGCGGAAATGAGAAAAATAAGCGGTCTTCTAAGGAAAATCAGACTATATCGTATCACTGGAAAAATACGTAGCGTAATTAAATATTCCTAAGAAAGAGAAAAATCCAGCTTTTCCTCGATGCTCATGCATCTAAACAATATGATATAAATGCAGGAGAACCTCAGGGGTATATCCTGGGATCTTTGCTATTCCTAATATTCGTAAATGACCTCCCTGATAACATTGTTTCCAAGATGGGTATATTAGCGATGACACAACGCTCTATAACAGGCACCATGGGAAAACGAATGACCACATATATGAGGAAATGACGGAAAAATTAGTGAAAAACCTTCTCTCTGTAGTGGAATGGAGACAAAAAAGATGTTTACATTCAATGTTGCTAAGGCTAAGCTTGTTTCCTGTAATAATTGCAAGAAACCTTCTCAACCACGAATAGAAGTGGCGAAAACATATTACCTGAAAGTTATTTAAACTCCTCGGCCTAACCTTCACAGGGAACATGAATTGGAACAAATACATTGAGAGCATAACTAAAGTTGCTGCGAAGAAGGCGTGCTTCCTCTACCATGCTAGAAAGCTACTTATGACTGAAAGTATCGTGTAACTCTATAAGGCCACCATTCGACCATGTATGTAGTACTGTTGTCACATTTGGGCTGATGCATCTGCTACTAGTCTCTCACTCCCAGAAATGATGGAAAAGAGAGTCCTCAACCTGATAGGTCCTGAACTGTAATCTAAGCTTCAGTCTCTGTCCCATCGACGAAATGTTGCATTCGTCTGCCTATTCTACACGTATTTTAATGGTGAATATTCTGACGAACTACACGCACTTGTGTCCCCTCGACAAATCAGACAAGCAGCAAAATCACACCCATACACTGTAGAGATTCCTTGGTGCAATAAAGCTTTTTACGCCAATAGTTTCTTCCCCAGAATGATAGACTTTGGAACTCTCTTCCGGGATTCTGCTTTCTCAATTGTACTGACATGCAGATGTTCAAGTGTAACGTGAACTGACATCTTACTGCTCATCTCCCTTCATAATATCCCTGCAATTTATGTCCCCGATAGTAGCCCCGTACTTCAAAGTAGCACCGTGTCGTGTTGGGGGGGGGTCAATAAATTAATGAAAAAGATTACGAGTTGTTTTAAGATATAGTCGTTAAGACTTAAGATTAGTAGTAAAATCTTTGGTTAACTGTCCTAAAGTTAGAATGGCCCAGAAAAGTGGGATCATTTTACACTAAATTTATATGTGAAACACAATATATTGCGAGACCTCGATAGTTACATCGGTAGGAGACGCGGCTGGACGTAAAATATTTTTGTTTCGATTCCAGCTGATGGCACCCAAGTAAGTTTTTTAAACGTTTGAAATCACTACGATATATTAGTTATAGTATGATATAAAAATTCAAAATTAATCTGTAATAATAAATACGAAATTTGCATTAATTATAATATATTTAAGCGTATTTACTTACCCAGCAAACTTTGCTAGTAAAATTAAAAATACAAAGCTTCGATCTTTTGTGTAATAAAATTATTTTCAGTTGTTTATTTTAGTTTAAAGTTCACTGACTCGACAGAAACGGCTTTTTTTTTTAGGTAAATATCACATTATTAATATCTTTACTTATGAATCAATACTTCTGTTCTATCCTTGCCCAAAATTTGGTTCTTGTCAAATGAAACTTAAATCTGACCTTTTATCTCTCCGTTAATGACATAGATTATCAAATAACGGTATTATTGATTTAAACTTTACCTTTGATTTACCTGAGGTATCATCAAATTAAAATGAACTTAATGTATGAATTAAATGAATTATTTTTTACAATAATGTTAAGAATATGTTTATATTTAATCAATTGTACTTGTTAAAAAAGTAGGACTATTTTCTTTATATATATTCTGAAAAATCCGTTTGGAAAAATGGATGTTATGAATAAATGCGTTGTTATTCTTCAGCTGGTTATTTATTATCTAAACATTGAACATATGCCCTTCTATGTCAATTTTTTTTAAGATTTACTGTTACAGGGCCGGAACATGTTTCTTAGGTTAGGTGCTATGTCATCAAGACGCATGCATGCCCAAAACCTATTTATTATTCAAAAATTCATTGTACATAGAGTTAGTGAATGCTCGTATTTTGTATAGAATAGTCTAATTACGTTTCTTTATTAATATTAGTTGAGATTAAGAAAACGATACCTACTCGAAAGATGCAATAATTACAAAACGGGAAGTAAGTAGCACTAGTGTAAAGGCTGTACATATGCCCTCCAAGAAGTTTAATGAATAAGAAGACGTGCAGACCATTAAACCTGTATAGTCATGAAAGTAAGAGCTTGCAGCGACGATTATAACACAGGCTGGTATTAAAGAAGAAATTTGCAGGGATTATACGAGCTTGTGAGGGCGACTTACAATTATAAATTGTTTTTGTTGTCATGACAACAATAATACACAGGGGTATTAATACATTTCCATAAATAAAAATAATTTCGTCCTACTAATTAATCTGGAATATTATATATGTACATTAATAATGCGATCAAGAATACTTGAAATCATGCATAACCAATAAGCAGTGTCACGGGGCATTTTATTTTCAATTAATTTTAAATGAACAGAGATGACTGCAAAGTGAGAGTATACATGTTTTCTAAATGTTTTTCCATGTGCAATACAGAATGGCCAAACGATATATATATATATATATATATATATATATATATATATATATATATATATATATATATACACTTTCGTATATTAAGTTTATGTGAGTAAATGAAGTAGTTATATATATATATATATATAAATATATATATATATATATATATTAGAATAGAAAAAATGTGAGCATGAAACGTAATATGGTTAAGCTTAAACATAGAAAATTAGAAGACGAGTTGTTAAAACTAGAAAAGAAAAGGACAAGGTATTCGCGTAAAAAACATAATAAATTTATAACTTTACATATTGCAACATTAAGAATTGATTATATAATGTTATAAATGATTTTTTTACAAAAATCCGAATGCTGCAATATTTTAAGTTATAAATTTATTATACTTTCACTAAAATGTCTTGTCCTTGTCTTTTCCAATTTTAACGACTAGTAATTTATATTTTCATGTTTAAGCTTAACCATATTACTTTTCATGCTCACATTTTTTTATTATAATCCATGATGTTTCCATGCTTCCAATAAATTTACTTGTGCTTTGTTTCATTTCAGTCTTTTTTACCCCCCGCACATAGCATGCACATATGTTATAAGAATGTACGACACTCCTCTGCTTCAATAAAATCCCCCAATTGTTTTCCTTTCATTCTTTTATTTTACATGTTTATCTTGTTACTTCTCTTTTCGCGACAACAGTGAATTAGTAGCAACACATATCGCTAAAGCGACATGGTTGCTATGGAAATCAGTCATAAAAAGGTCGTTCATGGCTTACGGTTTTTACAATTTTGAACACCAGTAAATTCATCATAACTTTTTTTTACCTGAACGAAAATTGATTTTTTTTACAATAATACTGTACTAATTGTTTGAAATTTGGTCAAATAATGAATGAGCGTTAAAGCTTTAAAGCAGTTCTCTCCCTGTCTGAGAGTACATCTTTCAAACTGCTTGGCCTAATGTTCACAGGAAACATGAGTTGGAACAATTATATTGAAAAAAATTGCCCGGGCCGCTGCGAAAAAGGTAGGCTCTCACTACCGTGCTAGAAAACTACTGACACCTGAAATTATCCTGTACCTCTATAAGGCCACCATTCGCCCATGAATGGAGCTTGTTGTCACATTTGGGCTGGTGCATCGGCTACTATTCTCTCGCTCCTAGACAAGGTTAAAAAAAGAGTCGCCAATCTGATAGGCCCTGAACTGGCATCTAAACTTCAGCCTCTGTCCCATCGACGAAACGTGGCATCCCTCTGCCTGCTCTACAAGTATTTTAATGGTGAATAATCTGACAAACTGCAGACACTTGTGCCCCCACGACGTAAACACCCTCAACAAACCAGACAGGCAGCTAAATCCCACCCCCACACAATAAAGATCCCTAGATGTAAAAGATCTTTCTACTCCAGTAGTTTCTTCCCCAGAACCGCTAGACTCTGGAATTCCATTCCAGGTTCCTGATTCCCTAACTGTACTGACATGCAGAAGTTCAAATGCAACGTGAACCAACATCTTGCTGGCCAAATCCCAACATAGTGCCCCAGTAGTTGCTTCCCCTGATAGTAGTCCCCTACACCAAAGTGGCAATGCGCCTTGTTTGGAGTGAAAATATTTTTAAAAAATGACTAAAACTGCCACTTAACCATATATTTAAACACTGCTGTGTTGGAATGATATATATTTAAAGTATGTTTATAATGGTAGTGTTTCCACTAAATTTCGCCACACGTCAGACGTCAATTTTGATGTGTATATATCGTGTGATGCTTCAATCGTTGATTAAATAAAAATGAAATACAGAAGTGGGATACGTTGTCAGGTTAGATACGGTGATGATTTGATTAGAGGTGAAGAGTTAGGAGCGCATCACATTATCGAAGGTTTTGAAGACACGTGGTTCATCAAATACTTACCACGCCATTTTTTATTTATATCTAACGCCGTTTTTGATTTATCTCCTTCTGTGTGGCCTCTTCCAAGTCAAACCGTTCATGATATGTATGTATGTATATATATGTGTGTATATATATGTGTGCGTATATATATATATATATATATATATATATATATATATATATATATATATATATATATATATATACATAACCATTTTCCAAACATGTTAGCAAAGTACCGATAAATGTTGATACAAGGAGACTATTGCTTTACAGAGAGAGGCTTGGCTTTCGTTAAAGCTCGCACTTTTTTTTTGTACGAAGACATTCGGCAGAAGTGATTTCAGCCACATTTTACCACTCTATATAATTTAGCTTATTTAAAAGTAAATATAAAAAAGGAGTTTTATTCAAAAGGTCCTTATTTGAACTTTTATAACTAAATTATAAGCTTTATGATAACATATTTTATGAACTGTTTTTTCTCAAACATCAGTCTTACAGAATAATAATTGGAACAGGTCAAGACTATTTCATGACAATTCTGATATCCTCTTACGGCAGAGGGAGGAGAAATTCAGTTTTGAAAAGCAAACAATAATTCCACGTTCATTAATAAAAGTAACATTGTTTGTACGTTCGAGCATCAGCAGCTTAACTGTCAATTACCTGATGATATGTCCTGATCAAATATATTCGCATGCGATATATACTTATGTGATGTAAAAATAAAAATACTAAATTCTTATTTTACAAATTAAATATAGAAAAAATATTCATATCATTTTCCAAATATATAGACGATTGAGCAGTCGCGATCTTTGTGTCATTCCGTCGACACACGATCCATATAGAAATGAATTAATTTGATTTTGAGAGGATCAATTCCGTAGAGTTGTAAATCTAAAAAGATCTCCACGTGAACGATGCGCATTTTTTTATAATTTGCAATTTAATTTGATTATTTTATTGCAAATGTTCAACGTAAAAATCACGCAAGGGAGGTAATCATTTAGTATATAGGATTTTTTTTGGTCAGTAGTTACTTCCCGTAGTTTTTAAATGCGGCAGAAAATGAATTCCCCTAATGTTTGTGCAATACATTTTGAGTCAAATAATATGAATAAAAAATGTTATTTCTTTTACTGAAATAACATTTTATTAAATAAATTGTGATTATGCAAATAAATGGAACCAAAACAAGCATAACTGATTTGGCTATGACTATGATCAATATTTACTATGAAAGTGACACATAAAACACTACTCTAATTCCATGCTGGACAGATGTCAATATGCTTTCATTACAGGAACAAATAACATCAAAAAACAATATTGAATATTTGCCTCTGGTCCATGGTAACACAACTCAACTAAGTACTGTGAATGCAGCATTTTAAAAAAGTTTTGCAATTGCTGATGAACTTGAAATCGAATGCATCGATATTTGATCTTGTATCGTATGCTAAAGAGGGCTGCCATAATAAGGAAAATACCTGAGTAGTTCTCGATATACAAAATGATGAAGCAGATATTCAGTATCGTTAAGACAATTGAGTCCATGCAAGATTCATCTGCATATTATGAAAAAAGATGTAACATTTCACCAGGCTAAGTAGCAGCATCTGAAATAAAAGATGACACTTTGACAGCACATGAACAAGGCTGAAATATTTTTAATGTGTTTGTTCAATAATGCCTCGCATTGAAAAAATGTGAATGCACCAATAAAATCAATGATGATAAAAACATTTAGCAATCTTCAGAAAAAAAAGCATTCATAACAAAATAGCAAGAAGGAAGCAGATTGCATGAAAACAGATAAACACCTTTCTCACTAGGTTATTATAGAAGCAAGAACCCCAAAAGTTTAAATTCGCATGGGCGAATGGTTCACATGACAGATTCTTTATGTTAAGAATACGAATCTCTAAATACACTTTGTAATATCGTGTTACGCTGCCCTAATGGCTTTTGTACTTATCCCACGGTCTTTAAGTTTTGGTTTATAGTTATTTTTTCTTTACAAGAAGTGAACTGTTTAGAAAAAAAATAAATTACTCGCATGCACCTGTTTCGGATTCTTTCCCTTTTGTTTTTACTTCATTTATAAGGAGTTTAACGCTACGTTTAATACAAACGATATTTCTGTTTAGAATAAATGAATAATCTGCATTAATATATGATATTAATTGACATTTAAGGCGGGGCAAGTTCGGATAACCTGCTAGTATTGTTATATATCTCTATTTGATTAATAATATACAAATAAAACAAAATTTAATTCCACTCCCATCTCCTATACAATAACTTTGTTTCATGGGTGAAGAGGGGCGGACTAATATATATGCATGTCTTTATGGGTTAAAAAACAACTGCGTATTTTTTGCCCGATTTTCAGCTTGTGTTCGATATATTGAATCTAAACAAGGGAGATCCTCAAAAAGTCCAAATCGTAGATACAAAATTCCCTTTCTAGTACTAATCGATAATATATTGATGGTTTTTTGATAATTCGCTATATATATATTCATATATTAAGAAGAATGATAATAAAACTATCGGAGCTAAAAAACACGAATTAATCAATAAAAGTGCACGCTTTATCATCGCCTGATATAAGAAAACGAAAAGAGAAAAAAATAGCTTTGAATCAATACACAGAATGAAATTCCCCATAAAACTAGTTTAAATATAAATAAAACATGCACCAACGTTTGCTAATTTAATGAAACCTCCAAGTATCCCGTCCGTTTAATAATTTAACATAAAATCAACTCGGATCTAAAGGTTCGGAGATGCACGAAATTAAAGATCAATATCTTTTTATAGTTTGGTCTAGAATTACTATAAAATAGACCGTAATAAATAAGGCAGCTCATGGTACGAAGAGCATGGATCGAAATGTTTTAGAGCGCGCAGAGGTTTATTCAATTAGTATTTGGTAAGCTGGCGCCTCTGGTATCTATAAAAATCAAGTTGTATCTAAAAATGGGTTAAAATTATCATTTTAAGCAATGTAATTCTAATCAAAGACCGGGACACACTGTTCGAAAGTATATTCATGTTCTTAAGTTGCTCATAGGATGAGAATATGCAAACGTTAGCGTCAAACTCGCTCAAATCATTTTGTTAATAATTATGAAGTCATGGACATCTCGTTAAAATAATACGCTTTTTTTTTAATTTACAATGAACAGCCTACATTAAAATCAAACAGGACAGTTACTTAAAACTGAGTTTTTAAAGACTTTTAAAGACGTATAATAGCATTAGACACAAATATATAACGCGACAAAATATATATCTATTTATCTATCTATCTCTCTTCTCCCTCTATCTCTCTCTCTCTCTCTCTCTCTCTCTCTCTATATATATATATATATATATATATATATATATATATATATATAACGTAACCAATATTGCTTAACGGGGTTAATACAAGATTGCGCAATTCTGTCGTAAGGAAGATATATTTCTATTTGTTTTACATCTAAAAACAAATAGAAAGTATATATATATATATATATATATATGTACATCAATATATATATAAACACATATATATATATATATATATATATATATATATATATATATATATATATATATATATATATATATATATATATATGATGGAAGCATTAGGCTTCCAAATGCCTTGTTTTGGGTAACCATATATATATATATATATATATATATATATACAGCGTGCCCACGAAGTCGGGGTACATAATCTAGAGGATGCTTCCAGAAAGTCTGGCAAGATAATGAAGTCAAATCCTGTGTATATATATATATATATATATATATATATATATATATATAGATATATATAGATATATATAGATATATATATATATATACCAGTGGTGAAAAAAACGGACTAGAGTGCTCAATGTGTAGACAAAACAGTATATAGGAAATCTATTACTGTGAGTCCAGAATGCGTTTACATATTGTTTCAGCTAGGGAAAAATCCTCAAAGAGAGGAAATATCCAACTAGCATCATCAGAATTCATAGATTGACAAAGTTATAAAATCAAATAACAATGGAAAATCGTAGATGAAGGGGAGTTGGAAAAGAAGGGAGAGTGGAAGGAAAAGGACGTTGTAATTTAAAGTAGTAGGAGTGTACACGATAAGAGAGTGGTTTATAATTAAATATTAATTATGTGTTAATTCTTATAAACGTTTTTTTTTTAGTTTATAACGGTTTAAAATTAAAATACGCTATTCTTATTTATAACGGCATAAGTAACAGTTAATTTAAAGGATCACCATGGCAACAGGTTGAAGAGTTAATGTTAGCGGACATGGTGTGGTGGGAGGAGGAAGGAACGGGTTGAAAATGGGGTTTAAAATTATTTAGCCAGGCGGATAGAGATTGAAGGATATTTATTGTTTATAAAAAAGTAAAGAATAAGAAAAGGAAAAATTGAAGGATAAATTAATGAATTGTACGTTACAGGTTTATTTTGATAGTATAATGATAGTTAAGAATATCAGTAAGTAAATAAAATTAATAAAATATAAAAATATTAATAAATAATTGTTTATGATAAGTAAATAAAACACACACACATAAATACATATGCCCGCGGAGACACATCAATGGGGGGGGAACACATGCCTAAGTATATATTAAAAACACCGATACGTAAACATAAAAATATAAATATACATATATACATACATATGCATGCATACATATATATATATATATAATTATAATAAAAATTAAATAAAATAATATATATGCGGATATAAAAGATTATTTAAATTAACTCCTTATTTTTAAATACATACAATTTGTTTATGAAATATAATTAATACAATTAATAAATACGAGAACTACGTATATCGCATGAATTTTATATAAAATTCAATGTTGGCGCCGTCATTCGCCACCATCTTTTTAAGTCGATCAGAAATCGCAACAACTGATTCCAAGACAACTTTGCGGAATCGTAGTAAACACTTTCAATGTTCCTCCTTCGATCAGCAATAGCAAAGTGTGAGGAAACCTCATCATTTTGTGTGATGGAATTAGACTAATTATCTATGACACAATTGAAGATTTAATTTTTATGCACGTTTTGAGGTACTACGCAATTTGCTATTGTTGGTCCTTGATTGCGGAATGCCCACTTTCGTTGGAGATGGGTCAACGGTCGCGGTTCACACGAATAGAAATCCTAATTAAACACCCTTCGACTTTTGTTTTTTGATGTTGGCTAAGAGACAAATCAAGTAAATGAAACTAATAAATTAAGAAAAACTTAAAGGGAAATACGTGAAGCTGTGAATTTTGTTTCTCAGGAGTTTCTTAAGAAGTCAATCGATGGGATCTCTGTCTCACATGTAAATCTGGTGTATAATAAATACGCTTTACTTAAAATCTATGCGTTACTTGATTCACATATGTATTGTTTGTATAAATTATATTTAAAAAATGTTAATTAAATTTCAATTTTAATTAAATTATTTAAATATACACATATATCGTGCTTATATAAATACGGAAAAAGTTAATATTTAATTACAACATAACTGTATTTAACGCTTGTTGTCGTCTCGATGACAATGCTGCTACATTTAAGTTTTTGTTCCGCATTTAATACATAATAATTTCCCATTCGCGTAAAATTGAATTAAAAAAATAATAATTAAATAAACTAGCAGTAAGTAAGAAAAACATTACACATTAATATGTACATATAATATAATAGCCATATTATCAGATAAGTAAACCAATTTCTAATAAAACTAATTTTACTTCCGGTTCCATATGTTTCTTTCTTTTATTACGAAATGCATTAGATTTATGCTTTTTTATTTTCTTCTCGAAATATCAAAAACAGCTACTACCAACTGTGAGTCCATATTTCTTAAATTGCAGTTATTATTTTAAAAGAAAATTTATGTACTAGAATTTAGAACATCTGCAATAGCTTGGTTTATTTATCTGTTTTGGATACGTAACTTCCTTTCCTCATCCTGTTTCCTGACTAGACGTCTGCTTCTTTTACATCAGTATTTATGAGAAACGGTTCAAACAATCGACGTTTCTCATATGTATATATATATATATATATATATATATATATATATATATATATATATATATATATTAATCGTAGTGATTCAATGAATTAAAAAAACACTTTTTGACGGGAAAGATTTTTATTTTTCCAAGCAAGACAAAGAATACTTTTAATAATCTCCTTAACTTATAGGCAGTCGATGGCTGCCATCTCTTCAGAGGAGAAAATATTAGCACATATTTATAAGCCCTATTTGCAAAAGTCAGTGAGACATAGAAAGTCAAAGTAAAAAAATAATTAATTAATCAGAAGTCATATAGCCAGAGAATTTGAAGAAAACGATATGAACATTTTAGATTTAAATTGCGTAGTGATATCCAAGGTGATTGTTCTTCAAAGTAGTTAGGTAATAAGATCCAAGCTGTATATTGGGTAATCCGCATAACAGTAGAAATCCGGGTCGGGCATTTCATATCTTGTATATCAAGCAATTCTTATTTAGATGGGATAATAACTATAGAACATTGCTGCCAGTAATATTTTGTGAATCTTATAATCATAGGTTGCCATACCAGCTGATTGTTAAATAAAATTATTCTGAAGTATATACATGTATATATATATATATATATATATATATATATATATATATATATATGCTTTAAGAAGTTAATACGGTTTGTTAAACGGGTGCTGTTTTGCGATAAGTCGTAACTGCTCCTAACTGAGTACACGACTGAATAGTTAAAAACAAACAGAATTGAAATTTAAACAATTTATATTCCTGGCGATTGAACGCCACAATCGGGTAATAATACGTAATTCTTTAGGTTCCAGAATATTCGATACCCAGATTATTGGTAAGAAATATTTAATTAAATGGTAAAGATCGTTTATTTTTAATTCGATGTTAAACTCCGAATTTTAATGTGTGTCGTATTTATTTTACTACGAATAAAATAATTCATAAAAGAGCCACATCAATCAAAAATAGTTTCATTATGTTAAACTAAACAAGAAACCTAAATGAAAATCTTATTCTCATAAAAAAAACTTGCTAGTACATACGATGATCCGTCGAAAAAATACATCTTGATTTATTTTATATTTTTAATTTTCCTACTGGCAATGATACGCTCACAAGTATATTGTTTGATTGTCCATTCAATAGACAATATTTGGAAGCACGTGTTTATGTTTACGTAATTTAACTTAAAATGCTGAGCTTTTTAAACAGGTTCAAAGGTAAAATAATCTGCTCGATGGAAAAAGACCCAAATCTACTCTTAGATTTGCTCTTGTTAACATGTAATGCGGCGATACATATACACACAGGCACCGGGAAATCACACACACACACACACACCACAGATACACACCGCTATCTATATCTATATCCATAAAAGTGAAATTGTCTCTGTGTGCAGATTTCTCTACCAAACTACTCTGTCAATTTTCAGTCAACAAGCTCGAGATATGACATAAAGAGTATTGAGATTTGAGAAATTTTTTTTAATCAGTTTCCGGCCTGAAATTTGACTGTCAAAACATGGTCACAGTTAAACGATTTTACTTTTGAAAATTTTACTAAACTTCTCCGCCAATTTTAGGTCTGAACACTTGAAATTTTAGATATCGGTTAATTGGGCATGGATCAGAAGGTTTAATTTGATTTGAGCCTAACACTATATGTTAAGGGGTCAAAATTGGCGTCAACGTTTAAAAATTGACCTCTGCCGTCTCTCCGAAATTATTCAGCCAATTTTTGGTCTAAACATTTGAAATTGACATGAAGTGTATTCAGATATATGGCAAAATGTATTAGATTTAGGCCGAGAATTGGCTTCCAAGGGGTCAAAGTTCAAAAGATTTTACCTTCCTGGTCTCTAAAAAACTCTTCAGCAAATTTTGGGTTTAAACATTTGAAATTTTGCAGAAAGGTTATTCAGACATGCAGCAAGATTTTATTATCAGTTTTGGTTGATAATTAAGCTGCAAAGATGCCAAATTGTAAAGATTTAACCTTTGCAGACTCTACCAAACTCCTCCACTTATTTTTAATCTAAATTCTTGAAATTATTGATATAGGTTACTTGGACACGAGTCAAAATGTTTAATTTGACTTGAGCCTAACACAATATGTTAAAGAGTCAAAATTGGCGTCAAAGTTTTAAAAATATATCTCCGCCGTCTCTACAAAATTACTCAGTCAATTTGTGGTCTAAAAATTTGAAAGTTTACATAAAGTGAATTCAGACATACAGCCAACTTTTTATTCAATATTTGGCCGAAAATTGGGTTGCCCAGGGGTCATGGTTAAAAAAAAATTGTCCTTTGCTCTCTCTGGCGAACTATTCAGCCAATTATGGGTCTAAACATTTGAAATTTAATATAAAGGGTATTTTGACATGCAACACGCCGTATAATCAGTTTTGAGGTGAAAACTTGTCTGTCAAGAGTTCAAAGTATAAAGAGTTGATCTTTGCAGACTCTACAAACTCCTCCGCCAAATTGGGGTCAAACACTTTAAATTTTGGATGTAGGTTAACTAACATGTAAAAATTATATATATACGTATCCACATAAAGTTATTAACAATACATATGGCCCGAGCAAAGTCTGACTGGACTGCTAGTATGTATATATATATATATATATATATATATATATATATATATATATATATATATATATATATATATATATATATATATATGAACTATTTTCTGTTGCACGGTAATGTTTCGCATTTTCATTAGATGTTTTGTATTTGCTTTTCTTACTTTTTGGGAAACTTTTAAACGAATCCATTTCTTCATACACAAGTGCATTTTATTAATATTGAAAACAACACATATATTTAAAATAAAATATAATCATCCACTGTCATGTTATTTTAATTTTCTGACTCATCAGCGTGTATGACCTCAGCGAGATTCGAAACCACAACCCGAAATTGGAAGCCTAAAGCTCTATCACAGAGAAAACGCTCATTAATAATGGAACGTACCGCGTTTGGGAATATGTAATTTCTGTGTTTATTTTTGGCTTTATTGTTGGTTTTTATCGAATTATTCACACAGAAATACGTAACTGCAATCAATTCCATCAGTATCGATTCATAGTTTTATTAATTAAACGAATGAATGAATATTATTATTAGTAAGTTATTTATGCAAATATTTTAAAAATACTCACACATTACAAAAAAAAAAACACACACACAAAATAGTGAATATATCTGTTGATTCTTAGTAATCTATAATTATTTAAAATAAAACAAGGGTAAAGTATAGTTTATTTCACTGAACCAGATTATCAGTTAACTTTATGGCTACCGAAAACAGAAAATAAACGAATCTTACCATAAGTGAGAACGGGGCAGACTTCAAAATAAACCGAAACAAAAAGATTGTAATAGTACAGGCAATGTGATCAGGACATATACTCGTATTAATGATCATTTCTGACACTGAAATTCGCAAATGTCCTTAAGGGTAGCCTAATATTCAAGGCCCCATTAGCTTTCCGTCAGTAAAGCGGATTTCGATGAATGTAATAATTGTTATGTTAATCCTTTTCTATATCCATAAATACTTCATTGTTGTTGACCCAAATATGAAAAATCCTATCCATTAAGGGATGATAAGAATCCATCACGGTGTAAACTCAACATTAATACCAACTAACACAATGCTTTTTAATCGTTTTCAGAAATACGTACAACAATTGTGTCACTTATATTAATGACGCTGCAATATATTTAACCTTTATATATATTTTTTATATTTTGAAACGATTCAATTGTTTATTGATATATTAACAATACAGGCATGTTCTAATACTTTACATGTTTCTATAAAATAAATAGCATTTTAACGGAAAAAAAACATTATGTATGATGAACGAAAATTGATGCTATTCTATTGTGCATCGCCATCCAATAAATAATATATTTTCTGATTTTTCTTACCTGGATAACTCCATTGCTTCTACACACAGGAGTTTGATGTCAACATATCAGTGCACACACACACACACACACACACACACACACACACACCACGCACACACACCCCACGCACACATATATATTTATATTTATACTCGGTTCTTTATTTTTAAATTTAAAGTTTAAATGAAAGTCGGTCACTTAAGCTCGCATGCCAGATATTGATATTATAATCATAACATCATTATGATCGGATGTCTCGACTTTTAAAAATAAATGTTTTAATTTCAACGAGATTTCTTGCGATTAAATCCGGCTTTTCGGTGGGTGTTAATGCAGTCAGATATGACTTCATGGCCGGGTTCGACACTCCCGAATCGCGGAAATCGTGACACTCGCTGATGATTCATGGAACGTTAAAACACTAGTGTCTGTAGGTATTTAAAAATTATATATATATATATATATATATATATATATATATATATACATAGTAATTTATGAAATATATATGGCGATTAAGCGTATAAATTACTAACTAGCTCTACCTACGTATTGAGCACTTTTGAAGTAAATACTTAAAGTTTACTCATAGATCTATACTTTCGTATATTAATTTATGTGAGTAAATGAAGTAGTTATATTATATATATATATATATAAATATATATATATATATAATCATTATTATTATTATTATTATTATTATTATTATCATTATTATCATTATTTCTGCGGAGATATATTTTATTTTATTTCCTTATATAATATACCATCCTTATTTAAGAGCTCAATATAATTACAGAAAATATAGTGAATAAATAACAAAATCTATATTCTAAAGTCCATGATGTTGACCATCTTATAATTTATTCCTTTAATTCAGTTGACTCATACAATGTTTTACAGTATCTGTCTCGTAGCGCAAAATCAAACACTTAATTATTATATAAATTAGTTCATTAGTTTTGCCCTTAACTCATCAACAGAAGTAGAAACAATCAATCCGTCAAAAGGAAATAAAGTTTTGACATGATTAAAATCCGAAAATTGTGAGAGAAGCTGTAAGTACCTTATAATATGTTTCAATGACGCCATTTTAAGTTTTACCGGGCCTTTTTCTTGCGCGATGATCAGGGTATGGATTTAAGTTTTAAATGCATAAGACAAGTATCATAGTTCAATTGTGCTCAAAACAGAAGCATTCACATTCTGACATATCAAATAACCTAATGTTTGTTTTATATGCCAGGGATTTCTGTTTGTGTGCGATAAACTTTTCGAATGCACTTGAGATGTAAGGCTGTGTGAGGCGTTAACTTTGCTGACAATCACTTGTACCTTCTTTCGTTAGATTTTCTTTGATAATCGATACGTATCGAAGACATTCAGATATAAATGTTGTCTAAGTCTATTCTCAGGAACATAATGTATATTGATATGAAATTTAAAAAAAATAGCGCCACCGTTTGGGAGTCAATAAGAAAAGAACTCACAGACAAAGAGAAAATCCCTTTTGTTAGGTTTACAAAAACGTCATTGCGGTTTTGAACTTGTAAATTCAGATAAACATATCACGACTCCAGTAAAAAAAAAAAAAAGGAATCATCGAAATGAGAACCATATGAGTCAACGCAAAACAAGTGTATTTATACCAGTAGTGTAAGGATCTAGCATTCTGGTGGCGATAAGCTCGCTGGAAGCGTTTTTTTCATATATCGGTTAGGTTTTTAAAAACATTTCTCACGCAGAAAGGAGTGGAGATGCCCGAAAAAGTGGTAATCAGTAAGTGAGAGGTCTAAAGTGTATGACTGACCAATTATGTTCATGGCCTAGTTCGCTCCACCTCTACGGGCCGGTTTAGCAACGCGGGGTCGATCATTTTCGTTGAAACTGGTTGCACCTTTTCTGTTGACTAATGCTGGCTGTTGTTGTCGAAGTTTGTGATGCAATTCATCAATTTGTTGGTAGTATTCGCCGAATAGTCTCGCCAACATTAAGAAAAAAAAACCGTAATGAATGAGTCTGGTCGCAGACCAACAAACAGCAGCATAATATTTTTTAATGCAACTCTGGCTTCGAGAAGATCGTGAAGCTTTGTCCCCGTGTAACTACTGAGCTGAGCGTCGCCGGTTGTCGTAAAGAGCTCACTTTTCATTGCAAGTCACAAACCGGTCAGGAAACGGGTGCTTCCTGTTGCGAAAAAGAAGGGGAGACGACATTTTATAAGGGGTTTTCTTTTGATAAATTCGTCCCTCATGAACTGAAAGACAACCAATTTTTTTCTTGTTGAATCTCTTGTAAGCAGTTGGAAATCTTTGTCTAATTCAGAAGTAAGTTCTCGAACAGTTTTGCGTAAATTGGCTTCGACTAAGGCTTTTAATTGATCGTTATCAACATCCGATAACCGACCAATAGGCTAATCACCATCCAAACTCCCGTTGCCGCCACGGAATTTTTAAAAGAATTATTTTGCTCTGTGTTCAGCCATGGTTCCTTGGCTAAACTCTGAGCTGATATCTTGAGCTGTTTCAGCAGGCTTTCTACCTAGCTTGAATTGAAATCAGAAAAGTAGCGAATTTGCTTTTTTTTCCTTCTTGTGTTCAACGTTCTGAACAGAAGACGTACGAAAGAAAATAAAAACGATTGTAATTTAAACAATTAGATTGAGCGAAACCTTTCTTTTAAAATTATATATGAAGTAAAGTTATTATAATGAAAACTTTTTTGAAATAAATCATTTGAAATTAAAATTAAAAAAAACGCACAAGAAATTTATCTCAACCTAATATATAATAGTCAATAAATAGATAGATGTAGATCACAACATTTATATGGATAGAAATATCTTCTCGAAAATAATAGTTACATAAAGACAGCCTTCAGAACAAAACATACCTCAAGTTGCATGGCCCTGAAAATCCAAATTAAAGATTTGAAAACCAAAATATAGATCCAGTTGGTCTTTTGTCATTCATACTCTAAAGCTCAAACTTTTATTTAAGTTTACAGGAATACCAGCTCAGTAATCTCTATTCAAAATCACATACCTTCGCTTATGCGTTGCAGATGCAAACTAAATAAAAGCTATAACGGCAAAGCGTTTTTTTTTCAGTCTTGCCCCTGTTAAAACCCTTCCATAAAGAAACACTGAGAATGTTTATATTTTGCTGTCTTTTCATTGGCTCGACCAATTCACCTGATATCTGTGCTAATGTTTAAACTATCGGATGTTCAAACCTAAAGGTAATCTTCCGAAAATCGGATTAGGATTTGACAACGGGTCCTTTACTTTTCTGCTCCACGACATTCGATAAAAAAATATGAAAACAAGTTGTTGAATTTATTTTACTATCTATAAATTTATTTTATATCAACGAGTTTAATGATTTATTTTATTAATTTAGAAAAATATCGAAAGGCCTTATATTGTTAAAAATTGTATTTCTTTGAGTGTCCGACATAAACAATTTAGCTGTCATAGTAAACGATTTTTTAAAAAGAATATTAATATGTTTGATAAATATTTTCTTTGAAATATAGTAAAGCTAAATAGTTATATTTACATTCAAAAGTTATTAGTCTTACAATTATGAGCAGGCGATGTACGAAAGATGAGGTGATGTTAATCCGTAACCTAGCTGGACGCTGATTGGTTCACGATTTTCACCTGATGTTTGCATCGTTTATTCTATCCCACGTGTTAATTCATCGAATTCGGTTCTTGAACTGTTATAATCTAATGGATTCTACTTTTATCAAACGGATTTTTTAATAATGGTCTCAAACTTTTCCACATATTCATGAAGGCACGATATTTTACAAGGTAAGTGTTTTTTTAGACTGTAATTTTTAATTATATATACTCTTTAAAAAGATTTGACCCTTGTTTTACGGATTGATCAAACACTCTGCCTGAAATATGGCGGATATAAACTTTTGCAGTTGTTAAGGTCCTAACGCTTGCTTTATTTTGAATTTTATATTTCAATATTTGAAAATTCACATATAATAAGTTGTATATTTTAGCCCGTTACGATTTTACTAAATTACCGTTTAAAAATGTATAAATAATATCATTGTTTTAGGTGATGTACTGAATATTGCTTATGCGCTGTTCTGTAAAATGATCATATTCGTAACATGGGTCTTATACATTTCTACATATAATATATCTTCATATCGTAATTATAGCAATAACATTAAATGATCTGTATGAGGAATATACATTTATATATTTTTGTTCTAAAAACTATATAGAACGCACTCGCTATAAAACCGTGAGAAAATAACATGGCATATATGTTGAAACTCAAACTGCAAACAAAAATTATTTATGCCTACTTTAAACCAATTCACATCCTATTTGATTTAAGACAAATGTCATATTTATCACAAAACGAATTTTTAGAGTTTTTCTTTATTCACTCTGATAAGCAGTTCTTCTTGTAATAAAATTGCTGTTGTGTGGAAATGCAATTTTTTGTAAAATGTAAGGTAGATGTTTTTTTATCAATTTTTGACATATGCATATCTAATATTTTCAGATATAATATACAAAACAGTTTTATATATGTACAAGTATGTTCATTCAAATATTATATATAATTGTATATATACAGGGTGTTTCAAAAGTCTTGGGAACATAACGATTTTTAATAACTCATAATGTTCCCAAGACTTTTGAAACACCCTATATATATATATATATATATATATATATATATATATATATATATATATATATATTAATTTTACATTACGCTACACATTTGTTTGACTAATCATCGATATCTAAGGTTTAACAGAAAAACATTCCTTTATATACAAAATGGGACCCTTATTAAATCTATGTTCTAAGAACTATCCGAGGAGATAATTTTGAACCAACGACTTGAATATTTAGTTTTTCGTTATATACTGACAATATAGACGGGCGATTAAAATACTGTCATGGTTTATTTAAATTAAAAATATTTGAATTTCATCAGTTATTTAAAGATTTAGTCATTTCTCTTTTGCTACATGAACACAAATATATATATATATATATATATATATATATATAATTCAGAAGGTTGCTTAAAATGTATATATTTTATATTACGAAAGAAATATATATTTTATTAATTTTATATTAGATGAAGGGGATGTATATGTTTTATACTTGATGATACTATACACATATCCAAAAATCACGCCATGCACAAAGACTTAAATAATCAATAAGGATTAACTCTACATCACACGAATAATACAAAAAACACATCACCTGATTCTAGACAAAAACGAGAAGGGACAGATTGATCCATGGCGTTTCTAATTTTTCCGTTGATCAAAAATATTTTAATTTTTTCATGAGTACATAAAAAGAACGCAGATGTAATAATAAATTGCATTATTGAACAAAATAACATTTGACACATACGAAAATAACTTGAATTTTATAATATTCTTCAAATTAGTTTTGGAAGATTTTTACAACTTCAATTTTAATGTACGCATATTAAAAAAAATATTAATTATAATTTACAAAATATTCTATTCGCTTCAATATAATTACCCTATAAATGATCATTGCTAACTTTGTTGACATGTTTTAGTTTTCTCATCGGATGATTCTCATGCTGGCTTTTCATTGGTTGAAAACTTCGCATGATTTCTCGGAAAATAGTCGTATGTTTAATTGACCTATGACCTGACTTTATATGCATTCTGATTGGTTGCTTAATTTCACCTGATTTTCAAAGATCGCCTGACCAGCTCAAAGTGAGTGTTATTTCAACGCTCTAATGTGATTGGCTCATTATTCTCATACGATTTCAATACAAAAAATGTGGTTTAATTCAATGCTAAATAACGGGGTCATTTTTCATTGGCTGAGAAACATCTGATGATATATTTTAAACCTTATCGGTGTTTATAAATTTTATAAACTATCATTTGGAACAATTGGTGTTTGCGTATTTTTTCAATTTTAGTATTCATTTTTTTTCCTACGAATTAATTCATAAACAATCTCTTGTGCATATATTTTATTAAAATAAAAATAAAAATAAAAATAAAAATAAAAATAAGAATAAAAATAAAAATAAAAATAGGACCGTGTCAACAATCTAACACTATTAATCATGAGATCATATATGAATTACACATGTCAGGCATCCACCCCCATATACATCGCACGTCAGTATCAAATATTCATATTTAATTACATATTAAATGTCATAATGTACCATATGGGTGACGATTTCGGAATTCTAGGCGCTGTAGGTGTTTTCCGCTTATCTCGACATTGTTTACAGTCGGTCTGAACATCCAGTTGCCACTGCTATTCAACAATGTCGAATCAGTAGAGCTGTGGTTGGTGATTGCGCAACTGCTGTCAGAAAAATTTCACGCGCAGGCAGCCTTACCCTTGATATCCATAGGCTGTCAAAACTGAAGCAAGCCTTGAAATGTCATAATTCCATATATTATATAATCATTTAAATATATTTTATATATTTAAATTTGCTTACAGAATTTATAAATCAATAAGGATTGCTTTTTTATTACCAGATAATTTAAATGATCTCTGAGATGGAGATATTTGCTTATGGTACTATCATCTATAAGAGACACGAGGGTAAATATATTCAGTCTACAGGGGAATGCTGTCTTAACAGTTTGGTAACGTTCAATAGTGCTAATACTAAGCTTATATCTTTTAATAATTACAACACACCTTCCCAACCACTGATTGCCATGGTTAATGATAAACTGCCTGAAAGTAGGCACCTCAAGCCATAGAGTTAAAAATTTACAGACAAAAATAATTGGAACATTTAGATTAAGGCAAATGTCAATGCTGCTGCGAGGAATGTAGGTTCTCTTTACCGTACTAAAAGACTACTAACACCCAAGACGATTCTGTATCTTTACAAAGTCACGGATCACCCATGCAGGGATTATGTTAGCCACAGCAGGGATGCTTCATCTGTCACTAGTCTCTCCCTCCGAGACAGGGTTCAGAAAAGTCGCCAACCTAATAGGTAATGGAGTTTCAACTAAACACTGACATCTGTTCCATCGCCGAAACATGGCATCCTTTGACTTTTTGGAAAGCATTTCAATGATAAGTAATCTGACTAACTGCAACAGGCAGCAACATCCCACACTACATTCATCCTTCGATGCCTACAAAGCCTTCTAATCGCATGCGTTTTCCCCGCTCTGCCGGATGCACTTTGGAATTCCCTTCCGGAACCCTGCTTCGCTTACTGTACTTACATGCAGAAGTGTAGCTGTAATGTGAATAGACATCTAATTGCCCAACACCATAGGTAGTAGCAAATGCAAGTCTGGCCCCAAAACGTGGCTTCTCACGACTAAGTGGTACGTTTGTGGTTGAGCGGCAATGAAAAATAAAGTTCCATAATGTAGAAAAAACATATACAAACGATGACTATTTACTCAAACAGTTTTTAAATCTCATCTTGTAAAATGTGATCAACCATACGTTTTACTCTAGCGTAAGACACTTGATACTTAGCTGATATAAAATCTTTCAACTCTTTATCCACATAATATTTTTGCTTATTTTACATCACGTCCTTTTTATATATTTACCAAGGTATTTCAGATCATATATAAGATTTATTTATGGAAAAGAAAAGTTAAGTTCGCACAAAATAATTAAATCAGTTTTGTGATAAAATTTTATTTAGATATTTGTCCAATTCATATTCAATAAATATGTTTGAAAAGTGTGATAGCTTAAAATATATATTTATTGTTATTTCGTGAAAATATTGTTTAAAACTGCAGAATCTATAGTACAGCATTTAAAAATTAAATTATGTAAGTGTAATTACTTTTTTTTTTTACACAGTGATCACCACTTATCAAGGCCCGGAAGCCACTCAGGGATAAGGGTTATTGCAAGTACATTACGTTAGTGTGGAGATTTGATGAAGTGTTTAATTAGGGGGGGGCGGTTCATTAGGAATTTGTTAACATTGGACTTGAAGACATCAAAGCTGTAGTCCGGAGGGAAGCAGGCATCTTATTTACCTAAAATAGAAAGTTGTTTTAATGAACAACATACTGTACATTTCTCTGAAATTTTCTTTTAAAAGTCTAACGAATATTCAACTTTTACATGTTATATTAAAGACGTCATATAGAAGTGTTTTAATGATATAACTATACATTTTACAGACAAGAGCAATATAAATTAATATAATGTTAAGGACAATCTTTGTGGGGATATAATCGGGTATTACTAGTTTTATTGCAAAAGAAATAAGAAAGTTTCAAAAAAGTTATATAATAAATAAGATCATTTATCAAAAAAAAAAAATCACAAAATTTTCCCAAGGAATATATTTTTCTTGCTATTTGTAATGCTTTTGTAAGGAGAAAAATGAAAACAGCAGTCTAATAGAAAAATGAAAATATAATAATTTAAAATCAGAAAATAGTTTTAATAAATATCTGAAAAGACCAAGTAATAATAATATATAAGTAAGCGAAAAAAATATAAAAAAGAAAGAAATATAAGCAAAAATAATTATTTATTAACTTTTACTTTACGATATTTCATAAAAAAAATGATTTCAGATTTCCATTTATTTTGTGTTGATATTATATTGAGCGTTCATTTCGATTTTACTTACTCGTAAGAGAGCGTTATATGTGACAGGAACTTTATTCATAAATGTATTCCTTATGAATGGATTTGATTGTTTTAGTACTTGATTTTATGAATTTCAATCTTATTGTTTCTATTTTTTACCCGGAACAAGACATACTTCCACTTGGATATAAGGGGCTACTATTTGGGCGATGCCTAGGAAAAATTAACAAGATGCTGGTTTACGTTACATTTAAACTTCTGCATATCAGTATAGCCAAGGGAGTATTTAGCAGGAAGGGAAACTTCAACTCTAGCTGTCTGAAGAAATAAATTATTAGAGTTGAAAACTTTCTCGCATTTAGAGACCTACGGAGTGAACAGGTGAAGTTTCATTGCTAAGCGGGAGGGGGACAAAGTCAACGAGTTCATCAGAGCAGATTCCATAAATAATATTTATATACCGGTCATAGAGATGCAACATTGCAGCGATAGGGAAGCGGTTGGAGATTAGTTTACAAAGTGCGACATATTAGATTGAAAACTCTCTGGAGCCCTATCCAAGAGGAATAGGCTAGTGGTAGATGAACCAGCTATGATGTAGCAACAATACTCCATGCATGGGCGAATGGTGGGCGTTTTAAAGGTACAGTATACTCTCAGTTGTGAGGGGACTTTTTACTCAATAGAGGGAATCCAACTTCTTTTCAGCAGCGTTCACACCTCCGATGGCAAGTTCCCCAATTTTCTTTAACTCCTTAAAAATGCGATTAATTTTATAAAAACACGTCTTTACGAGTTTTCTGATTGTATGTAAACCGGTAATGAATTTCTATAAAGATTGTAAATCATTTGCTTAAAAATTAATATAATCAAAAACCTAAATACCATGAGCAATATTTGACGATGGATTCATAAAATTTATAAGATTTTCAATTGATATAGGCATATACAATGCGATTATAATGATTATGACAATATTACGAAGCAGACTTGATGATTTATCCAAGGGTAGTGTGGGTGAGACGCATTTAAATATATTTAAACGAATAGTATTTCTTTATATCATATGACTTTATTGTTAAATGAAATAAAATGCATATAGCAATAAACGATTCTCAGTGAACACTAATTATGCCACGCCTGACATAATATACATCAGTTTATAGACATCCCCCAAATAAAGATTTCAGAAGTAATTTGTAGAATAAACACATTTAAAAGCTAAGTGTATTCTAGTACATACTTTAAAATTCGATTAGGAAATTGTGGTCAAAAATAGTGTTAATAATGTAAATTCATTTTTTCAGAATTTATCTGTAAATGGGTTTTAAAAAATCTTGTCGAGAAAATATGTTTAAACTGTAGATAACAAGAAACATCCCATTCATGTATATTTTCAAATACCTAATGTTATATTCAAAAATGATATAAACCAAAAATTAAACTAACTATTTCCTTACAAGGGAAAACTACTATGAAGAAACGACATATAATTTTCTCAGTATTCCTATAAAACAAAATATAAAATATCGATAGAAACGATGTGATTTTATATTTTGTTTCTTCCGTTTTACGTGTTTTCACTGTAAACAACACACATATACACATATATTTCCCTCCTTCTGTATATATATATATATATATATATATATATATATATATATATATATATAAATCAGAACAAAGAGAATCAGAAAGATCTTGGTCATTGCTGGTATTTGAAGTGTTGTCATACATTGTGGGGTAATCTACATAAATGTCAACGACTGATCTGAGGAATGTGATTTCGGAGATCAGTAAGGAAGATCAGGAAGAAAATTGGTTATTAAGGGACGTAGGCGTTAATACTATGAGTTTCCATTTTCTGCTTATCAACGAATACTCTTATGGGCGTATCAGATATAAGGGATTTAATAACAAAGTGGGCATTTCAAAGTATCGCAAAGCTGGGGATCTTTTGAACCAGACTTTTACCGTACTCTTTGAAAAATCTTTGATACATCAACAATTAGTGCTCGAGAAAGGAAACACTTGTCGAAAGATTAACTAATCTTGTGTGATATAACAGTTAGTACACCAGCTATATCTCGCGGATCGTAAAAATATAGCATGTCATTGAGCAGAATATTTTTGCTGGGGCGGATTATCACTTCTCTGTCTTTCTTCTCATCACATATTCCAGCAATTTACCCATGATTAATAGGAGACGGATTCGTCTGTTCTGAGAGGGATGGCCGATCTCTGAGATTTTCAAACACAGGAAGACTGATAAAGTTTTCCACTATGTTGGTAAAATTTTCTCCTTAAGGCAACGTTTAAACAGATATGTATGTTTTGGGACTATATCTGTTTGAAGCTTATTGAACACTATAACTTAAATGCTGTCGCGTTTAGCTGTTTTACTGGAATACAATCTTTTGATCAGCTTGGATACATTACGTGAATGTATTTGTATGATGCATAGAGGAAATACAGGGGTAGGCGTCAGTGATCGCAAAGAGTATAATTTGCTGCAAGATTCTTGGCAAAGTGTTTTGCTTAATCATATGCTGACGAAATTACTTCGGTGTCATTGATAGTTGTAGGGATACCGGCACACTTATTTTCAGACACAGTTCTTATTCGCTAAAACTAGTTGTAACCAAGTTGCTGATCAATTTGGAACAAAGGAAGTAGTGATTACTGCGCGCAATGGCAGCGGCACATGCTGGGGTGAACAACGGCTAGCTATTACGCATTTACCGAAATTTCTTATCTGATATAAAGCGGTCTATACAGATAATTAACCTGTCACCAAGGTCAGATACAACAGAAGATATGTTTTGCTTGAAGATGTAGCGAATGAGTACTTTTTCCCTATCTATATATCTGCACATATATGCATAGCTGTATAGACAATCATATGTATATATACACACATACACACATACACACACATATATATATATATGTATGTGTGTGTATGTGTGTATACATGCATCTATATGTACATATATATATATATACAAACATATATAACTCTGTGTATATGTATTTGTGTGTATTTTGCACCTGTGAACCTTAACACACACCCACACACCGACAGAGACACACAACCACACACACATACACAATCTAACACACACAAGGCTGGTGCAAACATAACACCGTATATATATATATATATATATATAGATAGATAGATAGATAGATAGATAACGGCATTATTTTTACACCAACCCTATAAAATATCTGAGAACGTACGCACGAGTTAACATATCAGCCAATAGTAATACATAAACAAACGCTCCAGAGCTTTTCAAATATAACTGCACATTCTACAAAAGTCAATCGCTTTACAAAAAATATATGAACCGAAAATAATCATAACAGCTTATAAACATAACATTAAATGCTAATAACTTTACACTTACCTATGCACATATTAACAACACCGCACTATGGCACCAAATAAAAACAAACGCTTAAAAAATATGTACGGATACCATTGTTTATTTTTCGCTTTCGCGAAATTTACGGGATGCTATATATATTTTCTTTTCATTGGTATTATTAGGGGCGTTTTGAAATCTTTTTTATACTTTTTTTTTACATTTGGTTTTATTATGGGTGATTTTCTTACATATTTCCCTATGATTAGCAACATTTCGATCATAGGCTTCGAATATGGGGATTAAGAAATCTCATTTATGTTTGGCATATACAAGTATTTTAAGAAAGCAATATACATATATTACCTTTCTAACGTTTTATTTTTATATGTACATTACCACACTTTCTCCACACTTATCTTTAAATCGACGACGTTTTAGACTTTCAACTATGCTGATTAACGAAATCTTATTATATTTGTCAGATAAAAGTAGTTTTCCAGATACAGATAGAATAACCTGTATTATGCACTTTACATAAGTGCTCGAAAGTTTTATACGAACACGCGAGAGACAAATCTATTTCCACCCCACCGACTCCCCCAACTCCCAATATTTTTCGAGATTTATAGTAGGTGCAGAGGGGTATCCTAACAACGATTTGCAAGGTTAAATTTTGGCCAAATATTTGTACAACCTCCCCCGCAAAAGCTGGGTGTGTATTCCCATAGCCGTTCTTAACATAAAAAGGTTGGAGGGTCTATTTTGAAAGCAGTTTTTAACATGTGGGTTGGAGGAGTCCATTCCAAAAGCCGGTCTCAGCCTGATATTGTTGGGGGTTGGACAACAACAAAAAACGTACTTTAATTTTCTCGAAGGGGCACGGTTTGAGCGGGAAACGGGCCCTGCTAGTATAATAATGAATCTGAAATTTACATAATTGAAAATATAATATTAAAGCGTACATTTTGATCGGACAATGCCGGGCGGGCTGCAATATATATATATATATATATATATATATATATATATATATATATATATATATATATATATATATATATATATATATATATATATATATATATATAGCATGGACTTTTTAATCTATCTATTCTCATATATATATATATATATATATATATGTATATCTTTGTGTGTATTGATATTCATATAAAAAAGCTTTTTCTATTCATTTAAAAATACAAAATATAACTATTAAATATATTGTTCGTAGAGTTGAATCCATTTGAAAAAAAATTTCCTAATTAGTATATTCTTTTAAACATTCATTCAAATTATTTGTCTAATCTTTTTTATATTCACGTGAGATTATTATCCTCAGTTGATATTTATGCAGACATTCTACATGATTTGCACTTTTATAATATTTGCGTAAAAGGTTATAGTAATCACAAACTTGTTTATATATATATATATATATATATACATATATATATATATATATATATATATATATATATATATACTAGCAAAAGTACCTGCCTTGACTGGGTTCAAAAACAGCCTACAGAAAATGGACTCTCATTTATGAAAATATGGTAGGTTATGAAAATGAAGGGTTGTAAATTTGCGTTGAATTAGGGGGTATCAAAAGCAAAGCAAAATATGATGAAAGTAAAAATAAAATCGATAAACCCCATAATTTATTATACCATATCTGTTCACACTGAAACACTTATCAAAACATTCTGTGGATCTATATTACAAACACCTTGTTAAACTTTGTGACATATTTCCATTCTATGGAGGTCAGGTGCAAACGAACACCCCATAATTTTATTATACCATATTTCTTCAAACTGAAACAAAATTATCAAAGTATACTTACGGAGATAGATATGGAAAGTCTTTATTAAAGTGTGTGCCTATTTCCATTCTATGGAGGCCAGGCGCGAACGCAGACCCCAAAATTTAAATGAACCACCGTTCTGCCAGATCAAACATACTCATTCCTGTGTCTCGATACATCTTCTATCATATTATGTAATCAGTTTTTTTAAATAGTCAGCCGTATAGGAGCCTATTCGTGACCAGACACAAAACACCCCCGAACACACACACACGCACACACAGATATTCAGCTTTATATTATAGATATATAGGCGTGTGCGCCTGTGTGCGTCCCAGTATTCCGCAATTCTAATAGTAATGGTGTTAGGGAAAGTACCCGTTCTGGTAAAAAATAGAACATCATGTTTTTTAGCGCTAAATTCTTACTGAGGACGACCTGTGATATGTAATTCGTGCTAAAATATCTCTATAATGCTAAACTAACTGCAATAATTGTTTTACGATAGAATGTGTTTTTTTTTCATGGCAAGTGCAATGTCAGTTTTTGAGTATTTCATGTTTCACAATAGTACAACAAGGCAGTTAACTAAACGATATAGTTTTAATTATTAATATAAATACAAATAAAATCAATCAATATTTAGTAGCAGCTCCGTTTGCATTGATAACAACATCAATTCGCCGGGGCATAAAATGAACAAACTTCTCGCAATTCTGTGTAGATACTGAATCCCATGTGTTCTGGATTGCTATCTTCACGGCTGCAAGGTAGTTTGTTTTTCTTTGCAGAACTTCCTCTTTATCTGGTCCCACAAGGATTCAATATCGTTAAAATCTGGCGAGTTTGCCGGCCATTCAAGAACGGGGATCGATCGTTCTGGGAGCCAGGATGACGTGGTGTTGGCAGAGTACGCCGCTGCCATGTCATGTTGAAAAATGATGTCTGTAGCATCCCAGTCAAAGTGGTTATCCAATACGGGCAGTAAATTAGCTTCCAGGATATCTTGGTACACTTTGCGTTTACAGTTCCTTTGATGAAGCATAAACACCTTTAGCAGTCATACAACCTCAAACAATGCAAGACTACGGGAATTTCACAGACTTCTTAACGCATTCTTGGTCATAATGTTCCGTGGTTCTCAGTCAAACACGTGCCCCTTGGTCGCTGAAGGAGATACAACATCGTAATTCATCTGAAAAGCTAATGCTCATCAAACCTGGACTGCAGACGAATGGTGGCGTTTCAGATGAATCTCGATTTTGTATCTCCTTCAGCGACCAAGGGGCACGTGTTTAGTGCAGAATCACGGAATGGTATAACCAAGAATACGTTAAGAATTGTAACAGTGTTTCTCTTGATAAAAAAATGGGGTTTGTGTCAATAGTTTTTATAGTAGTTCCCTAGCTAAACCGAGTTACTTTGAGCTGATATTTTGATAGCATGGCCTTCTCTTTGACGAGAACATGTATCATCAAAGATAGAAATTGGAAATCTTTTACGCATAATATTGACCCATATTTGGTTTGACGGATAAACTGCTGTTTGGGCGTGTTCGCAACTGGTATGTCGTTTCAGTTATGTTGTTGATGTATTTTCCATATATGCATGGATAAGGATTTTCTACGAAATGTAAATTTACTCCACTCTGAAAGCTATCACGGATGAGCTTGTGTAAATTCATACGATGTGACACCAGGACGTAAGAAAAAAGACTATATTAAAAAATAAAAGCAGGGGCCGAGCACGGTCACGAAATAACGTTCGGGATCTCATAGAAAACGAGGCTAATTATCGCGATCACGCGCGTTTCATGAAGAACGCTTGGAAGAAAATTACATGAGAGAGCTCACAGTGGTAAAGATTGAAATAAATGTTGTTGATACAAAAGTTAAGCAAGTTGGAGTCATTTCCTATTGTTCGTCCTGATCTCATTTTTGAGTACAATTGGACACAACGTGTGTTGCTCACCAGACAACGTTATAGCCGTAAAATAACGCATGCTAAAGAGTTTAAAAGATCATTTATATTTTAGATGAATTTAAATTCACTCGTCTTGAGACGACTGGTAAAAGTCAAACCGTATGCGGCTATGCCAAATTTCTTTTTGCACTCGAACAGAACTTTCGAAAATTGATCCGCACAATGGAAAAAGGATAGCATGCAGAACAAATACGAATAATTCCTTACTGGTTAATGGCGCATGCATAAGAAAGATGTTGCCTAAACCTACAAAGATTTATCTCTCTCTCTCTCTCTCTCTCTCTCTCTCTCTCTATATATATATATATATATATATATATATATATATATATATATATATATATATATTGCGTTAAGAAATTCCAACGACAGAAAGATGTATATTTAAATGAGGGGGGCACCAACAATGTGTATTTAAATTTTTTTCTTTATTTTGTGTTTTGGGTTTTCATTGAAAATTATGTTTAGATCATTATAAGAATGCTTTTAAATCATTGAAATCGTTTTAAACGCGTTTCAGACGTTCTGTGAAACGTCCTCTTCAGAAAGTATTTAAAATGTAAAATATTTAGAATATACTTAAAATGTGTTTAAAATGTAAAAGAGCATTTTCGTAGTGCATTCAAAATGTACTGAGCGGTGGAAACATGTGTAAATGATTCTCTTCATTCGTGTGTTCAAATTTTATTACTGGTTCGTTTGGGTCGGTCTGTTGTCACTGCTGTTTTATCTTTCTCTCTCTCTCTCTCTCTCTTTTATTGTGTTTCTACTTATCTTTCTTTGTCTTTTCTTATTTTTCCTTTTTTACTCTTACTTGAGTGGAGGTCAGACCACGTTGATACTTGGTCAACTAGGTGCGTAAGGTGGGGTGTGTATGTGTGTGTGTATGTGTGTTTTCTTGTATTGGTCTGTAGAATGTGTGTTCTGTTTTATAGTATTATAAAGTTATTTGCTTCAATACTAAGGTAACTGTGATCCAAGGCCGTTTCTAATGTGTGTGTGTGCAGAGGCGGGAACCAGTTCCTCTGAAACATGATATTATGATAATGAATAAATTATATATATATATATATATATATATATATATATATATATATATATGTATGTGAATAAAAAGGAAAAACCTAGGCGAGAATGTACAGGAAGACGGTCATATCACATGCGAAAGATATGACCGTCTTCGTGTACATTCTCGCCTAGTAATCCTGACGATGTCCCCTGAAATAGGGACAAAACGTTGATTTTATTTTTGTTTTTACTCTTTTAGGTTTTTCCTTTTTATTCACATAACGTCTAAAGCATCGTTTATATCTTGCTTTATTTTATTCATATATATATATATATATATATATATATATATATAGAGAGAGAGAGAGAGAGAGAGAGAGAGAAGGAGAGAGATAGAGAGGCAAAGTTCGTTAACCGATGTTGCCCAGTGCAAGGCCGCCCTCCTCGCAGAAAGTAAATTAATGTTGTTGTTCCTGGCCACTACCGTCCCTGAACAATTGCGGACACGGGTGGCCCTGGGTGACATAAAATAATCTTGCTTTCATTGACGATTAGTGCTGCTTTAGGGAGATAACTTGAAGCTACTGTTCGAATCTGACAAAAGAAATTAAGGTAATGCGTAAATCAAGTATGAATTAATAAAATTACGAAATATATTCATTTTATAATGGAAAGTAAAAACACAACTTTAGAAGTTATGAATTCTTAATGTATATGGACTGTTTAGAATAATCTACATCAATGGTAGATGTAGTCCTAGATGTTTTTGAGCTGTTCAAGTCTTACATCTTTTTCAAATCTTTCAACAATAAAATTAAATTTAATTCCAGTTTACGTGTTATTTTTGACGTTGAAAACAAAACAATTACGACTTTTTCCACTTCACTTCTCCGAATATTGTTATGCTATATATATTAAGAAAAACGTCGATGGATGGAAATCCCGAACTCTCCATTAAAGAAGAGCTTTCGGAATAGACACCTCCAATATTATCATGTAAATAACAGCTTTCGGTGTAGACAACCTCTTTTTAGGGAGTGGTGGAAAATACTTGCGCTAAATTTAACCGTGAAAATTAGTGTCAGCACACCCTCCGGCAAATACTAAAGAAAATATTGGTGGGGATGTGTCGGTAGGAGGGAGGTATATTTGTTTATGGCGCGTAGGTTGAAACCTGACAGCTAGTTAATAACAGCTCATCATATATATATATTTATATATCTATAAAAACTTGTCTTTGTATAATTTGAATGATATTTTCTTAATCAGCATAGTCGAAAACCTGCAAAAATTGTAATTATTATGGAAATTATGGCGGTAGACTTAATGTGCCAATTAACCCCAACACCCAAAAAGTAAACATGTGCAATTTCGAGAATTTCTTCGGGCATGAAAATTTAATAAAATATACCACAGAATTAGAAATTGGTGAAAAAAAGTTATCAGAAAACTTTTTTTTCCATATCCAATGAAACTTACGTAAAATCTGTTGGGAAGGTAACCGCTGCAAAAAGATCTAATTGTCAATCGAAATAGTAAAAAACAAAAGAGAACAGGAAGCCATGTTTTTTTTTCAGGCCAGGTTTTATTTATGTGGAGGACAGTGCCGTCTCGGAATTTTGTACATGCTGACTTTCCCAAATTACTGCTGTGTTTACATTTTTTACAGTTACAAACCTGCAAACAAAGACGAAGAATACGTTATATATATATATATATATATATATATATATATATATATATATATATATATATATAAATTACAATGAAATTTACCAAAATGATCCAAGATGGTAAAATTAAAGCATATTATAAATATTAAAGGATTGATATTTATAAAATTATTTCAGGCAGATGTAAAAGCTCGATAAAACCAAATTGGAAATAGAGCTTATAATATGAGCAAATAGTTAATAAAATATGTTAAAGACACTTTGAAATAAGTTAAAACATATTTAATCTGAATAGGAAACACTAGATAAATGGATAGTCCTTAATCCGCGGAGTTTCGGAGAAATAGTTTCCTTCTCATCAGAGGGTAGAAATTAGCAAAATGCGGGATCGGATTTTGCATGCAGAAGTATTTGATGTAACAACAAGTAAGTCAAAGATCTTACTTGAAAACAAAAAAGTTAAGCAGGGGGAATATAGTGAAGAAAAAGGTGATTACACATGAATTGATAATCTGGTGGAAAATAAAAAAATCAAGTGATGGTAAAATCCCAATGTAAATCTTCAAGAAAGTTAAAAGAATTTCCATTTGTACAAGTAAGATCCCAGGAGATACCATATTTGGAAGAAGATGGTCCATAATAATCCAAAGGCAGAAATCCATGGAATAATCCACAAAAATGTGTACAAGGCATAAAGAAAAGATTCCAATAATATTTATAAAAGAAAAATAAGACATGCTTTTCACACTACTTCCGATACATAAATATAAATGAGAAAGATCAGGGAAGAGAGAGAGAGAGAGAGAGAGAGAGAGAAGAGAGAGAGAGAGAGAGAGAGAGAGGGGAAATGATGAAGTTAAATATAAACTATAAAATTAAGGGAAACAAAAGTCAAAATGACCCAGACAGGAAATGTTAAAGGCGCGAAAAAATATATAGGGCAAAATAATATAGGTCAACTGAAATGTACATCATCATCAATTAAAATGTCAGCAAGAGTTGTTAGACGAAACTAAATAGATAATTAATAAATGAATGAATGAATTAATTAATTAATAAATAGAAAATAAAGAAAAAAAAACTAAATAAAAATTATTTAAACGAAGGAGATGGCCGGTATATGCCAATTCAAGAACATAAAAAGTAAAAGCATATAGTAAAATATAAGTAAATATACATACAAGATATGAAAGTGTGGGTAGATTGATATATTAGATGGATAGGAAAGTTTAAAAATAAATCAGAAAATGCAGATAAAAAACCGGCCATGCAAAGAAGAGATAAAAAATTAAAATAAAGGATTATTAAATCATAAAGTATGTCGAAAAACGATAAAGTTAAAGAAAAAGAATTTTATATCTATATAAAGGGTAAAAGTAATAACTATGTAATTTCAAAATTGCCATAATTAAATTTGGACTTATGTTTGCAGAAAGAGATCAGTTCATTTTTAGATTTTGTTATATTGTTACTTTGAGGGAAGTAATGATAGTTATAGCCTCGGTTGTGTAGAAGCGACATGGCTTAGAGCCTTGAATATAAGACTTAACATTTTTATGATAGTCGATTTGATTGAAAAGGGGGTATTGTTAGAGTTAAGTTTTTTTTAATTAAAGTGGTTAGAGAAATTCCTTGGTTATTATTAGAATAATGGTTGTTAAAAGAAGAAATGTGGTTTGGTATTCTTTTCTTAATTAATGTTGCAGTAGAGCCGATATATGTATGCACTTTATTCAAAACTCGAGGTGTGGTATTAATATTAATTTGTTCATTTGTATTAGTTAAATAGTTTTAATTTTGTTCATAGTGTTCAGCAAATGGTGGGACAATGTCTGTATGAGGACTTTTTTGGAGGGCATAATAAGTGTTGTTAGTGTTAGAATTGCTGTTAGGAGAAATATTATTATTCTCATTATTATTATCATTTTTATTATTATTATCATTATTACTAGTTGTATGATTGTAGACGGAAGGGCTGCTTGAGTGGTGTATTTGATTAGTAACTATATCAGATGAAGGATGGGAAGAATAACTTGAAGACGAAATATTAGTTTCTGTTGTGGGAGGATTGCGTGGGAGCTCAGTAATAGTGCAAGCATATATAACATCTTTATGGATGCAATCATTATTTAGTGGGCAACGATGTTTGTTATTACGATTACAGTTAGTTTTGGGTTTAATTGGGAAAGGGATTTTTTGGGCTGATTTAATTTTTTTGTTAGTAGATGTTTATATGGTTTATGCTAAATTAGGCATTGTTGAATAAGAAATCCTGATTGAATTTTTATTGAAAATAGAACTATATCTGCGTGGGTATTTGAAAGAGTGTTGTACAATGTTGAAGAATTCCTTAGGTATATTAGTTTTGACATTATGGCTAAATGGAGGATTAAACCAAATATTTTCTTTCTCCTGATGTGACTAGGTTGGTAAGAGACATTGCGATTAGTATTTTGGTTTGCATTATAAAAGTAGACTGGTTCATTGTTATTGATAGTGGCAGATCTTGTTATTTAAACAGGTTTCTTACGAGTCATATTGTGTGTGATTACAGATTTAAGGCGGACTGCAGGAGGAGCATAATTGTTGTATTTAATCTTTTCCTTGTGTCCTGAGTTCCATAAGGCATAGTTGAAGAAAGTAGCATTTTGATTAAAAATTTTTATCAGAAAGAAAGACCAGAAATTCTTCTAGAGACAGATAGTACTATAGATTTTATAATTGATTTGGGGTGGTTAGAAGATTTATGGACGTATAAAAGCGTAGGATAAGGTTTATGATAGGGGCTATGAGTTTTGGTGTTAAGATTAAGTGTAACATCTAGAAAATTTGAAGTTTTTTTGTTTTGTTCGATAATTATAGAAAGGCCAAAGTTATTGAAGAAGTTATGTAATTTTTTAATTGTTTTGTTGTACTCTCTTGGTATGGCTGTTGTAGTAAAAAAGGTATCGTCTCTATAAAAACCCACTTGGATATGTTTAAAGTGGTATTTAAGTTCTTTCAGTAAGAAGAGTCCCACTAAATCGGTAACTTTTGCAGAGTCAGAAGCACCCATCACAATGTCAAAATTATCAGGGGTATCCTTTCTAGTCCAAAGCTTATTGTTAAATTGTATAAGGGACTTTCTCGCTAGGAGAATTAATTTTATTTCTAAATTACTTAAGTCAGAATTTCTTTTAGCAAAGATAAGATCCGTATTAAAAAGGATCGGAGAAATTTATTGATAATAATTTTGGATGTCAAGTATTATGAAAGTAAGGAGGTGTTTATTTTTAAGGGAAACAAACCAATTAATTATGGAATCTGAGTTAAGGCAAAGAGGGAAATATACTTTTATTTTAATAGAAGGGATGATTCTATCTAAAATATTTTTGCTTACAGCTCGCAAGTCAGAGTTAGATGGGCAGATCAATCTGATGGAAGGGTTGTCATAGTAATTGGGTGTATGATCTTTGAGAGTGAATCTACGAGTACCTGGAGAAATTATTTCAGTGAATTTATGAATGTTCATAGAAGTCAGTAAAAGTTTAGCTTCAGAATTAATGGAATCTAAAGTCTTAAGATATATTAAGTTCTTTATACAATTTTTTTTTATATGTATGATAGTCAAGTTTATAATATTTTGTCTTATCAGCAGGGACGAATATATGTTTATGCTTTTTAACTTTTTCGGCAAAATTATTTATTTTTCGAGTAACCGGATTATAATGGTGTTTTTGTTTCTTAAATTTAATTTTTTGACTAAATTTTACATGGAATTCTCAAACTCTTCGAGGTAAGGGTTGTATTTGGGGTGGGCAGTAGTTTTTAATCCATAAAATTTGGCAGCAATTCTTTCGAATTTCTTTTGTTCTCTATGAGAGTTAATAGGGAGTTCATTTAAGGTTTCTGGGTGAAGCTAGTCTTCAGAGGAAATAGGCGATTTAAGTTTATTCTTAATACTTAAGTCATGGTGATAAGCCTTCCACCTTATATGTTTAGGAAAGTGTTTAAAGCGAGAACAAATTTGTGGATATATTCTTGTTGGGTAGGAATAGGGATATTTTTGGCAGACAGAGAAATGTGTTCCTTTTCAAACATATCTGGAGGGAATAAAAAGCACAACTAAATGGGAGTTTATAATAAAATAAAAATTACAATTAAATTTACCAAAATGATCAAAGATGGTAAAATTAAAGTATATTATACACATCAAAGAATTAATATTTATAAAATTATCTCAGCCAGATGTAACAGCTTGATAAAACCAAATAGGAAATAGAGTTTATAATATGAGCAAATAGTTAATGAAATATGTTAAAATACACTTTGCAATGAGTTAAAAACATATTTTATCTGAAAAGGAAGCACTAGATAAATGGATAGTCTTTAATCCGCGGAGTTTCGAAGAAATACTTTCCTTCTCATCAGAGGGTAGGGATTAGCAAAATGCGGGATCGGATTTTGCATGCAGAAGTATTTGATGTAGCAACAAGTAAGTCAAAGATCTTACTTGAGACAAAAAAGTTAAGCAGAGGGAATATAGTGAAGAAAAAAGTGATTACACATGAATGGATAATCTGGTGGAAAATAAGAAAACATCCAGTTATGGTAAAATCCAAATGTAAATCTTCAAGAAAGTTAAAAGAATTTCCATTTTTCAAGAAAAATCCCAGGAAATCCCATATTTGGAAGACGATGGTCCATAATAATCCAAAGGCAGAAATGCATGGAATAATTCACAAAAATGTGTACAAGGAATAAAGAAAAGATCCCAATAATATTAATAAAAGAAAAATAAGACATGATTTTCACTCTACTTCCGAGACATAAATATAAATAAGAAAGATCAAGAAAGAGAGAGCGAGGGGGAAAATGATGAAGTTAAGTATAAACTATAAAATAAAGGGAAACAAAAGTCAAAATGACCATGACAGGAAATGTTAAAGGCGCGATATATATATATATATATATATATATATATATATATATATATATATATATATAAATTTAAAGGAGATTAGAATAATAGTCTAAAGAGCTAAGTGTATTTTAATGTAATAGTGAAATTACTAGTTTAATTAAAATACAGGAAATGCTCGTTGTAATTTAGATATATAATAAGCTCGATAGTTAAATGTCCTAGAGCTAATTCAATATTAAGTAATGTGATTTATAATTTAAGAGTTTTAAAATTTTTAAAATTTAAAAATCAAAATTTAATTAAATTAAAAATCAGTTTCATAAGAAGGAACAACAACAAAGTCAATTATCTGTACGATCGTTTCGGAAATATATATATAGATAGATAGATAGATTATATATATATATACATAGATAATATATATTGAGTAAAATGATTCAACATTTTGAATTTAAATCAATTTCATAAGGAAAAAAGGAAACAAGATAAAATCGAGCGTATGATCATTTCCGAAACGATGATCTTATTGAAATAGAAAATATATCTTGAACAATATTTGGATAAAAGTTTTTCTTTAAACAAAGTCTCCTTATCAGCAAAAATAGGGTGGGTAGACACCAAAATAAAACAAGCATATTTTGTGAGTAAGGCAGATATTTCTTTTTTTCGCTCCCTTATAAAGCTCCCCATTATTTCAGTAAATTTATTCTTTTGCTATATATATATATATATATATATATATGTGTGTGTGTGTGTGTGTGTGTGTCTGTGTGTGTGTGTGTCTGTGTGTCTGTGTGTGCGCGCGCGTTCGTGTGTGTATGTGTGTGCTATGAGAAAATAATTATAATTTGGCTCTATATATGTATATATAAATATATAATCTATGAATATAAAAGCGAAAATGTATGTATGTATGTACGCTTTTCCTCGATGTCCACAAAAGGCTTCTTTCAGAGAAGATCTCACTCGCTTCACAACTTCTTAAAACTTTTTATATCATCTATAAATTGTAATATCTCGCAGGTAACCACGGATCTCGCCTGTCTATTTAATTTTATTGACTTTCAAACGTTAATTATTCCACATTTCCCGCATCGGCGCGCGTTACATTCGGTTTTCGGTATAAAAAAAGCGAAACTCGACTCCAGAGCCAGTGGTCTCTAGAGAGCTAAGTAACGTTTGGTCAATGTCGACTTCGTCATATCAGACGGGGGAGCGAGTTTTTAAAAACACACAAACCGATTTACTGACCTTATTAAAAACTGTCCCGCACAAAATGCTAACTGCTGAATAGCTATCGCCGTCACGTCAATACAAAAACGCGCACCTGTTCACAATTTATTAGTTTCCAAGTGCGCGTCATCAAGGCTTTTTTTCACGGGCACCAGTTTTTTTCCACACACATTTAGGTATTATAATTATTTTCTGTAACATTTATAATATAGATATTTTAACTAAAGTTTCGTCATTTATCTGCTATCCGTACAGGCATTGTTTCTGTTAGAAACCCACATTTTTATTAATTATTTTTATCAATTACTTTTTGTTTATGATAAATATGTTACAGTTTTAGTGAACTATAGATGAAGTTAGAAGATTTATTCAGTTAACACTACGATCTCACCGTTTCCCAAACGACAACGGTATCAAGAATATATGAGGTAGAAATCAAGGCTTTCACGGACAATAATCACCTGTAAGTAATTTATTCATCATTAAGTTTAAATTCCAGAGAAGAGAATAATTTGCACTTTATTATGTTCGAATTTTTATATTATTCAAAGTTTAATTTTGATTTCAGTTGTGTTCCGTGATACTGTTGCCGAAGCAATACCTGTGACAAACAGTCATTTTAATATTTAACTTCTTATTGTTTGAGCATTGATACTTATAAAATGAAATTAAGAATCGTATTGACACACTAAATGCATGTATATATTTATATGTATACATATATGTACGTATTGGTGTATATACATCAGTACATAAAAGTTATTTTTGCCTGTTCCTTATGGTGTCTTATTGCGTCATTACATTTAATACGATTATATTACTGTATCCGGATTAGATTATACTTATCTTATCGTATTGTATACTATGCAGGAGTCCGAAAACACATCTATCATACCTATAAAGCATTACTTATTTACCATTATGCACGTAAAAAGATAGTGTATATTTAGTGATTGCTTATATATATATATATATATATATATATATATATATATATATATATATATATGTATACATATATACATACATACACACACTCACAAATATACACACATACATATATATACATATATATATATATATATTATGCGAAGAATACTGCGAAGCATAGTAAAATACAAGCGTTCGTAATCGCTAGACTTTAACTTTTATTTAAAAAATAAGCACCCTATATGACCACCTTATAATATTTTCTTCTTAATCTAACTATCTATCTCTCTCTCTCTCTCTCTCTCTCTCTCTCTCTATATATATATATATATATATATATATATATATATATATATATATATATATATAAGTGAACGTGTCTGTCTGTCTGTGTACATTTCCCTACACAATAACTCTGTCAATTTTTCGTCTATAGACTCGAAATTTGAAATACCGGGTACTGAGATTTGGGAAAATCGATATGACGGGTGTCAGCCAGAAATTTTGCTGGTAAGGGGTCAAATTTCAACGATTTGAACTTTAAGAACTCTACCAAACTCCTCCGACAATTTTGGGTCTAGACACTTGAAATTTTAGATATAGGTTCGTTGAACCTGGATCTAACTTAATAAACTGATTTGAGCCCGAAACTATAAATTTTAAGGGGTCAAATTAAAAAAAAAATTTACTCTTTTTTTTTTTTTGCTCAGCATACACCTCCAAACACCCGGGCAACGCCGGGCTGAAATGCTAGTATATATATAAGTGAAAGTGTCCGTTTGTGTGTCCGTGTACATTTCCCTACGCAATAACTCTGTCAATTTTAAGCCTACATGTTCGAAATTTCATATACAGTGTACTGAGAGTTGGGAAAATCGATGTGATTAATTTTTTGACAGAAATTTGGCGATTAAGGGGTCAATATTCAACGATTTGACCTTTGAGAACTCTACCAAACTCCTAAAATTTTGGGTCTAAACACCTGGAATTTTAGATATAGATTTCTTGGACATTGATCTAACTTAATAACTTTATTTGAGCCCTAAACAATAAATATTAAGTGGTCATAATAGGGGTCAAAGTTTAAAAAAATGTCCTTTTTTTGTTTTGCTCAGCATACACCCTAAAACACCCGGGCAACGCCGAGCACCCATCCTAGTATTAACAAAACTTTTTTCCTATCTTTTAAACAAAAAAAAAAAACGTATTTTCTGTTTAAACAAATGCGTATATATTCGAGAGGTTTTGCAATTTACACGCTATTACTTCGCTTAAATTACATTTCCTTAGATCTTTAACAAAACCATCTTAATACGAATGGATTATTTGTAAGATCTGTTTTATTGCTGGAGAAATACGTCTACAGAAAATATCTAACGATAGTGCGTAGGATGACTTAACACATGAAAATTCCCTTAGTTAACAAGTAAGAATCAGCATATTTAGAGAATACTAACGTATAGATATGCTGTCGGCTACGTTGAAAAACTGTCAATGTTTCGGCAAACAAGACACGCATGACCTGCGTATCAGGATATTTTCGAATTTTAAAACTGGCATCTCCCCGCCCTAGACAACATTTCCAGCTGTGATCAGTCTAGCGAGCGAAGAGGATCTAGCGCATGACGCTGTTCGCTTAGGGAACATTACGTTCAGAATAATTAAAATACAACATTGCTAAACATGAATCTGTATCAACAATTAGCAAATATTAACGAAAATTACATGCATAAACATTTATTATCCACATTGGTTATATAATGTTTAGTGAAGTCAGAAAAACGAACGATATCGTAAACTTGACATCACCTTAAAAAAAATGATAGGAGTTATCTTAGCTAAAAAATCCGTGATTCGAAAGTCAAGCCTTTTGCTTATTTTTGGTCAGAGATCATTACGTCACAAAAGCACGGCATTATGTTTTTAGAATAACGAACACAAATATTATTGCATTGAGTTTAAACAGTGAATGACATGACAAAATGCACTGCGTGGCTTCACAAAATATAACTTTAAACATTATAGTCATTCAATATATGGCGTATGAAAAAAGTACAAAACAAGTAAAATTAAAATAATCAGGAATTTATATTACTTTTGATTAACAAGAAAGTAAAGACCTACCAAATCGTTCATTTTGCTGTCACAACTAACCACAGTGTGCACATCAAAGAAAAGGAGAAATGGGCAAATGCACAGAGCTAGCCAGAGAGCTGAGAGGACTATGGATGATGAAGAAAATTAAGATTATAACTATAAGACTAGGGCCACAAGGAATAATTCTTAAAACCTTTGAAAAAAGAATGGGAGAAATTGGAATCAGAGGAATGGCTGCAAAGATAAAACGAATAAAGAAAATTAAACCAGTTGAAATATTAAACCAACACCTTGAATGCGGAGCCACATGCTCTGGCATAGAAACTGCTGCAGAGGCAACACATGAGGAAGAGTTACCTGGGATCGAGGGCGTTGAAAGTGAATATCTACAAGTTCTCCACCCCCATTACCTCCAAAGAGTGATGCCAAATAGTCGAGAAGGGTTAAGAAGGATGGAAATACCGACGAGAGAGCGCTGACCAGACCTACGCTGGACAAGAGCAAAGAGAACTAGGACCTTGCGGAGGCTTATTGCGACTCAAATTATAGTGCAGAACGATGGCCTCTGCCAGCGAGAAATAAATGGTAAGCAGCTGTTGCGATAACGCAAACTCATTTGCAAATTTTATCGAAATAGGTAAAAAGTACGACAGATCTGGGGAGACTTGTCAATCAGGCTCCAGTGAACACCACATGTTGTTTTCAAGAAGAGATATTTTATGATCTGTTTGAAAGTTCCTTGTGAGCCAAAAATTATTACAAACATATGTAGTAACATGCACTGAAACCAAAATATAAAATGCTAAGAATCGGTGAAAACCATCGCCTACTGACGGGATGCACTTTTACAAAACAATATTTAGTAAAAAAAATGAACAGACTTTATACATGGTTATTCTTGAAGAATGTAATATTTATGAAAGTCTTCTCCTTGAAGGTGACCGTTAAAACAATTCATTTACATAGAATTAGAATATTAATAAGACATGATATGATAGAATGTGCGACATTGTTTTTTATGGGAATCTCATGAGCTGAAGTATTTTCAAATTGGTAAATAAAATAGTTAATATGGTGAAGGTTTATTAAGAAAATTTGCTCTCCGTTTTTCTACGTGAATATTTTGTAATCTATAATATAAATCTAACATGTCTGTTTAAATGTATGCATACATGCATGCATGCATGCATGTATGTATGTGTGTATGTATGTGTGCTAAAAATGTTTACATTATCGACAGATTCTCACGAGATCGGTATCATTTGAAGCTCAAAGTCTCGGGGGACAAATATCGAAAAATTGTCCAAAAAACATTAATTCGTTCACCCTCAACTGGGCTATTTTCTACAAGGAACTGTCGATATTTTGCGAGCCACTTTTGCAAGTCATCGTATCGCTTGGATTGACTTGCCTAATTATGAGGTTCCAGATTTACGGTCACGTCATGGAGTAGCGGTCAGACGCCAGGTTTTCATTCGCTTTCTTTATCACTTTCGCGTCACGTGTTCGAACATGCCTGCCTAATAATACTTTTTTTCTTGACACACACGTTGAAACACCCTGGCAACACCGAGCATTCAGGCTAGTATTTTCTATATCTCAACTTTATTTTCAGAATGGCCATCTTTTCTATGTAAATTAATTTATAGTTATTTGTCAAAAGTTGAAAAAGCGTGTAAATAGGTGAATTGTACCAATGATTAAGACACCGAAAATGGATAAAATTGAGTTAAATACGGAACGGAAGCCACTAAGTAAGAAAGGAATACGAAATCATATCGAAATATTTTGTTTTGAAAATGATGTTAGATTTAGAGTTTCATCATGAAGCAATAACAAAAAAAATGTATATTTTTTTTACATTTTCATAAATAGTTCTTTTTTTAATATTTAACATACATTCATATGGATATATTTTATTTAAAAAATAATTCAGTTTTAACACTCGTTTTACGGCGAAACTAAAATAATAATTAAAAAAACGTTGTTTAAAGAGATGTAAAAAAAAAACACCCTTTTTTGTCCATATCATGATTACAAAAGAAGCATTAAATGAAACAAGTTTTTGAAATAAGATATTTCTCTATAGTTTTGTATTTCGTTTAATGTTTAGAGATACTGTTTCTGTATTTACATCAACTTCCTTACCCATTGCTTTGGTCTTAATTTTAGTAATGCAACTAGTAAAGATGTTCCTCTTGTGATACTACATCGTATGTTTTTCTTCGGTTAGTAAAAACGGTACCATCCTGGAAGAAAGCAATTTTATTTGTGCTTCAATCAAGCGTGTATGTGAATAAAATTTTAACATGTTTTAATGTGGACATGCGTGTATAAATACCGTATAATATTGTTCTGTACCATGCTGTTTTTTATTTTGTTGAGTTAATACCCAGTCTTTTTGTGTGGGATGTACTGCTAGAACCCATTGATGGATATGTTTCGAGCGATGTTTTTTGTGGCGCTACCCATACCAGATATTATATATCACGTAAGTTTGTCCGCTTGGTGGGTTAGGAGTGCTATATATAATATGAATATTAGGGTGATATTAAATATACGATGCCAATTTTTTTGTTGTTTTTATTAGCTTTTAAAGTAAATTTCTTAAATGCTTTTGTTTACGGTTTCTAAGTAAATGTTGTTGGATGTATTTATGTCTGCTAATATGCAGATGTTGTTTTTTTTAAATACGTGGTCCTTCTATGATTACTCTAATATCACATTTATCAGCTAGGTCTATGAAGATATTCTTGTTAATCGGTAGGTTTTTAAGCAACTTGTGTGTGTTCTTGTCAGTAAAATATCATTAGGATGTGTAGCGGCGACTGAAATAACTCTGTATATGAAACAATTTTAAAAATCTGTATTCACGCTTGTAATTATTCAAACGAGATGGAGGCAATATTCGAATGGAAGCCAATTGAGAATTTTAGTCCAACAACAGTGCTACAATTTCGATGTGTGAATGTTGGTAGTGGTTCTATTCTGTATTAAATTCGAGTGTCCTATTGTTACCTATTAGCAGTTGAGATTTAATCAGTGATATAATTTCAAAGTTTATGCTAGTGTTGGATGATGAATGACTGAACTGATTTGTTTATAGAGAAAAGTTCGAGGTAAATAAAAGAAATATAAAATTAGAAATTCTCTGAATGCGCTATTCTCTCATTCTATACAACATGGTCGTGTTTTTAAACTTCAACCAAGAAAAAATCGTTCAAATTATTTTAAATAAATCTCGACGATTAAATCAGAAATCATCGCTAATTCCAAACACAAATGCAATGAGATATCCTAAAATGTATCGCTATTGATATGGGAGCTCATATTAACAACTTTCAATTTAAATTGAGGCATAGATTAAATCATTTACACAATCAAATATTACATATAATACAAACACACACACCCATACATACATATACATATGCATATATATATATATATATATATATATATATATACAATGATACACTAATTTCATTGCAATTTCAAACAAACCTTTGAATTATAACGGCTACATTTACATAGAACATAAACATAGAACATAATGTTTTTTTTCTATTTCATCATTTCATTTGGTCGCAATTACATTTCCATATATATACACTTGTGCCCGATATTATTCATACCCGACGGATCTTTGAGATTTCTATAAGAATATTGCTCAAACCAAAAGGTAGACAATATTAAAGGGATTTCAAACAATAAATCAAGCATAAGCATTTAATTTAAACTCAACAAATAAATAAATTATGCAAGTTTGAAACATTATACAAAGAAAAACAATAATGGCACTAGTTCAAAAGTATTCATACCTCTCTTACTAATAGTCAATAGCATGCCATTTATTCTTAATAACTGCCTGTAACCGTGTTGGATATTTATCAAAAGGTTTTTACAAGCATCAACACTGATTTTTGACCATTCTTCAATGCAGTAGTTCTCCAAATCCCTCAAATGTCTAGGTTTCCGCTTTTTAACCTCAGTTTTCAATATGTGCCAGAGGTTTTCGATAGGGTTTAGGTCGGGACTCTGGCTAGGCCATTCCAAAACATTAATTTGATTATCCTCAAACCATTTCTTGACTATTTTGGCAGTACGTTTTGGATCATAATCCTGTTGAAGGACCCAGTTTGGTCCTAAATGGAGCTTCTCCGCATCCTGTCTAATGTTTTTCTGGAGTATCTCCAAATATTGCTCCTTCTTCATGGTTCCATCTATCTTGACCAAACTACCTGGACCACTAGCCGAAAAGGAGCCCCAAAACATTAGGATACCACCACCATGTTTCACCGTGGGTATGGCGTTCTTTGGGTTGTAAGCTTCTCCTTTCTTCCTCCAAACGTAAGAAGCATTCATATGGCCAAACAATTCAATTTTTGTTTCGTCAGTCCACAAAATACTTGAGAAAACGGACTCTGGAGAATTCACATGGGTCCTAGCAAACTTTAGACGTGCTGCAAGGTGTTTTCCGGTGTGCAGTGGAGTCCTTCTTGGTCTTCTTCCTTTCAGACCATTTTCATGCAGAGTCCTTTGCAATGTTTGGCTTGATATTTTTATGCCAGAAGACTCCAAATTTTCTAAAATGTTCTTAGTAGTGGTGGTTAGATTTGCATTAACACTTCTTACAATATTCCTGGTGGCTCTACCAGACAGTTTCCTTTTCCTTCCTCTACTAATCAAGTTGTTTGTTGCGTGGTTTTGATGATGCTCTGTACTGTTGGTGTAGGGACCTCAAATTTATTGGAAATTGACTTGTAACCTAAACCATCCTTATGTGAATTCACAATTTTAGTCCTAAGATCATTACTAAGCTCTTTTTTCTTCCCCATTCTAATAATTTTTATTCTTTTATTGGTTTTCAGTTGATATCATTTATGTTTCTGAAAAATGCAAAAAACGAAATGAAATTAATCAAAGGTTGTATAAAAGCGTTCAAAATAAGAATCAAACAGGAAACTAACAGTCAGAAACTCGATTAATACTGAAAAAATAAGGGGGTATGATTATTTTGGAACATTGCAGATTTTATAAATAGCTGTATATTTCTTTTATTACAAGTATCCCGAGATTTTAAAATGACGAAAATGATCAGAAGAGGTTTATTAAGAATATGTATCAATATGGACGTAAACAATAAATTCTTACAAAGTTACACCTAATAAACTCAATTTTCAAGGGGGGGGGGTATGAATAATATCGGGCACAAGTGTATATATATATATATATATATATATATATATATATATATATATATATATATATCCATTTGATATCCATACCATTGATATATATATATATATATATATATATATATATATATCAATGGTATTTCACGCGGTTAATGGTTGCCGAATTTATGCGGTCTTCGTTAATCGAGTTAGGGATTGATCGTGTTGCCGAGTTCGAATGGTTCGACTGGTGTTAATCGTGGAACTGTGCACTGAAGATTCCCGAAAGGATGAAATACTAGTGTCGTGGGTATTTAATTATGATAGTAAAAAAAATAATTATATATATATATATATATATATATACATATAAATTCCTATATATATATACATATACATATACAATTATATGTATGCATACATATATGTATATATGTGTACATGTACACACACACACACTAACACACACATGTATATATGTGTGGGTGAGTGTTTGAGTGTATGTATGTATATATCTCTGAATGTTTTTTATCAGGTTTGTTCCTGGATATGACCTTAAACTATATCCAGTGGTGAGACCCCAGCTTGCGGGCTGTATGGAATGTGGATCCACCCTTTAATTGGCATTGCTCCCAGATCCACTCTAACCCAGAGTGATAGTACCTGTTAGGGTCCAAACTATGGGTTAAATATAAACCGACTTGAAAACAACAAATATATTCTATAAAAAAAAAATTCCTCAAAATCGTTGGATTCATTCGGCATTAAATAACCTTAAAAGGGTTGACATGCCGTAAAACAAAAACAACCAACCCACCAACTTTACCAATTTTATCAACAGGAATGAGTGAACAAGTGTAAGAAACCCCATTTTTTATACTAAAGTTTTGTTAGAAGTGTCTTGTTAACAACTGAATTGAATTATAAACCATATACCAATTTCAGAGTTGTCTTTTTTGTTTCTGCGTAATGAATACCTGCCACATATACATAAATAATAACATTTTCCTGCTTAGTTAATTAAAGCTACAGTTGTAAACACATGATATCCTATATATAATAAATGCACAGGTGTTCATCCGGTTCGGTACATTTCTCTTACACACTTTTCTATCTTTTTCTTTTCATCTATTGCTTTTGCGAATGTAATTAATCCAAACTAGAGACAACATAAACAAGTAAAGATATTGCTTTCTTAAGCGCATGATCATTTATCATGTTTATGTTTGTTAAAAAGCTTTCTTGCGGTTTAACGTCTGTTATTGAAATGCATGGCTGTTCAACACATGTCAGCTGCCATCCCATGATTAGCACTCAGCCCACAATAGATTTTCTGGCAATTTGAGGTGCGAATTCAATTGTGATAACAGATGCCGTATTTCGTTGCAAAGTACGCCATAAAATACGCATATGAACAAAAAATAAAATGATTCTTTAATGCTCCACGTTAATATATTACAAACCGAACATATAATGGCATTTCCTATTTTCCGTTTTGCCAGCAATGAAAAATTACTCAAAATGGCCGGTTTTTCTATAAATAAATATACGTCTACCAAAAGAGGTCTACTGGTTGTAATCTTCAGTAAGCGCTGATCCAAAAGTCTCCTTTGTGGTTTATTTGTACTAAATTTTATGAGTTTTGCTTGTTTAAAGTCAAAAGCAAGATCATGCTGCAATGAATGAGCGATTAATGCATTAAGAGAATTGCTATTTTTATATCTCTTTTATGTACATTCCTGTACCTCTATAAGGCCACCATTCGCCCATGTATGGAGTATTGCTGCCACATCTGGGCTGGTGCATCTGCTACTAGTCTCTCGCTCCTTGACAAGGTTCAAAAGAGAGTCGCAAATCTGATAGGCCCTGAACTGGCATCTAAGCTTCAGCCTCTGTCCCATCGACGAAATGTTGCATCCCTCTGCCTGTTCTACAAGTATTTTAGTGGTGAATGCTCTGATGAACTGCAATCACTTGTGCCCCCACGACGCGAGCACCCTCGACAAACCCGACAGGCTACTAGATCCCACCCCCACACTGTAGAGGTCCCTAGATGTAAAAGATCTTTTTACTCCAATAGTTTCTTCCCCAGAACCGCAAGACTCTGGAATTCCATTCCAGGTCCCTGCTTCCCCAACAGTACTGACGTGCAGAAGTTCAAGTGTAACGTGAACCGACACCTTGCTGCCCAAATCCCTACATAGTACCCCAGTAGTTGTTGCCCCTGATAGTAGCCCCCTACACCAAAGTGGCAATTTGCCTTGTTTGGGGTGAAAATGTAATAAAAAAAAAAAAAAAAAAAAAAAATTTTCTCTAATCAATATTCCGTTTCCTCAACGTATATATATATATATATATATATATATATATATATATATATATATATATATATATATATATATGTAACTACTTAATTTACACACATAAAATTAATATACAAAAGTATAGATTTATGCGTAAACTGTAAGTATTTACTTTAAAAGTGCTCAATACGTAGAGAGGGCTAGTTAGTATGTTATAAAATGTATATGGCGATGAAGCTACACTGAATATTCCGCGTTTCATCCACTCAAGGATTATTCAGGCTTATGCGCCTGAAGAATCCTAGAGTGGATGAAACGCGGAATATTCAGTGTAGCTTCATCGCCATATACATTTGATAACTTTCTCTCTCTCTCTCTCTCTCTCTCTCTCTCTCTCTCTCTCTATATATATATATATATATATATATATATATATATATATGTATGTATATGCATATATATATTTGTGTGTGTATGTGTGTGTATAGACATATATATATATATATATATATATATATATATATATAAGAGACAGAAAATTAAAACTGTAAGTTTAACTTTACAATCAAAATTTATTGTTCGTCTGAATACTCCAAAAAACAATTTACAAAGTCGTTATTCCGTGAAGTTTCACGGAATGATATTCTCATTCTTGTTCTCATCAGAGGACATAAAAAATCAGCAAATATATATATATATATATATATATATATATATATATATATATATATATATATATATACATATATGTATGCATATATATATGCATATATATATATATATATATATATATATATATATATATATATATATATATATATATATGCAATTTTGGTAAGGGACGGTGTATATTTAAGTTGGTTTGTTTTGGAGATAGGTTGTTAAATATTTGTTTTATACTTTGTGATCTAGTTTGTTTAGTGTGTTGCAAATTATTGTATTATTGATGTGTGTAGGTAACAGAATATTTCTGTTCATAAGAAAAATGTCCGGTGTATATGACTGCTTATTCATCCTGGAAAATGTATATATATTTCCGTGCATGTGTTTATTGGAAATTGCCTCAAGCGACTTCATTCTAAGCCATTTTCTATACTATGTTTTCTATTATATCTTTATTTGTTTTCTGATGCGAGTGACGAAACTAATGGTTTGTTATCTGCAATTTTATTCAGTTTATCTACCAATAAAATCGCCGTCGTTTTTATTGGTTTAATATCTATTATTTTATTTACGTTTTATCCAGTAGAAGGTTCTAAAATCTTAATAAATGATAGATTATTTGTTCAATCTTTCTGACTTTATAAGTGAGTTATGTTAACTAAAAGTTTAACTAGTTAAACTTGAATCACCATTCTATATGCAAAGATTTAGCAAAATCGTCAGCAATGGATTGATGAATGTGGTTATTATAATTTTTATTTCAAGCGCCTTTTTCCACAATCTATTGGAGAATATTAAGACTAATACATTAAGTATCTTAGGATGATTCTGTTATTTGATTATTTAGATAATATTGATGTAATTTCATTACACATTTATAAAAACGTTGTTTTTACTATTGAATTCAACAAAGAGACACTTGGATACAGTGAATGAATGGCATTTTAAATTAATGGTTTCTTAAAATAAATGATTCCTAATAAAATCTAATTGAACGTCTCATTAAAAGTAATTGAGTCAAAATGTAATATTTTTAACTGAGGTCATGTTTTTAGATGTGAGACAAAATGTATGTATGGGTGTATGTTTGCATGTCTGCCTATATTATTGCATTCTTGAATAAACTTCGTCGTCAGTTACATTGAACGGTATAATAGCAAACATTTGACGAATACATACTTATCAAATAATATATATATATATATATATTAATGTATATATATATATATTAATATATATATATATGTCTGTATATACATGTGCATATATCTATGCATACACCCACACACGCATATATATATATATATACATATATATATATATATATATATATATATATATATATATATATGTATATACTTATAATATTTTGCGTAAAAATCAGATTATATATTTATATTTTAATACACGTACATATAAAATAATCGAGAAGATTATACATCTGGTTTAAAACACTTTTAGAGGTACACTAAATACAGAGTTGTATGATCGGATGAACTAAGATATGGAAGAAAGTCAATTACGACGTTTTATAAGATACACCTATCCTGTTTTGATGTACTGCATTTTAAACCGGCGGAAAACTTTATTAACCCGATGTTATGTTAGTAACTCATTATGAAGGGACATAAGCCGTCTTTACTCGACGATTGTCCTGAATATACATGTGGGAAAAGGTACGAGATTATAGGAGATAAAGCTATTTTCGTTTTGATTAATTAGTGAGTCCAAGAGACGATCATGGTTTGATGTCGTCACAGTATTTAACACGACCAGATACGATTGAATATATCCCGACAACATATGCAAGTATTAAACTACAAATCTACATATACAGCTATTAAGCGACTGATATTGAAACGTATTGATATTTAGCTTTGTTTTACCGTAGCAGATTATATATATATATATATATATATATATATATATATATATATATATATATATATATATATATGATCATTTCATATAATCCAAGATTAATAGAATTTAGTGAAAATAGTCGAGAAAACAGTACACCCTGCTTGATAAAAATGGTTGATATTCAAATATAGTGTTGTATGCTTTTTCAAAATTTTAAAATAATCGAATATGCCTTTAAATATATTAATAGACAATCACAGCAAAATATAACCCGTTTCTTTTTAAATACATTTAGAATTCTTTAATAATACTTACTATTACTTTTCAGAAAATAATACTCCATACTCTTATATTTCCAGATTTATTAAGAGAATAATAAGAATATAATTGTGTAATATATTAGGATGCAATGCAGAATCTGAATTTGTTTTAACCAAACTCTTGATGCTGATATGTCTTAAGTTTAGTGGTTTATAATGCAACAGTCATACATTAACTTTTACTGAAGAAAAATCACTCAATTAAAGTTATAGAATAATTCGCAGGAAAATATTTTAAAAAGATCACTATTATCCGAAGCGGTTTTATAGAAGGCTGGGATGAGGCTACTTCTTACTGTCGTTGATTTCATAATTATATAATGGATATTATAGGCAGATGATGGAGAAAGAGGGCAAGAGTTTTTTCAATATATTAAAGTGTAATTTTCTGAATGTTCCCTTTCTCGGGCAGAGCATATTAAGAAGTGATATACAAACTGTCATTAGCGTCTTAAGCGATGTTCTTTGTGTAAACAAATTATGTTTAGGCAATTAGACAATGTCAAAACATTGTTAATTCACTGCTCGCACTGCCAGCCGAATATCGAAACGGTTAGAAGCTCCGACTGTCTTTTGGGCGGTCGGATTTCGATCCTAGATTGTCACACTGGTGGCTGTGATACAGCGAAACACTAATGTATGTGAATGACTATATACACACACATATATATATATTTATATATATATATATATATATATATATATATATATATATATATATATGTGTGTGTGTGTGTGGGGGTGCATGTGTTTGTATGTGTGCTTTTCATATAACTATTAAATTAGTATCATTGTACGAATTGCATTTATTTTAGATGCCATAGTTGGATTCAGCACTCTAACTTCATCCTTTATTTAATAGTGGGTGTACACGTTCGTTTATCAGTGAGTGAGATGGGAGAAATATACAAAGAATGAGAGACGGACAGGCAGAAGTCACGCTTTGCCATTATGTGTAAGTAATTCATTACTTTCACGTACATATTAAATAATACGACCAAATTTATTGGCATTTAACGGAGGACACCATTTTTTTTTTTTAATTCTGAAGTTACGTTTTTAAAATCAATTTCCCGAAAATATTACGTTTTCATCTCCTCGGCTTCAACAGTAGTACACACGTTTGCATCCATTTTTATTTCATCTGATGTTTAAGCAACAGATACATAGCATAATGGATAATGTCTTACGTAAATTCAATTTTAAATGAAAACCTTCTCGAGATTTCTGGCTCCATCTTCAATTCAATCGATATTAAGAAGAAAATTGCAAATTTCTTTAAACATTAATGCTCCCATGTCGGACAGAACGAGAACATACCCCGGTTGGTTAAAAGAATGCTTCGATCAAAATCCCGTATAGATGTCTGATTTTGATATAAACGCTCCACTGTTCGACAAGATACACTTAAAATGGCCAATCATATTAGCCCCCCTAAAATGTAAAGTCGTCAATTATATCAGTCGCAAAATTATGAGACAGTTACTCATGACGAGAAAAGTAGTCTGACGAATGCAACCAATTTTAACACATAAAAATTTTATGATTTTCAATACATTGATAAAAGTGATATTAGTGTTATTGATTTCAGAAAATATATAATCAAGAATTTTTTTGTAAAGAAAATTGAAAGACAATCCGGATTAAATTAAAAAGAATTAATTGAATCTATAAACTTTTCGATAAAATTTAAAACTTTTAGAAAAAATATGTAAACATTTAAAGAAAACGTTTACATTTTTTTAATTGTGCGAATTTACAAAAAAGAGATGCCAAAATAGACGGATTATTCATTTTAAACTTTTATAACTGATGTATTTATACTTGTTTCATATATTATACACGCTGTCAAAGATTTACAAATGCCATAAAGATGATATTATTATTATTATTATTATTATTATTATTATTATTATTATTATTATTATTATTATTATTATTATTATTATTATTATTATTATTATTCGCAATATATTCTATGTATAATTATAAAAATAAGCTATGGAAGGTTAGTCCCGTCGCTTTGGTTATATACAACTGTTATCCGTATAAAATACTTTACGTTCTAATACAATAAGTAATAATTACTTGGGATTAAGAACGGGATTAGGTGTTAAGGTTACTTCAAATGCTGCATTACATTTCAGTACGATGAGAGTTATCTACTGTCAAAGGGAGACAAAAATTACCATAGTTAGATTTAACACGCGCACACACGAACGTACACGCATATATATATATATATATATATATATATATATATATATATATATATATATATAACTACTTAATTTACTCACATAAAATTAATATACGAAAGTATAGATTTATGCGTAAACTTTAAGTATTTACTTCAAAAGTGCTCAATACGTAGGTAGAGCTAGTTAGTAATTTATAAAATATATATGGCGGTTAAGCTATACTGAATATTCCGCGTTTCATCCACTCTAGGACTCTTCAGGCCTGAAGAGTCCTAGAGTGGATGAAACGCAAAATATTCAGTGTAGCTTAATCGCCATATATATTTATAAATTACTATATATATATATATATATATATATATATATATATATATATACATATATATACACATATATATATATACATATATACGTGAAAATGTCTGTATGTCTGTCTGTGTACATTTCCCTACACAATAACTCTGTCAATTTTCGGTCAACAGACTCAAAATTTAATATACAGGGTATTGAAATTTATGAAAATCTTTGTAATCCATTTTCGGCCAGAAATTTGGCTGTTAAGGGGTCAAAGTTAAACGATTTGACCTTTGAGAACTCTACCAAACTTCCGCAAATTTTGGGTCTAAACACTTGAAATTTTAGATATAGGTACCTTGGACATGGATCTAACTTAATAACTTGATTTGAGCCCAAAACAATAAATGTAAAGGGGTCTAAGTTAAAAAAAATAACCTCTGCCGTCCCTACCAAATTACTCAGACAATTTCTGGTCTAAACACTTTTATATAAAGGGTATTCA
>NC_136485.1:163146960-163219460 GCF_053919585.1 Euprymna scolopes | reverse complement strand
ATATATAATATATATATAAATATAATGCATGTTACTTATACATGTATGTGCGTATATATATATATATATATATATATATATATATATATATATATATATATATATATTATCATTCTGCAATCAACTTGCAAAATTTACACCTCGATACCTAGAAAGAAAACGTTCACTATACACACACACACGCACACACATAAATATATATACATATATATACATATATATATATATATATATATATATATATATATATATATATATGCGCGCACGCATATTAAGAACGACGAGAATGAAGATGATTTTCGAAATAGACCACTTTTTACACCCAGCTTTTAATTCGCACCAAGTTTACCTACATGGGAAGTAGCGGGGAAACATGTTTCGTCATGACAATATGCACAGATACACATATATTCATCTGGTTGTTTCTTATATGCAGCAAATCTATATCCTCTTTCATTTAAGTAAAAGAGGGTGTCAATGGATGTAGAAAATGTTTTGCAAGGATTTCACCACAGTATCATGTGTTTCACTTATACCTGCGTCTTACTGAATTATAAACAACGGCGTAAGCCTAAACTCCAGCTGGGTTGTGTTCAAGTTATGGCCAACAGCTAGGCGAAGTGCTTTCTATATAAATTGTATAAAACAAGAGGAAATATGTTTAGACTAAACTTAATCCGGGCGAGGCTGCAATAGATTCCGGTCTGGTTCGTGCACGTAACTTGTATTTCTTGCTTATTTATACTAAATCACCGTAAACTGATAATTTATTTCCTCTTTTCAAGAAAGCGCTAAACGAGTGAATCGCGTCCTTTTAATAAGATGAGATGAAATATTTAAACAAACCCCCAAGTAAACTTAAGACAATTAATGATTGAATGATTACAGTACTGTTGTGTATAACTTTTAGTATTACTCGCAGATCAAAATAATTAGATATGACTTTGATATATGGGGATTTAATATTAAAATAAACAAATGTAGTAGTCGGAAGTGCTGACTGTAATTAAAATACGGACCAAGAAAATTTCGTTCCCCTCTCTTTTTACTCTCTTTCTCTCTCTTTCTCTGTATATATATATATATATATATATATATATATATATGTGTGTGTGTGTGTGGGTGGGTGTGGGTGGGTGTGTACATGTGTGTCTGGTTGTGTTTGTCGGTGTGTGTGTCGGTGTGTGTGTATTTATAATTGTACAACGGGATACAGTGTACTTACGATACGGTTTGTTCAAATTACGATGTAGTATACGATTTTTTCTTGCCCTCTATTACGGTCTGTTTCTGGCCTTATTTATACCGTTATTTGATTATATACATGTGTATTATATACTGTGCTGTATTCTGTTACTTATTTTTAATTCTGCATCACATAGGTCTGCTGTATGCATAGTTATATATATATATTTATACATATATACATATATACACACATACATATATATATGCACACATATATGTATATATATGTATATACACACATATATATATATATATATATATGTATATATATATATAGAGAGAGAGAGAGAAGGAGAGAGAGATTTCTAGTTTTGTATATTTTACTTCAGGTCTCAACTTGGCAAGATAGTTTACGTGTTTGCGACACTAGTTCTTGGTATATAGTTGTATATACACACATACACCACAAACACACACACATACATATATATATACATACATATATATATATATATGTGTGTATGTGTGTGTTTCTGTGCGTATATTTATGAAGAAATATATATATATAAATTAAATGTACTTTGCTAGAATCATTGTATGAGATAAGTATGTAGAAAAGAATTAGAGGACAATCACAATGCGAGAAATGGAATGTAGTCTGTGTTGAGGAAGAAAGACAAAAGCAAGTGACAATTTGCAACCAATAAGTATATACAAATATCTCTATGTATACATATATTTATTAAATGATGAGTAGTATCAATGTCTTACTTGAATATATATATATATATAATTATATATATATATATATATATATATATATATATATATATATATATATATAATTATGGTCTCAATTCCGCAAGAAAGTTTCAATGTATGTCATAGTAATGTGTGATATATATTTATATGCAAACACCGCTCCTTCATTTCTCGACCAAATTTCTAATAATTATTAGTTTAGAGATCGCCTTATCAGCTATATAGTGAAATGAAAATTCTCAAGTTTCGTACAGTAAAACAAAAGTTATGATTGATTTACCTGTGTTAAAACTCGTAAAAAAACACACACACACAAGGAGGTGAAGAACGTGTTTTATGAGTGTTTACCATAGCAACCTCGCCGCCCAGCGACTACTGTTGCTACCAGTCATGGCTCTCGCGAAAAGAGAAGTAACAAGTGAAACAGAAAGAATGAAAGAATGAAATGTAGATATTTTAGGGGGCTTTATTGAAACAGACGAATGCCGTACATTCTTAATACATATGTGTATGCCATGTTCATGGTGGCGAAAGAATAAGACTGAAATTAACAAAGAACAAGTGTATTTAAAGAAAGCGTAGAAATATCATGAATTACAATAGAAAAAAAAGCGAACATGGCAGTAATATGGATAAGGTAAAACATGGAAAAGTAAATCACTAGTTGTTCAAACTGGAAAAGAAAAAAAATACTAGTTGTTAAAACTGGGAAAGAAGAAAATACTAGTTGTTAAAACTGGGAAAGAAGAAAATACTAGTTGTTAAAACTGGGAAAGAAGAAAAGTTATTCTAGTAAAAAATCTAATACATTCATGGCTTAAAATATTGCAGCATAACGGACCTGTAAACGAACCTACCAACATGATAAGATTATTTATAGGTTTTAATTTAACATTAATTGGTGTGTTTTTTTTTTTGTTAGAAATATTACCAACATTGTAGCATTTTTATTCTTCCACGTTTTATGTTGTTTTTAATTATTTTTAATATGCTATATATATATATATACATACATTTGAGAATTTTGTAGCTTACTCTTTAAGTCAACCATTTTTACCTACAATTCATTGGTATATGAAAACTTACTGAATTTCACGAACTCAGTAAAATTATATATAAGTCTGTATATATATATAAATATATATATATATATATATATATATATATCGCTACTAGCATGGGTTCATGGTGTTTGGTGGTGTGTGTTGAGCAAAATAAAATAAATTGGTAATAGGAAGGCAAGCTCGAACCCGTACCGAGAAGGAGGGAAATAACGGGGCAACCCCCAGACGTCTTTGCTTTTACGACCACCGCCAACCCAGAAAGTGGTATAAGTTTTAATTAAGGCTAGACGGTCGAAAAGACATGTCGTTCGAAAATATTGGCGAAAAAAGCGATTCCTCACTGTAAAAATGTGCCCAGTTGAGGATGAAGAAATTTATGGTTTTAGCCAATTCTTCGGTATTTGATGTCTGAATGGTTGAGAGTCAAAGCGATCATGATCTTGTGAAAATCCATCGCTTCAGTCGAAAGTTTTAGGCAGACATGCACACATACATATACATTTATATATTGGTAGCTCAAAGTTTCGATCCAAACCGATTAAAACTCTTGCCGTATCTCTGAATACCCTTTATGGAAAATTTCAAATGTGTAGAACAGAAATTATCCGAGTAATTTGGTAGAGACTGCAGACGTCATTTTTTTTTAAATTTTACCCCTATTATAACCCCTTTACATTTATTGTTTCGGGAGCAAACTAATTATTAAGTTAGATGCAATATATTTATTAAACTAAATCTGTGAAACTACCGTATTTTTTTTTCGCGATATTTAGTATAATATCATCACAGGAAAGTAAATGTACGTACATTATTCACCAGTTTTGGAATTGTTTAGATTTGAAAAAAAAAGTTGCAGTTTAATACTTCTGATCAGCTGCAATTTACACTTAGCTCATTTAGTGACTAATATATTGCTAAGTTCAAGAATATCGTTCTCAGCGCTCAGAATTATGTTGCTTGAAGAGACGTTTTTTTTTTAAATTACGCCCTCGTTTTCTTTCTTTTTTCTGTATTATGGTCCTAAGAATATAAAAGGAAAAGTATTAACATATCAGAATATATATATATATATATATATATATATATATATATATATATATATATATATATATACAGGGTGGGCCAAAATAAGGGTCCTATATATATATATATATATATATATATATATATATATATATATATATATATAATTTTAAGGAAATTAGAACAATAGTCTAAAGAGCTGAGTGTATTTTAATGTAACAGTGAAATTACTAGTTTAATTAAAATACAGGAAATAGAAAGTGCTCGTTGTAATTTAGATATATAATAAGCTCGATAGTTAAATGTCCTAGGGCTAATTCAATATTAAGTAATGTGATTTATAATCAAAAGATTAAAAAAAAAAAATTAAATTTAAAAATCAAATTGTAATTAGATTAAAAATCAGGTTCATAAGAAGGAACAACAACAAAATCAATTATCTGTACGATCGTTTCGGAAATCCGTGCTTTTTATTGTGGTATACATGAAGTTATGTAGAACAATTATATATAGTTTTTTTGGTAAGCACGGTCTCCTCATCAGCAAATTTAGGAGGATTTTTATTGAATTTAAAAGACACCATAAATAAACCTAGCATTAAAAGTAAGGCAGATGAATCTTTTAGTTTTTCTTTTTTTGAAATCAGGAACTGTGTTTACAGTAGTCATTTAGATGTTTGCTATAGCTTTTTATTTTATTGAAAGCACGGATTTCCGAAACGATCGTACAGATAATTGATTTTGTTGTTGTTCCTTCTTATGAAACTGATTTTTAATTTAATTAAAATTTGATTTTTAAATTTAAACATTTTTTTTAAATTTAAAATTTTTGTTTACATTTTTAAATTATAAATCACATTACTTAATATATATATATATATATATATATATATATATATATATATATATATATATATGATTATATTTAAAGATAGGACACTTATTTTGGCCCACCCTGTATATAAACGATATCATCATATACGTTAAGGAAATTTTACTTATGGTTGGGAAGTCACCATATAATAACACTACTTACTTATTCTAACTATTCAACTCGGGCTGAAACTGTAAAAAAAATCGGCCACATGGTCATATAGTCATACTATCATGGGTACCCGGCATTATCGTGGTTGACATGAAGTTCCGTTTGGAACACACTTGCTATACTAAGGATATGAATCATGTTCATCATGGGCAACATCAATACCCGCACAACAATTTCACAAATATAGGAACGGATGAAAACATGTAACTGAAATCCGCTCACGAAAAAAAGTACGTGGTACACTTTTCTACTAGATTTTTCGGCAGAAGGGTTACAAAGAGAAGAGACTATTCTTCGGATGCTGAGTTCTTTTTTTGCTGGAAAGAATCCCTCCACAAAAAATAAGTAAAAACATATTTTGTTTCAATAAAATTTGCACTGAGTTGCCACGCAACCGCAAAACAAAAAAAATCGCGACGTGGGAAGGCTCAAACCTGAAATGTGAATGAAGGAAATTGTATGGTGCATATGTTTATAAATATTAATATATGCGTGACTTGCGTCTGGATTTTTTTTTTCAGAAGTCACTTGTTTACCTGGCCTTTTTTTTCAGAAGTCACTTGTTTACCTGGCTTTTTTTTTCAGAAGTCACTTGTTTACCTGGCTTTTTTTTCAGAAGTCACTTGTTTACCTGGCTTTTTTTTTCAGAAGTCACTTGTTTACGTGGCTTTTTTTTCAGAAGTCACTTGTTTACGTGGCTTTTTTTCAGAAGTCACTTGTTTACCTGGCTTTATATAAATAAAGCACCTTTTCGATTTGCTTTTTTGGGGGTACAGGGTGGGGGTGCTTTATGTTTCTACAAGTGAGGCTTATGTTTCAATTACCGGAAAGGTAAACAAAATCTGTATAGCCGTTTCAATAATAATAATAATAATAATAATAATAATAATAATAATAAACTAATGAAATATTTTCAGTTTATTCTTAAGTGTTTTTGTCAGGTTAAATATTTTTTTAAAAAGGAAAACATTTTTTTGTCTACACCAAATTATGTTTTCATGGTAGGAATAGATATTTTCAAATTATTTTATTTGCTGAAGAGTTAGCTTTAACTTTTTTATGATTCGATGTTTCAAGAGGGAAATAACTCTAAACACGTTTAAAAAAACGTCGATGTCGGAAATAATAATGCAAAATAAAGTAGTTAAATATATTATCAATATCATTCTTATTTAATGTATATTATATAACAATTTAAACAATTCTATTGAGAGAAACATTGACTATCACGTTGCTATTCAGTAAAATCAATTTTCCTTAATGTAATATGCAAATTAGGTGACCTCTTAATCGTATATTTTGCAAGAATCATACTATATTTAGAAATTAATGGACGAATAAACTAACAGGCATTTTGTATTAATCAAATTGAGAATAACAAAGGAGCAAACTAACAGGCAAGAATACGAACTTATGTATATATACTTTGGGAAATACGAATTCATATATATATATATATATATATATATATATTCGTATATTTAGGCAGCATTTTTTTCTTTTATGCAGGTTTCATTAAATAGCACAGACAACTCTTGCTTGTTTTTCTTGTAATCCTCCTTTTCTCTTTGTCGGACCATTTTCCGAACGTTTTTTTTTCCGAGTGCAAAAAGAAATTTCCCATAATCGCGAACGTTTTCGACCTCCATTGGTCATCCTCAGGCGAGTAGTAAAAAATAAAAAATGAAATTGAAAAATGAAAGTAGCAAGATGAAATGAAAATGCGATTAAAAGATGATTAAAAGGCGATTAAAATCGCTTAATATCATTAAAATATTCAAAATCACTTGAGCGTGCCCTCCGTTTCGTTTTGAATGCGTCTCCAAAAATAATTCATACATTGGCATGACTCGAACCAGCATCTCCTGCCGTTTTACATGTCACACGTCACCTGTCTTCCCAGAATAGCTCAATCTATCAGCAACTCATAGCAAACCACACCCCTAAAAATGAGTTTAGAGACATATTAATAAATGACACGGCCATTTTAACTGTCTCATATGTCGAGGTGCGCCTCCCGATCTTTGAGGCATTGTTAATCCACATTAAAAAAAATAAAGGTTAACCAGACTGTCTGTGATCAAATTTGTATTTATTTTAAACCTGCCTGTGTTTTTTTTATTAAACGAATCAGCGCTTTATTTATAGGGCGGATATCTTTATTAAGCGAATGCCTTCTTGAATTTAAAGAAAAAAAAAGTATATATTTATTGCATTCTATGTGAACTTTTTTCACCGATTGCTGTTTAAAAAAATTCTGAATCAGACATCTTGTTTTTGGTGCAAGTCGTTATGAAAAATAATTTATTTAATTAAATACACAGGTATCAGATCTATTTTATACGAAGTAGCTTGCCTCTAGAATTGACCCACAATACAATCGAGAACAAATTTAATAATAATTTATTTAATAAATTTAGTGTTTATTGATTTAATCACACACAAACACACACACATACATAAACACACGCACACACACACATATATATATATATATATATATAACTACTTCATTTATTCGCATAAATTTAATATATGAAAGTATAGATTTATGCGTAAACTTTAAGTATTTACTTCAAAAGTGCTCAATACGTAGGTAGAGCTAGTTAGTAATTTATAAAATATATATGGCGATTAAGCTACACTGAATATTCTGCGTTTCATCCAACTATAGGATTCGTCAGGCTTATGCGCATAAGCCTGACGAATCCTATAGTTGGATGAAACGCAGAATATTCAGTGTAGCTTAATCGCCATATATATTTTATAAATTTATATATATATATATATATATATATATATATATATATATATATATATATATATCCTAACAGAGTGCGTGGTCATTAAATACGTTCAAATATGATATTTAATTAATGTAAATAGTCATTTATTATGTTTTATTGGACCTAATATATATAGTAACGATATAAAATGTTAAAGAAAAACGTCTCATATGCCACAACCGAGAATCGAAAAAAAACTTTTAGATTAAGATTTACTTTTTCCGTTGACGTTAATGCATGAGCGATTAAGACATGTTTGCTGTAAGGACAAAATTAAAACATAAATCCACAGCTATTACGTTACGAATTCATGTTCTTAATGCCGCAGATCGACTTTCAGCTGGTAAACTCAATTTTATTCTTGTTTTTGCACTTTGCACCGATTTTTCGCCTCTGAAACACAAATAGAAAGTTTCGCATAGTTCGAATATCCTACATATTAAGTTTAATGCCTGTAGAAAACAAACGCACAAAGGTAACTGATAGGCAAAATTTAAAAAACAAAAATATATACGCATACATATATATATAAGACAAACTACTACGTGCAGACATTTAGACGCCCCATGTAAATTAAGCCTCCATGAAAAATTTGCTATCCTGTACTTTAAAGAACCCCAAAATCTATTTAACTGTAGACGAAAAATAGCAAACAACTGTGTTCACAAAATAAAACTTACTCTAGGATAGCGATACAAAATAGCTTTAAAACTAACAATAACAATAGAAAACAAACAAATAAATTAAATAAACATGAATATACATAAACGATCACACATTTATGTATATATATATATATATATATATATATATATATATATGTGCATGTATGTGTGTACACATAGGTATATTTATATATATAAAAAAGTAGGAAAACGTCTACCTTAAACCACTAACCTAGTTCTAAAACAGCTCCTTTGTTCGATAAAATGCATGCCCATTGGCTGATAGGAAGGGGCGCGGTGGACACTAGAAAGCTGATTGGCTAACTAAAAATCCTCAACATATATAAAAACAAGAAACAAACAAAGAATTCGCGCATAAGCTTGACGAATCCTATAGTGGATGAAACGCAGAATATTCAGTGTAGCTTAATCGCCATATATATTTTATAAATTACAAACTAGCTCTACCTACGTATTGGCCATTTTTGAAGTAAATACTTAAAGTTTACGCATAAATCTATACTTTCGTATATTAAATTTATGTGAGTAAATGAAGTAGTTATATATATATATATATATATTTATATATATATATATATATATATATATATATAAAGACGTTTGTGCTTACTACAATATTTATGCGCAAATTTTACGTAAGCAATATTAATGTAGAATATCTGCATGAATATAATTACACATAATCGTTAACTAAACATGATAATCCGATGAGAAAACGGACGAGACTGATAGACAATTTATCAAAATGAATGTTTAAAAGAATAGGAGAATTAGCTAGACCTTTTGCAGATGAATGAATTTCCCACGTCTCAAATATAACAAAGTTGCATTTTCTTTTTAAATAACTAGACTAAAATGAGTTTTTGATATGAATATGAATACACAAAACACACACACATACATATATATATATATTGTTGTGTATGTGTGTATGTGCGTGATGCGTGAGTGTAAACAACTTTTGTTCCAATCTTCTTGATAATGGTGTGAACTAATTGATGTCAAAATATTATTGTGTAAATAATGATGTTACGATGCAAAAAAATAGGTTTCTTCTTAGTAATATTTAAAATAATTAAGGTGGGGCATCTGATTTAATTCAGAAAAATCACATTCAAAGTGGGTTATTGTTCATGAGCCTAAACCAAATCTTTCTCTGTATGAATGTTTATACTGTATAATAGTATAAAATAATTAGTATGCACACACACACACACAAATATATATATATATATATATATATATAGATATATTAACAAAAAAATTAAATCTACACAGTTGCAAACATGTTTACGTTCTAGCTTCGGTCTAGCTGAATATCGTCAGGTGAAGAGTTTAGTACAGAAGAGGCATAAATCCGATAAATGAACGTAAGAATAACTTCGCGAAAGTTACAAAAACTAATATTTTATGACAATTATTAAATTTCACAACTATAAAACCAACTACTGATTTGTATATAAATAGGTATTTTCATGTCTATGCAACATAAGAAAATATATTGTATACAAATTAAACTTGGTCTTAAGCGTGCTTAATATTTTAATCTAGAACTGAATCTAGTTTTTAAAGATTTGATTTAAATATTTCTTTACATCCAACTACATGATAAATAGTTTTTTAACATATGTTTTTGGTTGAGATTAATCATCAAAAGCACATGATAATATGTCCCACACTTGGATACTGCGATAACTTGATTTTTATAAGACATCCAATACTCCACTAAAGCATATCTGTACACAAAAGTGGCAGAAAAACATTGCATTAAACCGTAGTAAATGAGAATAACAATCCCTGATTTTAAAATCTGTAGAAGGAGTTTCAAGTTTATCTCCTGTAGACTATAACTGCAGAAAAAAATAAAATCAAACACCTATGTTTCATGGGTGTCAGTTGAGACCGTATGTAAGTTCGGACGTTGATTTGTAGATTGTACAAAGAGATATTATACTGGGCAATCGTGACAGGCGCTCACTCAGAGCTTGGAAAAAAGCTTCAAGCTAAAACGTGCAACTAAACTAGTTTTCTACATCAAAAACCTAGAAGACCAGGAGCAGTACGAATGCCTTGGCATAGAAGGAAACGATTCAATTCCATGTGATTTTATGAGAGAAGATACGCAGATCATGTACACGACACGTAAAAAAAATGCAAAACAGAATTAACAAATAACACCAATAACTGCTATTAACCAGTTTGTTTTTCTAGTAGAACTAAACATCTTTGTCATTATTTACTGGCCAAAAAAGGCATTAAACAAGAACAAATGCTCAACAGCTAATATTTTAAAAAAAAACTATCTGCCCAGAGGCGCAGGTGGATAGGGCCGCATAGATATTGATCACCAACACTAAGTCACTGTTGTAAGCACCAAACAATATCTGATAAGCTCCCAGAATCCAAAAAAGGAAAAAATGGTATATGAACACCAAGAAACAAAACCAGTAGAATTACAACGATCACAAAACTGGCAAAACATTTTCGACCACAATGTATTACAGATGAGACAGAAACAGAAAATAAGAAAGAGGGATTGCCCGGTAGTTTTGGCAAACATACATAAAGCCTTTGCATTGCAGAAAACTAAAGGGATTGCCTAACCAACAGCAATATTTTCTTGGATGAACAATCACAGCCATGTATTGATAAGAAAAGCGTTGTGGAATGGCTGGAGAGAAGATTGGTTTATTATGCTCGAGATGGAATGCTAATGACTGCCAGCGTTTCATGATCAATTTTCTTCCAAAGATGAGTAGCTTCAATAATTACAAAAGGTTTTCCACACATCGAAAGCGTTAGTCACCTGACGTCCAGTTTTAAAGTTCTGCTGAGCGATAACGATATTAAAATGCGGCAGTACAGAATGTGTGAATATTTCCATTGCACAATCTTCAAATCGTTGAATATCCAATGCAGAAGCAAGTCTTGCAATCACATTAATACACTATAGATTATTACTACGATATTCTTACGGCGAGATACTTAGAAAACGTAGCTGTGAATCCTGATATAGCAATATGTGAAGAAAGTAGAAAGTCGTAATCAGGCTGAAGTAAAAATCTCTAATTATGTTGGCCATAACAAAGTTGATCAGGAGAAATAACGAAATACTAAGGCTTTTACATTAAATAAAAAAAAATCTTAAGAAGACGACTATTATTTTAGTACTTATGAAAGCTATCAGCTTCATGAAAAATAATTTAAAAAATACCTGGCTAATATACTCAAGGAAACACGTGCAAGAAGAAATCACTCAAACAAATGACTAGAATGTTAAAACTTCTCTCGGTTGGAGTGACTGAAATAGTGGGTGAATTTCTGACATCTGCTGGAATGGCCTACCGGAGGAAAAACAAGCTGATGAGAAAATTTAAACAATAAATGATAAGCTTTATTTTTGTCAAGTTTATAGAAACATATGTATAATGCGCTAAAACATCACACACGAGTCTCACCTCTGATCTTGTCCAAGTCACTATTCTGATAGAAAAGGACCAGGTGCGATCTTTTCAACGTAGTGGAATCCCCCTGGTCAGTTCAATTCGCCGTCAGGTGCTTATCAGTTCTCGTATCACGATTGATATGCCGTTGTCTCGCTGATCGGTCGTACGCAAAGGAAAAAGAAACAGTAACCCACAATTCGCCCTCCGGCAGGATGACAATAAAATTAACCAGGAAATAAAAACAAATTCGGCTTCTTTTTGGTCTTCTGATAAAATTCAAAAAGATATGTATATATGTACAATTGTTCTTACAGAACAATAATAATAAGTCCGTAAAAGTCACGACTTTTCAATTAGAAAATTAACCTTTATATCTCTCTTTTTTTTGTTTTGGTGTCAGCGAAACGGGGAGTCGTAGAGTGGGGGAAAGCGCAATCCGACTATCAAACTCGATCAATCTCAAGTCTCATCTCTCAACTGCTGTTCCTTGGCTCTGCACTCAATTATATATGCCTGGGTGAGTGGACGTTGGGTGGTCCCTCACACCAATTTAACCTCGACACCTGTCGCTATGTTTCGATTGGTCTCCTTACAATTCTCACACGAATTGCACATGCAAGTTTGCGAGCGCTTTATCAGGTTTTCGAGGTCATATCGGTGATCCCGAGGTCAGGTGAGCTGTCCTCAAGATGTAAGCATTCATTCTCTCAAACATGAATTTTCATTATTTGCACCGGCTCACCGAATATGTTTTCGCTCAACTCTTAAAATGGCATTGTTGCTGATGGATTAAACAAACTCATATCTTAGTTTATTCTTTTCTCTCAGATGGGATTTCTGCTGTCGCCCGGACACACCATATTTAATAAAAAGTCACGCACCCGTTTTCTCTAGTGAATTTCAATTTTCGCTCTCTCTTTTGGCGAGCTCAACCGCCCTCTGAGACGGCCATATCACACGAGAATACATGAGTACACACGAGTGAAAAACCGTGTTCTTGTTAAGTTTGTGGAAAAGCATGTTTAGTTAATTGCAATATGAAGAGACGCACGCGATTGCATAAAAAAAACTTGGAATCTTATGACGATCTCTGTTATGACAGTAATTAAATCAGCAATTAGACTAATGAAAATAATTTCAGTAACTACCTCGAAAATATACATGGTAAACCAAGTGTAAGGGCAATTAAAACAATTACACTTGAAGAAAGAGTTATTAACTTTAAAATACCTCTTGGTTGAAATGTTGGTTGGTTGGTTGTTTTTGTTTTATGTCATATCAACCCTTTTCGGGATATTTAATACTGACTCCAGTGATTTTGAAGAAAAAGTTTTTAATACAATATATTTGGTGTTTTTTTTCAGTCAGTTTTTATTTAACCTATAGTTGGTATCCTAACAGGTATTACCACTCCGGGTCAGAGTGAACCGGGGAGCAATGGCAATTAAAGGTGGTTGCACAAAGGCCAAAGCCCGAAAGCTGGGGCCTCACCATTGGATATAGTTTAAGGTCATATCAAGGAACATTGCTGAAATGCATGAAATAGGCGTGCATTGTTGAGGATACCCCATCATCAGCATTTATGGTCAAATTTTTTTTTAATGCATATATATGTATGTGGACGCTCCGTAAATATATACAGATATTATATAACTAATAGTGTCAATATTTTATTGACGATTACTGTATTTGCTATCTATGTAATAAACATAATGATTGTAATTCATTCGTAAGCCTCCGCATAATTCTTAACATGCTTATAAGATGTATCTATTAGTTGATGGTAAATTAACGCTACTTGCTGAACGGAAATTATTTTCTGGTTAATCTATTTCAATCAGAGTCATACTTTGCACGTAGTAAAGCCAGCGGGGATGAGGGGAAATAACCAGATTTGTTACGGTTCTTGCTTTGTCCTGAACTTGCATTAATCACGCATACTTTGCATTTATTCTTGGTTGCAATAGAGGATTGCATACAACAAGGTGTCCTGCCAATCTCGATCTTCTCTTAAAATCACTTTCTCTTACGCGTTTCTCATTTACCACTAAAAATATTTATAACACATATTCAGTAGATCCCGGCTTCGTGTCTTAATGCGATTCCATGTATATCATTTTCGTTTTGTTTGTATTTTTGTTTTATTTTGTATGTTTGCGTTTGCCAATTTTCATACTGATTTTCCATCGCCTTTGGATATATCCACTTTTATTTTCTTTTTCAAATAACCATCGATGAATATTCGTCTTGCGAAATGAATATATATTTCCTGAAATATTGCAAATAATTCTCTTACTTTAGATTGCATGTTGTATATGACAATACATATGAAAACATAGGCTAAGCTTTGCAAAGGTAAATGGATATCTGCTTATGCAGAAATCTCGACAATTGACAGTACAAATATATCAGTTTACCGAATATCTGACGATGCTATGAATATAAACATATTGATCAGCTGAGTAAAAATTAGGCATTTCAGAACCATGATATAATTTCAATATCCTTCTGTATATCTTACGTAAGTGTTAGGTTTGAAAAACCTATATATTGTGTTCTGCCAGGCTTTTGAAGAAAATGGTTTATAGATATTTCCAACTGCATATAGTCCCAAACTAAGTGCGCATTGTTTTTATTATGAAACCATGAGCATAATAACTTGTTGAATGCCGCGTTTGTGTCCACTATCAATGTCATAATATAACATCGGTGAATATATAAATTAAAAAAAATGGTTTGCCCATATAGAATAGACAATCATGTTGCCGAGTATACACTGATTGAAACGACTAAATGTTTGACGTCTTGTGTATGCACAAAAAATAAATGAACACAAGCTAGAACAACAAGCAATGTCTCAGAGAGGTGTATCTTAATTTGTAAACGTGGTCTATTATGGTAAGCGTTAATCAAATGCACTCAAATTTAGAGCGACTCTTGAACAAATTATATAATTATTAGTTTACGTACATAGGGTTCTGTTCAAGGGACAAATCGATTAAAACTCTGAAGGTTGTCTTATTCCAAATGTTTAATTGCGGATCCTACGTATTTAACCAATAATCGATTCTAGCGAATCAAGTTAACTTAATATTCTTATTTTACTCGGTTGGCGTTAGTTCATTAAATTTTATAACGACATTCTCTCGTAATATAGCTATATGTTTTGTTTTTATAAGGAAGAAACAACTAATGGATATAAATTCCTAACTGAATTAATTTGAAACGAAACGGAAAGTTATTACGCAAAGTATAAGCACCAAAGACTCTAGTTTTAGGACGAATTTGCCTGCACCAAACAGTGAAAAGAGATTGGATGTTACAAGTAAATATATTCAATAGAGTTGTCTTTTATGAACACATATTCGGTGATTTTTTTGTTTTTTTTTGCAAGACATATATAATTGCAATTATATAGATTACAAATAGCTTGAAGAGTTTTTATAAGAATCTAAATGGATGTTGCGATAGTAAGATAAGATCCCAATTACATATAAAATCTCAGTTCTGTAATCACTAAAACCATTAAATACTGATCACATTTATACCATTCTTTAAACTGGCATGACAATACTTGAATTAAAATGCGTTCTACATTTCCTTAATTAGCTTTTACTTGCACTAATCGATACGTGATATTTAAAGGTGCTTTCCTTTAGAAAAATATGGTTCATATTTGTAAGAATCCTTTTTAAAATTATATTAACCAATCTAAAGTGTCCAACGTGTATTCATTTTATAGTTTCATTACTACATGGTGTAAATACCTACCGCGTAATAACGGATCGATCAGATTAGAGAAGTTCAGCAGTTTGGAGTCTGCCCACTATAAGAAAAATGATCACACAAATCTTTGGGTGCGAGGTTTTGCTATAATGGAATACCATAGTCATGTCATTGTCTTTGGCAGGCACTAATAAGGTGAAAGAAACACCAGATGATGATGATGATGATGATGATGATGATGATGATGAGGGTCGGTTTTTCTGGACGCTATCTTATCATTCGACCTAAAATAATAAAATGTTGAGGAGGAGTGATGTTTATGGCATTTTAATCTCTCTTATTGTTGAAAGCCTTTTTCTCTCCCTCTCCATATATATATATATATATATATATATATATATATATATATATATATATATATATATATATATATATATATATATATGCGTGTGTGGGAGGGATTTGGTGCGTGTATGTGTGGGTGGGTGCTTGTGCGTACGTTACGCGTTTATAAAAATCAACGAAATCGTTACCTCGATCTGAATACATTCTCCAATGGCGGGATTATTAATTGATAGATATCTTTGCGACGTATTTGGCATTTTACCATAGATATGTAATAAGCTATTCTTGGATTAGGGCATGCTGATTGGGAAGCGTATGAGATTAGGTTAATTGAGTTCTGGAAATATTCCAATCGTGTTCGGTCTTTAAAAAATAAAGACTATTAAAAATATCTAACTTTGTATATTTATTCTTCGCAGTCTTGGCGCCAATCTGTAAACGGAAATGCCAGTGTATAAGAACTATCTCTCTCACTCTCTCTCTCTCATATATATATACATGCATATAAATATATATATATATGAATCCTTATATTGCTACAGTATATAACCCATTTTTTGTCTATTTGATCGGGGAGTAATTCAATAACAATGTTTATATGTTTGCTTGTCCTAGAGGGCATCTCCTATTTTATCTTTATTTTTCATTGATTACATACATTAAAGGACACACGCATAAACACACTTGTATATATATATATATATATATATATATATATATATATATATATATATACATATACATATATATATATATATAAAAACAGAGAGAAATATATATGTATGCGTGTGTGTGTGCGTGTTTCTGTGCGTGTGTATGTTGTATGTGTCCACCGGAGTATGCGTATAGTAATGAAGGATACATTTCTATCCACAGGTCAATAAAACCACAGAATCGCTAATACTAACTATATAATAGTGAACAGTGATATATAGAGTATTAATATTCTACTCTTAAATATTATTTGTTGCTTTATATAGATTTATAATTAAGTTTTATTTATTTATAAATACACCATGGTGACACAACAAGGATACTGTTTTAGTCGTAGATAGTAATCAAAATTATGTTCTAAAGCCAAAAAGATTCATCAGTTTTCAAATAACAAACGGTGCCATGAACAGAATCAGGCGCTCTATCCCAACCATCATCAAGGGATCTGAAGTAATCTCGTCAGAATCGGACAGGACCAAACACTTCGCCAAGAACTTTGCAGCTTAATTCTAGTATATGTAATTTAGGCCGCTACCTCCTCGTATTTTTCCTGTGCTTGAAAACACGTTATGGGGCATATAAATATCCGAGTGTTATATTACCAAGCTAATCAAAAACTTTTACTCCAATAATGCAACTGGCCCTGACGGCATTACAATTATAGTGCTGAAAAGGTTTTAACTGGAACTAGCTCACATACATAAAAAGCTGTTTAAGCGGTCTTTTTCTTAGGTTAATTACGCCGCAAAACCTTTGAGAAGCCCAACAATGTGCCCCATATTAAAAAAAATCAGGTGATCGGTCATCTACCCTTTAGTATAGACCAATAGCGTTATAAGTAAGCTGCAGGAATATGTATTAAATAAAGAAGTGGTCAACCACCTCAGCAGAAATAAACTCCAAAGTGACATGCCATATGGTTTCCGTTCTGTTTATTCTTCAGCAGATGTGCTAACAGTTATATTTCATAGGATTAGTGAATCTCTCGACGAAGGCTTCCTTTTTATGGCAATTGCTCTTGACCTTACAAAAGTCTTTGATAGGGTGTGGCATAGCATTCTAATGCATGAGATCTCCAGCTATGATATAGCTGGAAATATCTTCTCATTTGGATCGCTGGAAAAATGGCGTGATCATTCAATTGCTCCAATAGATGTCTCACTGCCAATGCAATTCTCTACTTTATAAAAGCCAAGTACGTCCAAGGATTGAGTATTGTTGCTACATCAGGACCAGAGCTGCTAGGAGCACTTATTCTGCCTTAAAAGAGTTCAAAACAGACTTCGTAGCCTAGTAGGGGATGCTTTTTACTCTTCCCTGCAATCTCTTTCCCACAAAATAGACGTTGCAAGCTTGTCTCTGCGTTATTGTTATTTTCATGGCAAGTGCTCGTCTAAGCTCCAGCATATGATGTCTCCTTGTCAATCTTTTCCGAAAAACAGTCGTCTAGATGAAACCACTATCAATAATTTTCTGCACTCTTTATCTATCCCTAAACCTAAGCATAGATTCAATGAACGAAGCTTCTGTCTTGGAACGTCACGCCTGTTGAACTGTGTTCCCTTTTCTCTGCTTTCCAGCTCACTACAATATGATCGTCGTTAAGTCTAACGTGAATAAGTTCTGGATGATTCGCCACTTAAGTAATCCACTTTACTTAATGTTACTACTAAGAACAATCACTAAGATGTTGCCCCATTGACTGCTGTACCCTGAGTAACCCTTATCCTTGAGTTGCCTCCAGGCATTGATAACTTATAACTCATATGTAAAAACACAGTATATATGGCAAAGTAGAAGAAGCAAAGTTATAATTAAATTTACGTCCCATTTAGATTTGAAAAATGATTGTTATTTTAAATAGATTTTTTAAAATTTAAACATGGAATCCATTATGTTTGCCCTCAATAGTTTCAACACAATAATTTTTCATGTAATATTTGTCAAACTCTATTAATAATTTCATTCGATAAAAAGGGTGTCGCTAAATTTCAATAGTGCAATAAATTATGACTTTATAAGAATTTAAAACTCATTTATGTTCTCTTTATTCAAATTACTAAACGTTTAACTTATTATTTTAAAGAAATAACTATTTTTTTAAATATTTTTTTCAGTTATAATTAGCGTATTGTATACAAACTACGGGGATTTTGTCATAATCCGTTTACGTTTCTGCTACATAAAGTATTAATGTGTTCTTCGTTCATTACGTTGCGAAAAAATACAATGTAAATGTTATTTCCGGTTGTGTTGATTTACGCCATTTTTTCTGGCGAAAAATTGTTATTTGATGACACTAATATATAGATTATGAGTCCAGATATGACAATTACTACAATTTATTTGCTATAAAACTTTAAATATTCGCTGAAATTTTATATTTGTTCAATTAATAATTATTACCATGAGTTTTCCCTCAGCACTAAACTCGATGTAATTTAGGCCATTGTTGACTATGATATTGCTTTTGCAGTATCTGAGGTCTTAGTCCTCCGAAGCTTTCCTCTCTCTATTTCGGAAGGGTGCAGAATTTTGCAAATCGCCTAAGGCAATCCTACTAGGAGTATTTTCTTCTAAGTCACTAGCTCATCAAATCTCACATTCCGACAATTAGATCAGGAAATCCTTCACTATGGAGGTTGAATACCCTTAAATATAATTATTTAAGAAATAGCAGTCCATGAATAACAATATGTAAAAAGATGCATGAATCGTAAAATGGATACAGTTCCAGATTATGTGATCCGAAATATCTTGCCAAATCCACTCAAGTATCTCGTAGCAATAATATCATTGCGAAAGGTGTTTACTTACCTTATCAATTAGCAATGCCTATGAATTATGTTACTATGAATATAAATATATTTAGTTCGAAATAACAGAGCGAGAAGGGTTAATAAGTAGTAAAATAGACATACTCAATACAATCCTGCTCGTTTGAATATGGATTTCGAAGGAGGACCATTTTGAAACAGAGATGTCGCCATTTCCTATAAATAGCTGAATGCTACAGTATAATTCTGTCCAAACGTGATAAATTCTAGCGCCGCCGGAAATCCCAGGAAATGAAATTGCATTCATCTTCGACTCGTAAAATATAGCGAGATATTTAACTTGATGGAGCCATAGAGGAAAATAACAGCTTTCCTCATTCTGGCCATCCCTATATAAGGGTGATGCATATTCGAATCGATTTTACACTAATAGACACACTGGTGCTAGAATAACATTGGCTCGGTATAGAGACACGTAAATGAAGCGAATAGAATCGAAAATGATCACATGAGATAGGTCATTAACACAAAAGCACAATACAGCGTGTACAAAACATTGGGACACTAATCTCTAATGTGGCAACGCCCATTTACTGTAAAATATGTACTGGTGTATGTATATTATACCACCGTTGATATTTAATCATCAAAATGCGTTTAAATGCATTCTTTCTGGTATGTTCATTTGTGCTTACTGTATGATATGTACACCACTCATACGCACGCACACACGCACACACGTACACATATATATATACACACAAGCACCCACACATATATGAGCGCGCGCGTGTGGGTGTATGTGTGTGTGCGTGTGTGTGTGTATGTGTATTAAGAAAACTCGGTTTAGGCAAATATTTATACATGTAGTAACAGTTTACCTACCTTTCATCACATCATCTCTTAGGAAACCGTCACATAAATATGATAACAAATATTTAAACCTTATAAAAACGTGATTAACTGAGTTGCATCCCCTTTAATATCAGTAAAAACTGTACCATTTATTTCGTTAGTATTGTGTAAAATAATTACCATCAACGCATCATTAGTTATCTGAACAATTTAAAACTACATCAATGAACATTGTGATTACACTTATTTTTAAACTAATAAACTTGGGGTTGTGTGATTATAAAATAGTATATAAATAAAAATTATAGGCATATTCATAGAAAACACGTAAACTTAATTACAGTATATATAGTGATTGCAACTTTTTTTACATAAGCTAAAATCTCTTCAGATTGATGTAAAGCGTCAATTTGCAAGGAAGTGGTTCTCGACCTAGCCTCCATCTTGAATAATCGTTCACAAATTGGCAGTGCTGCTTGTGCAGATATTTCATTATGCACCTTGAAATGTCTTACCAAACCGCTTGTTGATTTAGAGAGGAAGCCATATATATTAAAATAATACTTGGATGGTCTGGTTGAAAGCACATCCTTATTAAATTATAGATCCTGTCTTACATTGTGCGCCTTCGTATGGTTCGCCAAACAAGCATAAAGGAGAGGAAATCTGCCAAAAATTATGCACTTTAATTCAACTGATAGGTCTCAACGATGAGAAACGAGTTTCCTAAAAGGAACGGAGATGCGTATTTACTAAAATAATTATTAAATGCCTAGTCACTAGTGTTTCATCCTTTCTAGCATCATCAGTGTAGGATGTTACGATTAACACCATTCGATAGATTTGAACCCGGCAACGATGCCATCTCTAACTCTATTAACAAGGAGTAAATCCATTTCGACACCGTTAACATTGAGAGTTATATATATATATATATATATATATATATATATATATATATATATATATATATATATATATATATATATATATATAGTAAGTTTTAAAATGTATATGGCGATAATAAATTCCGCGTTTCATCCACTCTAGGACTATTCAGGCTTATGCGTCCTAGAGTGGATGAAACGCGGAATATTCAGTGTAGCTTCATCGCCATATACATTTTATAACTTACTAACTAGCTCTACCTTCATATTGAACACTTTTCAAGTAAATACTGAGAGTTTACGCATGAATCTATACGTTCGTATATTAATTTTATGTGAGTAAATTAATCAGTTATATATATATATATATAAATATATATATATATATATTATCGTAAAAGCCATTCAATCGTAACTACATAGTTATCAGTGTATGTGTGAGCATATGTATGCTTATTATGGCTGACTTAAAAGAATATTTTGGCAATAGAATGTGGCGTGTACAATTAACTTTTAACATATAGATAGACGCATCATTTTAAAGCTGAATTGTCGGAAGGTAGACTCTGGTAGACATTTATTTTATACATACCCGCTCCATTATTATTATAGCTACGGTAAAATGGCTCAACATGACACATGGTCTGAGTACAAAAACACAAAACAAAGAGCAAACGTCATTCTAAAAGACAATTTATGCGCTTCCAATGTTTTCCTTATTCTTCCCAAAAGACTCTTTATTGTTAAATGAAAACACGATTTAAGATCAACCTTTTAATTCTCTGTTTCTTCTGCACACTATACAACGACTTATTGGTAAAGGACGACTAGCTGAAAAGGCAAATGTGTTTTCAAGTCATGACGTTTCCTACAAGTTAACTTATCAGGTGGGAATGACGACGCCCTCTTTCCTCATTAATCTTAAGTAATCTTTGCCCATATCATTCAGGGACTCATTGCTGTCAAGTTATTTCACCCGGGAGACGGCTAAAAAAGCAAACCTTACTTTTGCAATAAAAACATCACACTAAAAGGCAGTTAGCATAAGTTAGAAATACGCTTAAATTTCGTTTGCGAATCTTGACCACATTTATTTAATTGAAGGCCCTACTATATATCAATCTGTCTATTTATCAATCTATCTCTCCCTCTTATACACACATACACACACACATATATATATGTATATATATATACATATATATATATATATATATATATATACTAGCAAACAAAATCGTTAGTTGTTCGACTCGCATTTCGACTGTTGTCATTCAATCCTCAGATTAATTATACATTTGTGGAAAATGAACATATGATATAACAAACTGAACTGAAACTAGCATTATCTATTTCCCTGAAGTTATGAACTCGTTGTGTAAAGAACCTCATGAAAAATTTAATTCCGCTTAATGTAAATTGTTTCAAAATGACTTTTATGAATAAAGATAAATGGTATAAAGAGGTAAAACATCTGTAAATTTAATTTGGATAACGATCTGTCTTTTCAACAGTTTAATAAATTGCGAAGCCCTATATTCTCGTTTATAACAAAAATAGAATTATGAGTAAATTGGTAGCCATGCCAGTTGGATATGATATGGAGACCATACATTTTGTTTTAATGAGTCGGGAAAGAAATCTTGTATATATGAGAAAACACCAACACTATATATATATATATATATATATATATATATATATATATATATATATATATATATGTTTGTGTGGGTGTGTATGTGTGTTTGGGTGTGTGTGTTTGTGTTTGTGTGTGTGTTTTTGTGTGTATGTGTGTATGCGTGTGTTTGTGTGTGTATGTGTGGGTGTGGGTGTTTGTGTGTGTATGTGTGTGTTTGTGTGTGTGTTTTTGTGTGTATATATGTGGTTGTGTGTGTGTTTGTGTGTGTATGTGTGTATGTGTGTATGTGTGTGTTTGTGTGTGTGTGTGTGTGTGTGCGCGCGCGTGTGTGTGTGTGTGTGTGTGTGTGTGTGTGTGCGATACCCATCTACTTGCTAACATACATGCTAAACGTTATTTCTTTATTGAATTTAAACAAATATATTCTATGGATGGTTACTGAAATTGAATAATTACAATTTTAATTTTATTTCGTTTGCAATGCAAATTATTGTTACAATCACAATTTTACATTATATAATTTATAAATTCAAATTTGAAAAATGCATTCCGGCATTACGTTGTAAATAAGAAAAACATAAAAATAAGTCATGAGTTGAAAGATTAAGCTAGTCTTACGAAAATCGATTACTTTTCGGTTGTTAACACCTCTTGAGGAGATTTTGTCATCTTTGTCTTTGTTTCATATTCTTATATGTTAGTAAACGAGATTAATGTAAGGCGTTCAAGACGAATTTGACACATTTAGCTACAAACAAGGGAAATGTATATAATTTTGTAAATTTTCAACATATTCTTTAAGTTAAAATCAATTCCTAGACGACCAATAGAGTCGCGTCTCACAACAACGCATTCACAGGAAATATTGTCAACTTAAGTAAACAAATTTCTGCAGTATTTCGATGAATTATCGAACACTAGTCTAGTTCTTTTTGTGGAACTAGTGTAGTTTCAGACAGCTACATATGCGTTGTCCCGGATATATCAGCCCAGTAAACAGCAACACAATATGAACCTAAGAAAGAACGAGTCCCTATTTGTAAACGGGGAATTGAATGAATTACCCCCGTCCGAACACACCTACAAATATATTTTGATGAAATTTGCCATTGATGAAAAACTGGAATTCCTGTGGGTCCAAGTGAGAGAGATTAGTGCTGGAATGGTTATCGAGAAAAAAAAAGCTTGATTTAGTAAGCTCGCTACTCCGAATTAAAAAAGCCACTTACAGATCGATAAATAAACTCTTAAAAACCTTTTAAATAATCAGTATTGAAGTTGAAAATGTTGAATAATACATAGAAATGAATTAAATATACTATATTATATATAGATACCTAGGAATTTATATTCTAAAATTATAGAAAATAAGATTCACAAAAAAGAATCTAAATTAAATAAGTAGATATTATATATAAATAAATAAGCCATCACTAAAGACAAGCATTTGTATGAAAATGGGTTCATTTACAAAAATCTTAATACATTAAATATAAAACTAATCAATAATATATTGCAATATGAATAATGTAAACTAGTCCTAGGATTTAAACTATATACACATCATTCATACAAATATTAACACAGCACTTCAATAAATTAAACAAAATGATTGATTTCTACTAGAGTTAAAAATAAAAAAATATCCAAATAAAAAAATTATATTAAATAGAACGTCTAAAAGAACTGTGATCTCTAATTTCACCATTAGCAAATGATTTATCATCGGATAACCATGTATAATTAAGCGAAACTATATTACGTAAACATGTGCAAAGACGTCTTCACGTGCAAATTCAAACACACAGATAATATGAACATTATGGATATATAGTAACGGCACATAATTCAAGTTTTTCAACTAAAAATTAGCCGGTATAACAATTTTTATCAAGAGGAGGGAAATAATGCTAAGAGCATTTTGAAAATTCAATTTAACGAAAACATATTATGAAGAATTGAAAAAAAAAGAAGAATATACTTTAATATAATTAAAAAAAATAATGGAAATACAATATATATATATATATATATATATATATATATATATATATATATATATATATATATATATAATTTTTATTCGTATAGACAAATATTACAGAGTCGCTACACTGCTAATGTTTTGAAGCAACTGGTTTATTAACAACAACAAAAGTTCCTCGTCAGCCGACGAAATTAAGTTTATCTGCTATTCAAACCATCTGATTCTTAAGTAAAGGAAGTAAACTATATTTTTATTCATAAAAATCAAATATTAAATCGCTAACTTGAAGTAGGTGATATGATATTAAGTGGCATTTTAGACTTAAAAGGGAAGACAATAATATGAATAAGAAGTGTAGAAAGAGATAAAAAGCAGACGTTAGTGACAGCTAAAAATAAGAAAAAAGGAGAAAATGAAAGAAAGAAAAAAGAAAAAGAAAAAAAAGAAGAACGGAAAAGACACCAGGATCAGTGTAGTTCTCAGGGGTCAATCCTGGGCCCAACTCTCTTCCTGATCTACATCAATGACCTCCCTAACCACATACTTAAATCATTCGTTGACATCTATACTGATAACACGACCATCTACGGCAACACATCAAAGGCTGTAAATGAATAAGTTCTCTCTGATTCTCTCTCCTCTGATCTCGAGCGCGTGGTTCAGTGGGGGAAGATGTGGCTGGTTACCTTTAAAGCATCCAAAACCAAACTCATATCCTTACATCATCAACGCACTGATTTCCATCTGGCATGAATTGTGATGGATGGCTCTCGTCTGGGTGAAGCCCCGTGTTTTGACAAGCTTCTGGGTTTGACCTTTACTCCTGATCTGAAATGGAACACGTACATCAAGTCTGTTGCCAAGGTCGCTGGAAAGATGGTGGGATCCTTCTACCGCTCCAGAAGATATCTCACTACTAATGCCACTCTCTATCTATATAAAAGCCATGTACGTCTTAGGATGGAATACTGTTGCCATATCTGGGCAGGAGCTGCTAAAAACAGCCTATCCTGCCTTGACAGAGTACAAAAGAGACTTCGTGGCTTAGTGGGAGATGTCAATTTCTCTACCCTGCAACCTCTCTCCCACAGAAGAGACGTTGCGAGCCTATCCTTGTTTCATCGTTATTTCCATGACAGGTGCTCGTCTGAACTCCAATCTCTGGTCCCCCCTCGCCAATCTTCAACGAAAAACACCCGTCTAGCTGAATTTCCCCCACTCTATATCTGTGCCTAAATCAAAACGCGGATTCCATGAACAAAGCTTCTTTCTTTGAACTGCACGCCTGTGGAACTCTGTTCCGTCTGCCTGCTTCCCACCGGACTACAACTTGGATTTCTTCAAGTCCAATGTTAACAAATTCATAATAAACCGCCCCCTTAAGTAAACACTTAATCAAATCTTCACACTAACGTAATGTACTTGCAAAAACCCTTATCCCTGAGTGGCTTCCGGGCCTTGATAAGTGGTGATCACTGTGTAAAAAAAAAGTTATATTACATGACTATAAGAAAAGGGAGGAGTTAAAACAATATGGCAAGTTTATAAACGTTTATAATAAGATGTAAGTTTATAAACATTTATAATAAGATGCAACTGAAGGAAAACGATCTACGTGGTTGGGGGATACTGTTGAGTAAGGAAAAAGGGTTTGCAGTAATGCTTCCTACAAACATTTGTATGCATGTCATAAAACTAGCAGGACAAATACGCATATGTACGCACATATGTGTGTAAAGAAATAATATATATTTATGTATACACGCACACACACACAAACACACACACACACACACACATATATATATATATATGCGTTGTTGTGAGACGCGACTCAATTGGTCGTCTAGGAATTGATTTTAACTTAACGAATATGTTGAACATTGACAAAATTATAACTTTTCTCTTGTTTGTACCTAAATGTGTCAAATTCTTCTTGAACGCCTTACATTAATCTCGTTTACTAACATATAAGAATATGAAACAAAGACAAAGATGACAAAATCTCCTCAAGAGGTGTTAACAACCGAAAAGTAATCGATTTTCGTAAGACTAGCTTAATCTTTCAACTCATGACTTATTTTTATGTTTTTCTCATTTACAACGTAATGCCGGAATGCATTTTTCAAAATGCAATTTACAAATTATATAATATAAAATTGTGATTGTAACAATAATTTGCATTGCAAACGAAACAAAATTAAAATTGTAATTATTCAATTTCACTAACTATCCATAAAATATATCCTGTTTTAATTCAAAAAAAGAAATAACGTTTGGCAAGTATGCCACACACACACACACACACACACACACACACACACACACACACACACACACACACATATATATATATATATATATATATATATATATATATATATATGTATATATATATATATATAAACTAAGAGAACTTTATATAAAGGTAGTCTGTGCATTTTTGCGCCTACATATATTTATATATTTATCACAACGAATTAAATAATCCATAATTCTGAATCAAAATTTCCAGAAAGGAAAATTAAATGTATAATAATAATAATAATAATAATAATAATAATAATAATAATGATGATGATGATGATGATGATGACGATGATGATGATGATGATAATAATAATAATAATAATAATAATAATAATAATGAGGATAATAATAATAATAATAATAATAATAATAATAATAATAATAATAATAATAATAATAATAATAATAATAATAATAATAATAATAATAATAATAGAACACCAATGTAAATTATAATGATAATAGTAATGGACATTTTTTTTTATTTCTTTATTTTTATAAATAAAAAATAATATGTTTCCTTATTTTATTTAAGAACTAGATGCTCGGAATAGCAGATAAAGTTTATTTCTGCCCCCTGACGATGAACTTTTGGTATTTTAATAAACCACTTACTCCGAAGACTTTAGCATGTTCAGTGTAGCGACCATGTAATATTTGTCTATCAAAATAAAAAAAAATATTATATTTTGCTCATTTTTATGGGGCACTCTTATTAACACTGCTTTAATTCATGGGTTTTATCTCCTTTTACTTGTTAAATATATATATATATATATATATATATATATATATATATATATATATATATATATATATATATATTTAAAAATTGCCTTATATAAAATTTTTAAAAATGAAAATGATAGAATTATGAAATACTGATCCAGGAGAATGTTTTAGATAACTTTTATTATAAAAACATGGAGTAATTATTCATTATGATAACATCGTTTTTCACATAGTACTAAATTTTAGAAAGAGTACAAGTTAGAATATACGAAAATTTCAACTATATAGCCAATTACATTTTCATAAGATAATTAAGATCGTGTTAAACTATTTTTAAATGCGCATTTTAATTTGCAATATATCATTTAATCTTTCTTGCATTTGACGAATTTTCATGTATTAGCCGTTTATTGAAAACCTCGTACACATATACACATATAAAGCTAGATTGACACCCAACCTCCCAATGAAAATATACACACATACACACATAAAATATGAATGCATGTATTTTTGTTGCATGATATTAAATATGTGTGTGCTATTGTTTTATTTAATATATAGACACATATAAAATAGCTTCGATGATAACCGCAATGTCCATGCTCTTAAAATGATATTACATTTCTATATGATACGTTTATGCAATGGCTACATAACCAGATACACAGCACCCACCAGATTTTCCCGACAAATGACATACCAAGTAACCATGTCTCAAACCGATATATACTAAGTTTGTGTGATTTTGCGTTTAACACTTTTGTTGATGTTGATTATAAAGCGATCATTATGTAGCTTAATTTTATCCTAAAACTAATCCGGTCGAAGGGAGATAACCAGTTCGGTGTTAGATAGCATTCACTATAGCTACCTTATTATATCGTGTGGTGTATTTAAACTTATGTATAATAATTTATACAGTCGTATTCCAGTCATAATACCGAATAATTATCATCATAAATATGAATTCATTAACATTTCTTTAATACGTAATAACTCAAAGGAAATTAAAATATATTTGGAATTTGGAATTTATACACAGTTGAATATGTTTATTTCATATTCAACATAATTTGATTACGTGAAATATTTCTTTATCTACCGGTTTGTGTTAAGAATAACAACTCTGTCGTATTATTATTAGTAGTAGTATAGTAGTATTAGTGTAGTAGTATTAGTAGTAGTAGTAGTGGCAGTGGTAGTAGTGGTTGTAGTAGTAGTAGTCAAATCGATATACCGATGTTAATCGTGACATTTTACAATGATGATTCCCGACAGGATGAAACACTAGTGTCTGTAGGTATTTAATAATTATTACAATAAATAATTATATATATATATATATATTACTCAAGCGCTCTCTATCGATGCGTCCAATTATCACCAGAAGTGAATGTTCTTGTTGTCGTTTTCTTTTTCTTTTCCGTTGAAAATGGGACGCACTGATAGAAAGCGGTTGAGTAAAATACGGCTGAAAAACAATATTTGGACACCGTTCTTTATAACTGAAAAAAAAAAAAAACACCGCTCGGCGAATCAAACGATATCCAGATAAATCGAAAAAAAGAATAACTCTGTTATGTTCAATTAGATGTACTTGAATAATGACTTGCTATATATATATATATATATATATATATATATATATATATATATATATATATATATATATATATATATATATATATACATATAGTCATCAACATACAGTATTGTTTCGGTGAATCACAGCTCATCAGTGCAGCTAGACAAGCAACTACCTTAAGCCAGGATCCGAAACCCACCCACCCACTCATATAAGAGTAGGAACTTCTAACCGTTGCGCTATTCAACTGCTGTTATGCGGGCGGTGAATTAACAATGTTTTCACATTCGAAGATACGAAGTCAATGCCTGAAAACTAAGTATATTTAATTGTATACGATAGTACAACTATTACTTCTACTACTACTACTACTACTACTACTACTGCAGCTGCTACTACTACTACTGCTACTACTACTACTAATAATAATAATAATAGGAACCATGCAAGCTACTATACTTTGTAACAAATACATGCAATTAAAATATAAACCTGATGAGTGAGTACGTAAAATACTAACAAATCATTGTGTTGTATTGTATAGCAGCCGCCCCTCAACATGACTTTGCAGCTGGGTCTGGCAGAACATGCGCTTGCTGCCATTGCTGCGACATGATTTTAAAACTTTGGTCATTCCGCCTTGATTTTGTACTCCATCATTAACCTCAATTCCTGATAAAATTAGGGTGATGCTCGTTTTATCCAGTCAATAGTGCCTGCCTTACATTGTCCTGAGATAATTCACCCAAAAAATAATTGGCACGTTGTCTGTTAGCTCAATTTCAGTGTTTGCAATGGAAGTTATTCGTGTATTTCAGTCAAGTCTTTTGCACTATTTCGGTAGCAGAGTCCTGTTTCCTGATTCTGTCCAATTTGTTAGACAATCCTGTGTAAAATGTTGTACTAGTTTTATTATGGAGATTGTTCTGCTTTTTTTTTTCATGATGTTCATGGGTAATTTAAGGCTTTAATTCTGGGATATCATCATATATTGCCTCGTGCTTACAATAGTGTTTATATGTTTAGCGTCTAATTTTTTTCGACTTTAGAAAGTACGACTGTCAAACTTTGATTAAATAGTTAACGAATTAGTGGTGTCTTACTCTCGCAGGTTTGCTATTATCTCGTCTCAAAATATCAAACTAGTTAAATAATTACCACACCAATAAAAATATGTCAACAGTTTTATTTATAATTTTTAAAAGAATGCCATGTCACATACCGTCTATTCAATATAACCACTACGTGCATTATTTTTCGTTTGATTCGCAGCTTCCATACAAAGAACATGAACTTACGAATTTTACTATGTTCTAGATAGAAGTCAAACTGTCGTTTTATTTAATATAATATTCGATGAAGTAAGTTTTCAATGTTTTAAAATCAATTTATTCTTGTTATCTATCTCGCAGCAAATTCCCGGTTAAGAAAAAAAAGCGTAATTGTTTCATAGACGTTTTTTTAGTATTGAAATGCTTCATGATAAAACAGATCGTGAATTTGTTTCAATTCTTCTGATCAGTCAAACAGTTCGCTTATCTAGAGACTTACATCATGTTATTACATTATTATATTAGTTATGACTAAAAAAATCAACGTTACATATGAGAGTGTATGATACGTCAATAAACTGTAAAATGGGTAAAATGGTAGTATGTTTAATATTGTTTTCTTTTATATGAGATGTATGTGATAAAATATGTTAGATATACAACGCTTTCGAAAAGATTTATAATAATCATTATCTTCGTATTGTTTTGCCCGTGGCGCAGTAGTTAGTGTACTGGGAACCATCAATTATAAAAGTGATAGTCCTTTGAACGTGTAAGGTTCAACTTTCAGTATTGGGGAGCGAAAAGTACAATCTCGAATTTCTTAGATAGTCTATCCAGTCATGGCTAACAGAACAAGAGCATGCTAACCCCGTGAAGTAAATAAAATATTTCGTTAAATATCGTTGAAATTCCCAAGTTCGAAAAGATAAAACTGAAGAAGGTCAGAGGTGTCATTAACCGGAATAATGTGAAAATCACGCTCAAGATGAGAACAGTACTCCGATGAATCCAAATTATCCTCATCTCGAAATAAATCATTCTCATATTTGAACAAATATCATACCATACATGCGAATACATGCTATCAGTCTGTCTATAACAGCATACTTATTAATCTGAACCAAAAGAAAAGAATGCCGATTGTATCGCATTCATTGCTATTGTTCAGTGTAAGGCCTCGTATTTTGTATGAGAAACTTCTTGTTTGTCGTATCCAAATGCAACGGCAATATATTTTAATACAACCTATATTTTCGGAACTTTCAAAATACATACTCTCATACTATAAAAACATTGCCATTTTCTTAATGTAGATTTCTATAGAACAACATTGCTATTGGGATCTAATTTAATACGGATTTGTAGGTTACAGTATGATGTTCGAATAAGAAAATCAAGCAGAGATTATAAATAAAATAACGATACAAAATATAAGGTTATATTCGGATAATTCGATGCGTTCCTGGAAAATATATATGAAAGTAAATAAACTCCCTGGTAAAACATTTCGGTAGAATGCATTATAGAAAAACATGGCATTCTAATACAGGGTCAAATATTTGAGTTTTAAGAACACACATTTAAATTTAAATTTAGACTTTGTATCCGTATATTCCTATAATTATACATGCATATAAAAATCATATAGATATGTACGTAATAATATCAATATATATATATATATATATATATATATATATATATATATATATATATAATTAAATAATTGTGAATTATCAATCAGTTTGAAAAGGGGAAAAATCAACTTGAGTGTACGATCGTTTCGTATATATATATAGTATAACTCCTATAATTTGAACATCCGCGTCGTTCAAATTAGAGGATGATGTTCAGGTTTCATGATAAAAAAATGTGCTGCAGTTAACTTTAATTTTCTAAGAATTAAGAGATACGTTGAGTTTACGATATATTTCGAATAAGAATTGTTAAATATTTTACCAAGAACAAAAACATTAAAAATAAACTAAATCTACTCTTATTGTTAGGTATTTATTACCTAAGTTAGTATCTACAGAAATAATACATATATGTAAAATACAGTTTTTCTTTTTTATTTATTCATTGAATGAGTCGCATTGCAGTTTCTATTTTCATCGATTGAGCTCTCGGGCGCTGCCATTGTATTCTATAAGCGATCACGAAAATCTATAATTTCTTGGTTCTGTAGCTTCTTTATGAGTATATCTCTTCGGAGTGGCATTGCTTGCAAAACATAGTTGTCACTAAAGTAAGGAGTTTTTTTTTTCTAGAAATGTTATAACCGTCTCCATAGACTTTTCTCCATCATCCCCGGATATTGCTTCATCTGAGTGTTTTTGGTTATTTACATTACGGTCAGGAGAATGGGAGCTGCCGCTATTTTCATAACCATTACTGACTTCAGGATATTGATCAGTAGTTTCCTCATCTTGTTGCACCCACATTTCAACGTCATTTGCATTAAGTGATTTAAGAACAGCGTGGTTGGTCGGTAACCGTTTGGCTTCAAGGATTGTTTTTAGATTAGATATATTCTCTGATTCTTTCAGTTTTGGTTTTACTGCAACTCCGAATCAAATATGCTAATACAATTTCAATGACGAGACAGTTCAAGTTTAGAGAAAGTCCAGGTTTAGAAGAACTCCAAATGAGAGGAAGTCCCAATGAGAGAAAGTCCAAATGAGAGGAAGCCCAACTTTAGACGAAGACCAAATTAAAGGAGTTCTAGTGTATATATATTATATATATATATATATTTATATATATGTATATACAGAAAGAGAGAGAGAGAGAGCGCGCGAAAGAGAAAGGGAGAGACAGGGCGATACCTATGTGTGTGTGTATATATACGCACACGTGGCTTTATATATACAAGAACGCACATGTATATACACATGTTTGTATGGCAACAGGTATGGCATAAATTTATTTTAACTATGAGTTGCTAAATAATGATTATATTAAAAAGGTAATTAAGCTGTATATGAAATATATATCATAACATTGTTTTCCGTTTCAAAAGGAGTGTGTTTAAATGATGGTTTCATATATGTTTTCTCTCTTGACACACACATAAACATATACATATACATATATATATATATATGACAAATAAAACACATACACATCTTTAAATAATATATGTAAACACGCGTGTGCATATATATATATATATATATATATATATATATATTTATATTATAATCTCTATAATGATTCACGCAGCAATTGCCACTTTTATGATTTCGGTTTTTCTTTTCTTTAATTTGCCTCTGTTAGCTGGAATTTATTATTGTTTTTCTTCTTTACAAAACTTATATACCCAGGAATTTTAATCCCTGATAATTTTCTGTCTTTTCTAATCGGATTAATGACTTTATAGCAAGCTTCGCAAAAGCCATGTTACACATCCGTTTTAAAAGATGTTCGAGTATATATATATATATATATATATATATATATTTCCATTTATCATTTGATGTTAATGTTCCATGGAGATATAACCTTATTTTTTGTATATTTTCAGGATTATTTTCAACAATGATCATTTTCTACAAAGCATATTAAAATAGTCACTAAAAACTGCTTAAAAGTGCTTTTTTTCCTGCTAAACTTCGAAAACAAACATACGCACGCAGAAAATGTCTTAAAAATTAACTCTCATACGAATTCAAGTATAACAGACCCTCGTTAACAATTAATTCTATTTGGAATAATAATTTTGAAAAAGTGAAATGCTATTTTACGAATAAAGTGAATGATCAATTATTTAACAAAAATATAATAGAAAATTATTCCTACATATTAAACTTGTAAACCTTTATAATCAATGCTGATGGTTTTATCCTTTTAGACAGAATATAGAAGTAATTTGCATAAGATGTCAATTTAGCATCAATATGTCCGTAGAAAATAGTGTTTCTCATTTAAATTTCAGTTTAAACTGTAAACGAAGATATACATTAATATTAAGATATGATATTGTATTGTTAACCCTAATTTAATTCGCGGTGCATAAACTCTTCACTTATGTCCTTATAGAAAAAGAAATCGCAATTTATATGTATATTCCAGGAGATGTAATCAAACATCTCACTACTAAAAACACAAGATATTTTCAATGTTACAAGAGGATTTCGTATGACGTGACGAAATATTCATTACGCTTGTTTGTCTCGCGATGTGATATCTTCAGAGTATTATTGCCATTGTATATATAAGAAGATTTCATGTCAGAAAAGTTTGCATGAATTCAAGTTTAGAGAATAAGGTTTTCACATTATCGAAACATAATTTATTCATGCATATAGTCGTCAAAATCAACTCATTAGAAAAAATAGCTAATTATTAGAATAGACAAGACATGATGCATTTATTTTATTGTATGAAATGGAAAAACATTGATGGATTCTTCATGAATCATCCCACTATGTGTACAGATATTGGGAAATGTAAATACATATTGCTATAAAATACACAAAAGCATATAATATATATATATGTGTGTGTGTGTGTGTGTGTGTGATATATATATATATATATATATATATATATATATATATATGTGTGTGTGTGTGGGTGGGTGTATATTTATATAAACATATTTGTGTGAATAAAGACCAATACGAAAAATATATAGACGTTTATATCTTTTCTGTATTTATTTCCTATATATGTACGTGTAGTAATACAAACAACCAAGAATTTTTCTTTCAAAAGTAAATAATTTTCGACCGATTATTCAGTCTTCCTCGGTGTGAGTTATATATATATATATATATATATATATATATATATATATATGTATATATATATATATATGTACGTGTATATGTATATATATATATATACACACGGGTATATATATATATATATATATATATATATATATATATATATATATATATATATTCACATTTGTTTATTAGTACATACAAGGAAAATATGTAACGTTGGGTCAACAATTGCCCACGCTTAAACTTGGTAGATCTATAACTTTAAAAACCAAGTAAATATAAAAACAACATTTAAAATAAGACTATTCCTGCTGGCTATGCGTTTCTTTCCTTCTGTGTCTCCCACTATCTCTCTCTCTCTATCTATCTCTCTCTCTATCTCTTGCCTGTATCCTTCTCTCCCTCTCTCTCTCTCCCTCTCGCTCTTTTAAACATACCAACTGACACACTCATACTGATTCGCCCAGTTTCTCACTATATCTCGATCTCTTTCTAAATACAGATTCGATGGCATTGTAACCTATAGTAATATCTGTTTTTTTTTAATGCAGTATTTTAAATATATTACCCACTTTCCTTATCAGATTCGAGTGTTAAAATACAAAAGTAGAGAAAGTTAGAGAGAAGAGAGAACGTTAGATCACTGATCAAAGCATGAAAAACACACGACCTAAAATGGATGAAAGGACACTCGATAAATATAGAGACTCAAGCATCTGTCACTTGATAGTTTTTCTTATGTAACTATGTTTAAAAAATAAGAACATCTGATTATGTTATTATAAAGCTTAATCAAAATTGCTTATTTATTGTCTGTCATTACTATGTATATATAATATTATGTATATATATACATATATATATGTGTGTGTACATATTCATATATATATATATATATATATATATATATATACGAGAAGCTACGTAGAATTTGCTTAATTCGTCGTTTTTCTAAAATACATAAAATAAAATAAATATACATACATAAGAATGATTTTACTATAAACACACATATATATATGTATGTATATATATATATGTATATATATATATATATATATATATATATACATTTGTATAAATGTGTCTGCATTTCGGTGTGTGTATTACCCCCCTTTGCTGTGTGCAGACTATAAAAGTAACAGATATACGCTATCACGTAAATAATTCGGATGCTACAAACATCATTATTAAAGGTGTATTTGGAAAACATTTAATTATATAAATTGCAGTCTCGAAATAAATTCAATCGCTTTCTCAGTGAGATATTTCAATGGCGTAGACAAATTGCAGCTTTGTATTTTCCACGTTAATTACAAATAAATTACAGAGAATGAAAATTATAGTTCTACACAGCAAACCGAGAATTGGTGATGAAACTGTAATTTATACAATCGCGATCAAAATGTCTCTTTTCTTGAAAATATAAAATTATTGAAAATTACATCATGTAATTGCGATGCTCACATCAGCAAAACAGATATTTGTTTCTCAATATTAAAAATTATTTCATATCAATGTGCATAGCAGTTGAAATACCTGGCATTTAGTCCGTAATATATTTGTTACATTAAATAAGTAATTTTATTATAAACTTTTCTTTCAAAGGCGTGATACCACTCCAATGAGGAGAACGCGGCTCATACTATTTAAAATTAAAACGCATAGGCATCATTCGATGATGATGATGATGATGATGATAATAATAATAATAATAATAATAATAATAATAATAATAATAATAAACTAATAAAGAGATCGAAGACCTTTTCCTCTAACGTATTCACAAATCATGATAATGTATACGAGTTTAAAGTCTATTGCCTTTTCTTCCGTTTCATTGACACTTAATCCTGTTCGTCCGACATAATCCAGTCCAGACTTCATTGGATAAAAAATATTTAATGGTAGACGTTTCCTTAGCATCTATCTATCTACCTACCTACCTCTCTCTACACATATGTATTTTGAAAAAATTACAACATGTCTATTTATCGAAACTAGAGTAAAATATATTAATGTGGCTCCGGGTTTAAGATTCTGCACACAACGCTCGAGATCGTGTATGTTTTTTTTTTATTTGAAATTGATAATAATATTGTTTTTTTTAATTATTTTTTTCGGTTAGTTTTAAGAACACGGGGGGGGGGCGCTCTCCAGGACTTAACACTTGATTCCACTTTATTTTTAGGATATATGTTTTTCCCTTAATGCCTACTATCTGTATTGCGCTATATTTCGGTTTTCCAGAGATTGTTTCCAAGTATTTCTTAAGATTTTTTTTTTCTCATTGGGGCAGTTGCTCCTATAACGAGTTTCAGAAATCATGTTGTTTTTAAAATTATTTTTTATGCCTTAATACTTTGTTACGTTTCAACCTTCCGATCTATTCAGGCCATAATTATCGGGAATTATCCATATTACGATGTCTTGTGATGGTCAAAATAATAAGATCCGTGTCGGAATTAAAAGCAACACATCATGTTTTAAATGCCAATATTTGAAACAAACAAATTAAATTTTATTTTAACATCTTAATTAATGCATACATCGATAACATGACCTGCTTTACTATTGTTTTATGCATTTAAATGTTATTCAGTTTTGATCTTTTTTTCTATTTCCTAATAATTTTCTTTTTTTTTTTTTTCAGGTAAGTAAAACACATATTCCGAACGAAACTTATGAAACTCACATTCAGGTATGTGTTCACAACTAGAATTAAACATGTTACTAGGTAACGATTATATTCCAATTCGGTTATCTAATGAATATATATATATATATATATATATATATATATATATATATATATATATATATATATATATATATATATATATATATTATAAATTCTGTGTAAAAACTTAATACATTGACCGATTGTATTTAGTGAGCGAGCTACCAACGGACTTCTGAGTAACACAATATTGTCTTCAATAACAAATAATTTGCTTAGATAACCATCTTGTGCTAATAAATTCAGCATTGATTCATTTACAATTTTGAGGCGTACTCATTCAGATTATAACCTCCCTGTTGTGGAGACAGTTCTTGTTCGTTTTAAGAGAAATTATTTTTTATTAATAGAATGAGTGTCTCTAACGGTTAAATGCTAATAAGCGTCTATGAGATTCTTTAAGTGCGCAATTGTCATACCTATGTTATTTTTTATTTATATAGCGTTTTTTTGTGTTTTCCTTCTCGTTAACACACTTTTATTTTAAACTTTTTTTTAAACGAGTATTTTCATTCTTGGCCGTACCTCATTTTTTAAGAATAAAAAATATTACTCGATTCATCTTAGAACAGTAGCAACTAAACAAGTAAGTATGAAAAAAGAAACACGTTTGCAAGTGTTTTTGATATAGATGTACATAATAATATTTTGATAAGTATTTTTTAACTTAAATAGGGATGGTATAATAAAATTGTGGGGGCTGCGTTCGCGTCTGGCCTCCATAGAATGGAAATATGTCACAAAGTTTAACAAGTTTTTTTTTTTAATATAGATCCACAGAATATTGTGATAAGTATTTCAGTGTGAATAAGTATGGTATAATAAATCATGGGGTTTATCTATTTTATTTTTACTTTCATCATATTTTGCTTTGGTTGTGATACGTCTAAATTCGAAGCTATTTCATTACCCCTTCCTTTCAATAACCTATCATACTTTCATAAATCAGAGTCCACTTTCTGTAGGCTTTTTTTTAACCCAGTTAACGACGGGTACTTTTGCTAGTCTATAATATAAAGCTGAACGTCTGTGTGTTTGTCTGGTCAGGAATAGGCTCCTGTATGTTGATTATTATAGAGAACTGATCACATATAATGATAGAAGATGTATCGAGACACATGCATGGGTATGTTTGATCTGGGAAAATTGTGAGGTCTGAGTACGCGCCTGGTCCACAAAGTATGGAAATAAAAAAATTAAAAATTAAACAATAAAACGTTTATAAGTGTTTTTGATATAGATGTACATAAGAATACTTTGATAAGTATGTTTTAACTTAAATAGGGATGGTATAATAAAATTGCGGGTTCTGCGTTCGCGCCTGTCATCCATAGAATGAAAATAGGCACATACTTTAATAAACACTTTTCATAACTATCTGCGTAAGTATACTTTGATAATTATATTTCAGTTTGAAGAAATATGGTATAATAAAATTATGGGGTGTTCGTTCGCGCCTAACCTCCATAGAATGGAAATATGTCACAAAGTCTAATAAGTTTTTTTTAATATAGATCCACATAATATTGTGATAAGTGTTTCAGTGTGAACAAGTATGGTATAATAAATTATGAGGGTTATCTATTTTTTTTTACTTTCATAATATTTTGCTTTGGTCTTGATACGCCCAAATTCGAAGCTATCTCGTTACAACCCTATCACACTTTCATAAATAGAGTCCATTTTCTGTAGGCTGCTTTTGAACCCATTCAACGACGGGTAAATTTGCTAGTATATATATATATATATATATATATATATATATATATATATATATATATATATATATATATATATATATATAGTAATTGTCTGTACTTTTGAGATGAGGTGTTTTCATTGATTGATATTGTCGGACTTACTTCCTCATCTTGGTCGTTATAGTCACAAAGTTTCGGCCGTTTTGCCCTCCGGCCTTAATCAGGTGTTCTGTATCGAACTGGGGAACCGTGTGTTAGGAGTCTCAAACCCAACTCTTTATTATTATTACGGGGGTACCGTGTTCGGACTCCAGCTAGGCTCTGGGACAAAGTTGCTGATTCTCTGTTTTGAATGTTACTTTTCACTGCCTTCGTTCAGGATTGAACTCAGCAGCTTTGGGTAACTGTAAACTTTGATACAACTACTAGGACCACTCGGCCATATGACGCATTTCTAGGTGTCGCCATTCAATCCTAATGTCGGGTCCGTACCGATTGGATAGTAATTGTCTGTATTTTTGAGATGAGATGTATTCATTGCTTGAGATTGTCGGACTGACTTCCTCATCTTGGTTGTTATAGTCACAAAGTTTCGGTCGTTTTGCCCTCCGGCCTTCATCAGGTGTTTGATATATATATATATATATATATATATATATATATATATATATATATATATATATATATATATTGCTCGATTCGATCTAATTCTGGGTCATAGCTTCATTATGAAACAAGTATATGTAAACAGGTATTTATATATCTATCTATAATCTCCGCTTATGTTTAGTATCTGTATATATATATATATATATATATATATATATATATATATATATATATATATATATATATCATTACTTCATTTAATCACATATAGGTAGAGGTAGGTAGTTAATTATAAAAATATATATTGAAATTAAGCTACACATAATATTCCGCGTTTCATGCAGGCTAGTATTCGTAAGGCTTATAAGCATAAGCCTGACGAATCCTAGCATGGATAAAACGCGGAATACTGTGTGTAGCTTAATTGCCATATATATATATATATATATATATTATGACTTACTACTATATATATGTATATATATGCATACTTATATATGTATAATTATATATATACTTACATATACACAATATATATATATATATGTATATATATATATATATATATATATATATATATATATATATATATATATATTGTGCGTGTTTTTTTATTTGTATACCTTGTCGAATAAGTAAAACATTTTAAACCATCCTCACAGGTGTAAAAGTTTTTTTTTAGATATTTGAGAAAAGTTTTGTCAATTGAAAGATTTTTTTTCATATATAATATATATATAAATATATATTTAAACAGACATTGTTAAAGAAAATAGAAAAGAGATGTACCTCAAAATATAATATTCTAACAATCTACTGGTATGGAAACTTGTGATTATAAGTCTTACAAAATATTATATGTATGTATGTGTATATATATATATATATTAAATATATATAAATATAAATATATATAAATATTTAAATATATATATATATATATGTTTATATACATATATTAATATATGGTTATTTACTATAATAATTATTTAAAAAAAAAACTGCATACACTAGTGTTTAATCCTTTCGATAATCATCGGTGGACAGTATCACGGTAAACCCGGTCGAGAGATTCGAACCCGGCAAGGAGTTAGTCTCTGACTTCTGTAGAAAATCCATTCGGCCAGTGTTAACTGAGGTAAATATTGTTGAAATTTAAACATTTCTTTCCATATTTTTGAACATTTCTCTGAGCGATCTACTCATATGATAATCTCTGCATGCAAGTCATATATATATATATATATATATATATATATATATATATATATATATATATATATATATATATATATATATAGCAATTAAGCTACACAGAATATTTCGCGTTTCTTCCATGCTAGGATTCGTCAGACTTACGATTGAAACGCGGAATATTCAGTGTTGTTTAAATGCTATATATTTCATAACTTACAACCTATCTCTACCTACGTATTGAGTACTGTAAATACCAAAAGTTTACACATAAATTTATAAATTCATATATTGATTCATGTGATTAAATTTAGTAGTCGCACACACACACACACGCACGCACACACATGTATATATATACACACACGCATATATATATATACATATATATATGTACATATATACATTTCATATATATACATACTTGCCTTGCGGAGTCCACAGTACATCCCACGTAGTTTACCGCAGTCAGCAGCAGTCTGGATTTCGTCGCACAGGTTGTCCAGTAGTTGTTTGTACAGTGCCGAGCAAACACACGAATGTAAGGAAGGCCGCAGGTACGACGAGATTCCAGTAGACCTGCTCAAGTGCGATAAGTTCCTTCTCCCGCACTTGTACAACCTTCTCTGCACCAGTTGGTGCAACGGAAAATTTCTAACAGCCATGAGAGATGCCAAAATTGTCACTTTATTCAAGAAAGGAGACAAAGGAGATTGCAATAACTACCGTGGTATATCTTTACTCAGTGTCACTGGCAAATTCTTTAACAGAGTGCTCCTTCCAAGACTATAGCAGAAGCAAACTGCGTTTATCCAGAATCGCAATGCGGCTTCCGCAGCAGGCGCTTAACCACGGAATGATATTTTCAGTGCGTCAAATTCAGGAAAAATGCAGAGACCAACGTAGAGCTCTCCATATCGCATTTGTGGAACTCATGGTCACTAGAGATGGTCTGTTTGTCATCCTACAAAAGTTGCGCTGTCCACCAACTCTTCTTAGTTTGATAAGATCGCTCCATGATTACATGACAGCTGCAGTCTTTTACGAGGGTGACATGTCTGAAAACCTCCCCGTGTTCTATGGAGTCAAGCAAGATTGTGTGTTGGCTCCCACACTGTTTGGCATCTTCTTCTCAGTTCTTCTGCACCACGCTTTTGGAAGTAACGAGGACGAAGACAGTGTGTTCCTTCATACTCGCTCTGGTGGAGAAAATTTTTACTTGGCCCGCCTACGCGCCCAAACCAAGATTCGAAAAGTCCTAATACTTTAGCTGTTGTTTGCAGACGATGCTGCATTGTTCTCGCACTCCGCACGTGGACTCCAGCGCCTGCTTGACAAATTGAGCGCTGCTGGTGCAGAGTTCGCACTGGTAATCAGTGTGAAGAAGACAGTTGTGATGCACCAGGGTGACGCATCACCAATCACCATCAATGGCCACGAACTAGAGACTGTCGAGAACTTTGCGTATCTTGGATCCAGCATCAACAAGGGAGTATCCATTGAACAGGAGCTACAAACGCGCATAGGTAGAGCAGCGTCTACTTTCAACCGACTACGTGAAAGAGCATGGTTCAATAAATACCTCACTTCTCGCAGAAAATGCGGTATCTACGAATGCTGTGTTCTGAGTACCCCATTGTATGGAGCAGAGACTTGGACCACGTATGCTCGTCACGAGAAAAGACTGAACGTCTACCATCTCCGATGCTTGCGATATCTCATGGGCATCAATTTGTGGGATAGAATCACCAACGGAGAGGTGCTAAGATATGCCGGCAGCCGCTCCTTGTTCCAGATACTCAAAATACGACGATCGCGCTGGCTTGGACACTTGCGCAGAATGCCCGATGGCCGTCACCCTAAGTATATGCTCTACAGCGAACTGGCAAATAGATCAAGAAGTCGCGGTCACCCAGTGCTGTGCTTTAAAGACGTGGCCAAATGGGATCTGATCGGTCTTGGCATCGATGTGAATGTGTGGGAGGAGCTAGCTGAAGATAGACCAGCATGAAGGCGTGCCTTGAGTAAGGTTGGCTAGGACTTGAGCATCTTTGGTTCGAGAGGCTGGCGCAAAGAAGACAAAACTGGTAACTACGTTTACTGTTGCTTACATTAATCTTTCGTAGATTGCTTGTCATTATTATTTATGTAATCAATCGCACTCTTACTGTTCTATTCTATATTTTATGAAAAAATGCAAAAGTATTCAGGAAAAAAGTCACTATAAATCTTTTTACCTAGATTCCAAATTATTAACTTGTCACAAAAAGACTGCACAATAGTAATTTATAACTAATTTACAAGTCATTTTGATTAAATTATCATTTCTAGAAAAAATGATGCCTCACTATAGTTGTATTTCTTGTAATAATATATCACAAGCAGTTCTCCATATTTGGCTAGAAATAAATAGTTATAGACGCATGATCGAACTAATATTGCATTGATTATTCTATTGAAGGACACTTTATTTTTGCTCATAGGATGATATTTTAAACAACCGTGGAATTTCTACCGGATCCATTAATAACTATGATTCTAAAGCGACAGATGCCATTATTCTTGGCAGGAACCTCTAAGATTATATTTATAATCACTTGAGCTTACTTTTATCTTGTATGATTGTATATTTCCGGATATGGATCAACAAGCTCTTGAATCCGTTAAAGCTGTTATATAAGAGTTTATACTGTGCAGGAATTAAATGCAGTATCTTAAGCACATGCGTGCCTTGAGTAAGGGTGGCGAAGGACATGAGAACCTTTGGTTCGAGAGGCTGGCACAGAGAAGACAAAACTGGTGACTACGCTTACTGTTGCTTGTATAATTCTTTCGTAGATTGCTTGCCATTACTCTTTACTCTAATATATATATATATATATGTATATATATATATATATATATATATATATATATATATATATATATATATATTGGTCTTGATTTTTACATATTTTCCATTTGATTTTTAACATATCTTTTTCTTTCTATTTCCCGTTACAATCTGTATCAAACTGTATAATGTCTCTTTTATGGAAATATAAATTCGTATGATTTTTTCGGTGATCCATTGACCTGCACAATTTATTGCATATTTTGTAAACCTCTTCTCTCTGATAAGAATAAATGCATCTTTCGAAACTCTATGGAATAAGGGTGTTTCCTGTTTTTTTTTATTTATTCCCTGTCGAATACCTAAAGTTTTGAATACCTTCCTTATAGCTTGATAAGTTTTATTTTTAAAATGTATTCAATTTTCCAATATCAACATTTATATATATATATATATATATATATATATATATATATATATATATATATATGTGTGTGTGTGTGTGTGTGTGTGTGAGTATTTATTTGCGTATCTGTACGTGTGCGTGTGCGTGTGTGTGTAAATTGTTTAATTAAGTAGAAAAATCATGTAATGTAAATACATGAGTGTACCCACACCTAAAATGATAGCTGGAGGTATGAGCAGATAGATTTGAACAGACAAATAGATTTACACTAATGGAATTACAAAGATAGGGATGTGTAGCTTAGAGTTTAATAGTAAAGTAGATATATACAGAGATACATAAATAGGTACACAGGTGAGATAGATAAATAAAATTATATAAAGATTGATTAACTGACAGATAGAAAAACGAGGATTAAGAGAGTATATAGGTGTATCAAGAGACATTTAGCTATTTAAGTGTCTTGTAAGCTAGATTAATAAATGTGTAAATACGGTATGATATAGGCAGATTTAAAATATTGACCGCTATATTGATTACAAAAATCTAGTTAGAAAGAGATAAAATATGACAGAAGCACATGCATATATGCATATATATATATATATATATATATATATATATATATATATATATATATATATATATATATATATATATATATATATACTAGCATGGGTGCCCGGCGTTGCCACAGTATTTGGAGGTGTATGTTGAGCAAAAAAAGAAAGCGGTCAATTTTTAAAACTTTGACCCCTATTATGACCCCTTAAAATGTTTTGATTTGGGCTCAAATCGAGTTAATAAGTTAGATCAATGTCCAAGAAACCTATATCTAAAATGTCAAGTGATTAAACCCAAAATTGTCGGAGGAGTTTGGTAGAGTTCTCAAAGATCAACTCGTTAAACTTTAACCCCTTAATCGCCAAATTTCTGGCCGAAAACCGATCACATGGAATTTCCCAAATCTCAATATTCTGTATATCAAATTTCGAGTCTGTAGATTTAAAATTGACATAGTTATAGCGTAGGGAAATGTACACACAGACACGCATATACACAGATACATAGACAGACAGACACTTTCACTTTTATAGATATATAGATATATATGCATATATGTATGAACAGGTATATATGTAGGAGTTACTGTGTACATATTAATATATTAATTTTCGTTTACTTTTAGATTTTCAAAATAGAGGACACCTTTCAAAGAGTTTAGTGGTTTAAGAACATAAGCATATTTTCAAAACAACAATGTATTTGCATTCAACGTGATTCATGCCTGTGCTTCCACGTTAAGATGTTTTGAATAAGAATTAACCCAGCGAAGGCATCAGGTTTTCTGCTTTTCATTTTCTCTATCCAAATTTGCCCCAGTTTCTCCCATGTTTCTCTTTGTTTGCCCAAGACATTCTCCATCACTTCGTTTTCTACCCATTTCCTCCATGTTCGTTGTTCGCGTTATATATATATATATATATATATATATATATATATATATATATATATATATATATATATATATATATATATATATATTAGTGTCAAACTTGATTGAAACAAATTTACAAACGGTATTGATATATATATATATTATATATACATATATATATATATATATATATATATATATATATATATATATATATATATATATACAATACCGTTTGTACATTTCAATCCAGATTGACGCCAAACTCTAACAAAATCTCATTAGATAAGCCTTTTCTGAATTGAATTAAATGTATAATGTCATAAGACTAATTATTTCCATTGTTTTGGCTTCTTTTAACTTTTTTATTTATGTTGGGCTTCGCAAAAGCTCTCATAATTTACGTTTCCTACATAAATTGATTTATCTTTTCCGGATATTTTCCAGTCACTTTCTCACATCTCCCTCTCTCTCTCTCTCTCTCTCTCTCTCTCTCTCCCTCTTATATATATATATATATATATATATATATATATATATATATATATATATATATATACTAGCAAAATTACCCGTAGTTGTTTGGGTTCAAAAGCAGCCTAAAGAAAATGAACTCTGGTTTATGAAAGTATGATAGGTTATGAAAAGGAAGGGTTGTACAGAGATAGCTTCGAATTTGGGGGTATCAAAACCAAAGAAAATATGATGAAAGTAAAAACAAAATAGATAAACCCCATAATTTATTATACCATATCTGTTCACACTGAAACATTATCACAAATTCTGTGGATCTATATTAAAAAACTTTGTTAAACTTTGTGACATATTTCCATACTATGGAGGTTAGATGCGAACGAATGCCCCATAATTTATTTATATCATATTTCTTCAAACTGAAACATAACTATCAAAGTATACTTACGCAGATAGATATGAAAAATGTTTATTAAAGTATGTGCCTATTTCCATACTATGGAGGCCAGGCGCGAACGCAGACACAATTTTAATTATATTAAATTAATTTTATTATACCATCCCCATTTAAGTAAAAACATACTAATCAAAGTATTCTGAAGTACATCAAAAAACATCAAAAGTATTCTCATGTACATCAAAAACACTTGTAAAGGTTTTTTTTTTATTTATTTTTTTTTTATTTCCATACTTTATGAACCAGGCACGGACGTAGAACCCACAATTGTTATTGACCACCGTTCTGCCAGATAAAACATACCCATTCCTGTGTCTCGATACATATTCTATTATTATATGCAATCAGTGTATTAAAATATATTAAATATAGGAGCCTATTCGTCACCAGACACACACACAGACACACACATCCAGCTTTATATTATAGATATATACAACTACTTCATAATAATAATAATAATAAATGAAGTTCTTATACCTAGCTCCTGAAACAGTTGAGCACTCTCAAAAGAATTTATTTCACCACACCAAAAATAGATATGGACGGGGTAAATTACGAAACACCGCTAAAAAAATCCCCACACCTAGCAAGAAGAGGTGTATTATTAAATTAATTAAAAAAACAGATGAACTAAGACGTCGAATGCGATGGCGAGCAAATTTCTTTCTTTAAAAATGAAAACATAAACAAAATAGAAATATATGCTTTTAAACCCCTAAAAATCGAAAGCAATACACCTTTTAGTAAACTTTGAAAATGACCTTTTAAATGTAATTAAAAACTTAGAATTCCATAATTAACCTAACGATTTCCAACGTAAACTACACAAAATTGTAATAAACATAAAGAATTCTAATAAAATCTTTGTAAAAGCAGATAAACCTAGAAACCTTTATAAAATAGATAAAAAAGAATATAACAAACTAATCACAGAAAACATTACAAAAAAATACATACAAACGAATGCGACTACATATATATAATATATATTGTAAGTAAATAAATTACCGATGGATTAAAAATTAGCGATAAAGTTGGAAAATTGAAACTAGAGAGGCATTCTGCTCAAAGACCACAAATTTGACTTTAATAATAATCCCGGTACCCGCTTGATAAACCTAACTAAAACAGAAATAGGTAGAATAAGCAAAGCAATACTTTCAAGAGTAAACAAAAAAATCGAACATGGCGTAGAATTAAACCAGTGGGCAAATACTGCCGAAGCAATCACTTGGTTTATAAATATAGAAAATAAAAATAAATGTACGTTTATACAATTGAAGATCATAGACTTCTATTCCTATTATAAAAGTCTCCAACACAGTCAGGGGAGATAACTTCAAGAAGATAATACACAAGGAAATGAAAACATTAGGCCTAACTGTACCAGTATCAGCTAACATAAAAATAACAAACTTCCTTGACGATACGTTAAATTAGGTAAAAACACATATGAAACCTACTTTACAGATAACGCAATCCAATATACGTAAACCCTAATTCAATCACCCCCCCCAAAAAAAAATTAACCTAGATTTAAAACGGGTCAAGTCACTAGATATCTACGCTTAATAGCACACACAAAGGAACAGGACAATACGAGGTCAACTGAGCCTTTGTCCTGTAAGTGTATCCTCATTGTCTGATTAGAACGGGTGCGGCGGATACTAGAAAGCTGATTGGCATACTAGAAACTCAGTAGAAGTTGCCTATATAAAAACGCGAGACAACCACAAAATTCTCGCATAAGCCTGAATTATCCTAGCGTGGATGAAACGTGGAATATTCTGTGAAGCTTAATCACCATACATATTTTATTACTATATACTATATATATATAGTCTTTGAAGTTTTTTAACATTTGAAACTACACAAAAAATTACTTTTTATCATTCGTTAAAAAAAAAACAAAAAAAAACACTTAGTCAGTAAGTCATTTAATCACCTGCAATCACTGCATCAACTCTCTCGAATTTACTATAATAATAATTTATTTATTTTTCAAGGGATCATCAGTTGTTTACCATGAAACACTGTTTCGGGGATTTAAAAACAATTATATATATATATATATATATATATATATATATATATATATATATATATATATATATATATATAGGAAATTTATTAATGTGAGTCCAGAATGAGTTTACAAATTGTTTCAACTAGAGGAAAATCCTCAAAGAGAGGAAAAATCCAACTAGATTCATCAGAATTCATAGATGTAGATAGAGTCCATCTATGAATTCTGATGATGCTAGTTGGATTTTTCCTCTCTTTGAGGATTTTCCTCTAGTTGAAACAATTTGTAAACTCATTCTGGACTCACAGTAATAAATTTCCTATATACTGCTCTGACTACACATTGAGCACTTTAGTCTGGTTTTTTGTTCACCACTGGTAAATAAATAAATATATATATATATATATATATATATAATTATATATATATATATATATATATATATATATATATATATATATATATGGACATAAAGATTGATTCGTTTATTCAATAAGAATGTTCCACCAAGGAGACGTGTAGGTTAAGTAAAACTCTTTATACCATGGTATTTCGAAGCCTAATGCTTTTCTCCTTTTCTATTTTACTAGTTGCGTTGATTTATCAAGCGGAGCTTTTAAACTCGTCAATTTAGTCAGAATTTGAAAGGTTCTTAGGCGTAATACAATGAGGAAATATAAAATGCACGTGTCTTTAACGTCTAAACAACATACGGATTAGAAACTTTAATTCCTTTATAAACAGATTAATTCTATATTCTCAGCATTATGATCGCTTATAAGAATGCTCAACTTTTGAGTTGTTCCAAAATGGCAAATAATCCTTACTGTCGGGCAACTACAATTCGCATTTGATTTTCTATGATATAAACTAATAAGATACAATAATAATAATAATAATAATAATAATAATAATAATAATAATAATAATAATCTTATATATATATATGTATATATATATACTAGATATACGTGTAAGACGTGTATATTAGTGCATATGTAGAAATAAACAGGTTTTAACCCAGAAGAGCACCTGTTGACTCCAGAAATAAAACAGGATGTGAGGAGTTAATTCCCTTTAGATTTTAAACAAACTCTTCGAATAAACTCCAAGACAGGTAAAAAATCCAGGTTTATTCCAGAAGAGGAAAAAAATTATTAGTTTTATTTTTACCTATTATTTAGGGATTAGATTTTTAAATCGATTTTTGTCAGAATATGACTCCTAAAAAAAACGAAAGTTTTCAACTGAAGTCGCTGCTTAGAGAAAATTTTACTACATTGGTCGATAATATATATATATATATATATATATATATATATATATATATATATATATATATATATATATATTAACTCGGTAAAATTTGTCAGAGCTCTCCGTTTTTTTTTTAATTTTAATTTTCTATTTTTTTGAAAATTAAGTGGAAATTTAAAGTGTTTAATTGCTCATTAGCCAATAAAATCGAAAGTAATTGAAAGAATGAAATACAACAATCGTACATTTTATATATTTATGTAAAACCTTTTTTCATAACCAAATTTTCATAGCACAAAAAAATTAATCTGTGTATCTTTTGATATCTTATATGCTTTTATATAGAGTGATATGGCTCTCGGTTGAATAACTCTGTCTGACTATGTCAGATATATACACAAGAGTCAAAACAATGATAAGAATATTCTTTTGTCATAGTCCTAGATATCACCTTGCGAAAGCCGTTCTTAAATGTGACTCATGGGATGAGTAAGTACGAAAAGTAATTACTGGTTATTTCATCTTATTGTTGTCAACATACAAGCAACGTGTTTTTACACTGCAATGTTGTAGTTCTTATGCCGTCGGCTATTTAATAGATATATTCACCTATCTGTACTTTTCTATGAAATTATTTTACTCCAACAAAGAATTGTGTCCTCAAATTAATTTCTGCTTAACAACACGTGTTTATTTATTTAAATACATAGTTACTTTTAATGTATTTAATAGTGATCGTAAATACAATATATAGAAGCAATGATTTATTCCCATGAGAGTATACATACATCGTTCAGATAAAACAGCAACAATTTTATACATGTGATTGTAGTCAAATGTAGAGGGGTCGATAAATATCAAATGTTCAGTAATAACAGACAAATTATTTTACATTGAACTAGGCTTTTTAATTTAATCTACACACCGAAGAAATCTCTATTTGTTTCTGCTTTTTAAATATCATTTTTAATGATGTAATTGTTTCAATCGCATACAGCACTAAAATGTAAGGCACTTTCTTGAGAAATTGTTAAATAGCTAAGCATGAATGGAAATATGACCTTGTCATTAAGAATAATATATAGTCTACGTATTGGAAACCATTTTATTTTAATACACGCGGATAATCGTGCCTTAAGCATTGACCCAGACTAATATTCGATTGCAATGCCGTTCCTTTAAAACGGCAGCAAATTGTATAGAATCAGAAAGATGATTGATATAACAAGTTGCAGACAGATGTTGGTAAGGTTGAAATATTTATGGAATATAAAACCTTGTAAAGAATGCTTGTTCACACATTATCATTCACACACGATATATATTTAGTGGCAGTTTTAGCCATTTCGAACTGTTTTAAAGCTTCACCGCTCCTTCATTTTTCAACCAAATTTCGACCAGCATATAGATCATCTCCTCAGCTATATTATGAAAAAAAAAATCAATTTTCCTTCAGTAAAACAAACGTTCTAATAAATTTACTGGTGTTCAAAATCGTAAAAATATGCAAAGAGGTGAGCGACGCTTTCTCCGTAGACACCACGTCGCTTCAGCGATTACTGTTGCTACTAATTCATCGCTGTCGCGAAATGAGAAATAGCAAGTGAAACAGAGGAAATGAAAATATGAAAAGAGATAATTGGGATGATTATATTGAAAGCAGACGAGTCCCGTACAGTGTTATTATATATGTGACATAAGGGCGAAACAAAGAGACTTAAATTAAACAAAGAACAAGGTAGTATATTGGAAACCTGGAAATAATTTGTTAAAAATTGAATTCATAACATTATATAATAAATTCCTCATTCTGCAATATATTAAGTTATGAATTTATTACATTTTTTACTAGAATTTTCGTTTCCAATTTCTTTAACAGCTACTCCTTTACTTTTCCATGTTCAAGCTAAACCAAATTACGTATGTTGGCATTTGTCTATTGTAGTGTGATACGTTTCTTCTTTGAATGAGAGGAAAATCAGCTAGTGTATAAAGTGAAGCATTTTAAAATTGTAAGACGTATATAATATATATATATATATATATATATATATATATATATATATATATACAGTGATGATCATATTTATTGGCACGGTAAAATAAAAGTTAAATTTTGTCTAATAAATTCTAAAAAAGGGATTAAATTAAAGAAAATAACAAAGTATATTATGTATTTTTAACTGGCCTTTCCGATGCAGCAATCGGATTTTAGAAAAAATAAATAACAAAGGAACAACAAACATAATTGCAAAAAACCCTTGTTCAAAATTATTGGCACGATTTATTTAATAATCAATTGTATAGCCTTTGGCCTTGATTACCTTCCTCAGTCGCTTTTCATAGTTTACAACCAAGTTGTTGCACTCTTCAGTAGTAATTTTAGCCCACTCTTCCTGACAATAATCCTCCAATTGAATAAGATTCTTAGGCTTCCTTTGCATTACCCTCAATTTTAATGTTCTCCATAAATTTTCAATTGGATTAAGGTCTGGGCTTTGTGATGGCCACTCCAAAACATTAATATGATTTCCTCAAGCCATTTCTTAGTCAGTTTAGCCGAATGCTTTGGGTCATTATCTTGCATGAACCACCAACGACGACCAAATGAGAGCTCTTTAGCAGAGTCTTTCAGGTTTTCATCCAATATTTTCACATAATCTTCCTTTTTTATGCTACCTGTGACCTTAACCAGTCGCCCTGGTCCAGAGGCAGCAAAGGATCCCCAAAACATCAAACTGCCTCCACCGTGCTTCACTGTGGGTATGGTGTTCTTAGGCAGGAAAGCTTCGCCAGATTTTCTGTAAATATAAGACACTTTATTATGGCCAAATAACTCTATTTTCGTTTCGTCAGTCCATAGAACACGTTTCCAGAATGCAACATCTTTATCAATATGGCGTTTTGAAAAGGCTAGCATTGCTTTCAGGTGCATAGACTTCAATAAGGGAGTCTTTCTCGGACGACATGCTTTTAAACCAGCTCTCTTCAAAACTCTACCAACTGTATGTCTAGATACATTCACTCCAGAGGTGCTCTGTTCATCAACAATCTCCCCAACAGAGATCCTTGGGTTTTGTTTTACTTGTCGAACAATTTTCCGTTCATCTCTTGGGGAAAGAATCCTTTTTCTCCCTCTACCCTCTAAACTCATAACGTGGCCTTGCGATTTGAACTTGTTTATTATGGCTCTAACAGTGGATTTGGGAAGGTTTAGCTTCTTTGAAATCTTATCATAGCCCTCCCCATTGGTATGGCATGCTACAACAAGCTTCCTGACGTCTTCGCTGTGTTCCTTAGTTTTAACCATGGCGATTGAAAATTATAATTTAGTCACTTATAATAGTTTAAATAAATCGCTATCTAAAATTTATCTGAAAAAAATTATTCACTGAATTTGCGTTAGACAAGCATAATATGGCTATAAAAAAGTTCAGAAAGCACGTAAACCGGAAATTGATTGATATTATACTGATACTAAAAGAAAAACAAAGCCGTGCCAATAATTTTGAACAAGGGTTTTTTGCAATTATGTTTGTTGTTCCTTTGTTATTTATTTTTTCTAAAATCCGATTGCTGCATCGGAAAGGCCAGTTAAAAATACATAATATACTTTGTTATTTTCTTTTATTTAATCCCTTTTTTAGTATTTATTAGACAAAATTTAACTTTTATTTTACCGTGCCAATAAATATGATCATCACTGTATATATAGATATTTTTGGTTGTGACTAGATAATCATATTAAACATATGTTGTCTATTCATTCAGGTCTTTTTTTATTTCAACACGAAAGCAAATGTGACACAAGGTCATTTTTAATATGGAGGGAAAGACAGCTCCCCTAAAATAAGGGGAGAATAGCGGTCCTCTGGCGATATCACCCCCCCAATAGTAATTGTCTCACGATGTCAAGTCCCAATTAACTTAAGTCAGACATCAGATCAGATACTACACTTTCATCCTGGATCGACTGCCAAGAAAGATAAAATATCTTTTTTTCTATTTACTTAAAAAGAAAATACAACTTTCTTATACGTAGGTGGTAAATTTTCATTCATCTGCAAAGTATCTTGCTAATTTGCATTCATTTAAATTGAACAGTCATTTTATTTATTTTATTAATTTTCTATTCGTGTTTTGCTTATGAGATGATCTTCTTTAATAAACACTTACGTGTAATTAGATATTCTACATGATTAAAACTTGTGTAATATTTTTGTAACAATGGTTATAGTAAACACGCACCTCTTTCTATATATATATATATGTGTGTGTGTGTGTGTGTGTGTGTGTTTGTGTATGTGTGTGTCTGTGTCTGTCTGTCTGTGTGTGTGTTTGCGAATATATATATATATATATATGTTTGTTTAAAACTGTTGCATACCCTAACTCCTTTATCAATTTGTGGTCTACAAACATGAAAATTAATATGTAGGGTTATCAAACCAATGCAAAACTTTCAAATTTTTTTTAGCCAGGACAATCTGTGCAAATTTGTGAACATTTATTTTCAAAATGGAATTTTCAGGTGGGGGTCCAACGACGGCATTAAGAATATGCATGCGGCAAGTAAATAGCTATTGTTTTATGTTTTAACTTTTACAGAAAACGTCTTCATAAATAGGGCATGACCGTCAATAGAGAATGAAATCGTAAGCATTTTGGTTTCGATGTTCGGTTGTGGCATACGAATCCTTTGTATTTTTTTTGTTTTTACTTTTTAAATCAATACTATATATTGGATCCAATATAATATAAGAAAATGCAAAATCTACATTTATCAAAATATCCTATCCAAGCGTGAATATTGAATATATATATATATATATATATATATATATATATATATATATATATATATATATATATATAGACTTATATATAATTTTACTGAGTTCGTGAAATTCAGTAAATTTTCATATACCAATGAGTTGTAGGCAGAAAGGGTTGACTTAAAGAGTAAGCTACACAATTCTCAAATTTTATAATTGAGCATTAATATACTGTCTAAGCACAAACAAAACTTCAAAACAAGGTGTTAGTGACAGCAAAAAGTGTATTTCAATTTACGTTACAAGAAATGCTGGTTTTCAAAATTTTCAAACGACATAATGCCTGAAATTGTCGAACTCGACATGGAAACAATTGTAACGTAAATTGAAATACACTTTTTGTTGCCACCAACACCTTGTTTTGAAGTTTTGTTTCTGCTTACACCGTATATATATATATATATATATATATATATATATATGTATAAATATGTATATATATACATATATATATGTATATATATATATATATTCAATATGTAATTGTATTTCTTGAGATAGTTATTACATAACATAACTGGACATTTAAATCTGTATTTATATTTCTGTTTTCCCATGGATTACCGACACATTTGCAACAGATGCAACTTGAGTTTTTCCTGTTCTCAAATTAGCAGAAATTATCAGATGGACTTTTACTATATCCTTTATCCCCCTTTTCCTGTTCCTTTTTGTACCATGCAAATTGAATCCCTATAAACTGTTAAATGATTTTTTTAATACAAATATGATAGACTTCATATTAATGTTTCTTCAAATGAATTACCGTGCAAAAGTTATTGTATATTTTTCCCTCTGATGAGAAAAAGTGTTTCTTTCTTTATTTGTACTCCTTGTTGAATAATGAAATTTTTGTATACCTTTATTACAGGTTTAAAACGTTTTTGGAAATTTGAACATTTTTTTAAATTCAGATTATTATTATATATATATATATATATATGTGTGTGTGTGTGTTTATGTGTGTCTATATGTAAGTGCGTGTGTGTGCGTTTGTGTGCGCCTGCACATATTGTTACATATGTATATCTATGTATATCCTGTAATGTATAGTTATATATTAATCAACGAAAAAATGGAACTTTTATACTATTTTGTAAATCACATTTTAACAGCATTTTACATTTCTTTTAGCGACGTTCTTAAGACGTTAGAAACAAATTTTTTTACAAACGAACCGCTTTACTATTTTAAGTAGTTTAAATTTAATAAGCATACAAAGCATATACATTTAAACAGCAATCAAAAACTGACTGAAGGCGACTGAATAATATCAGTTGAAAGTACTTGCAAAAACATATGAAAACGACTATGGAACTTTCTTACAAAAATTAAATCGTGATATGAGGACGACCATACAAAAATAGAGAAATTACAAAAAAAAATACTATTAATCAGAAACACGTCGTGTTGTTCAAGAATGTCTGTCTAAAGGAAAACATCCTAAATATAGTCTAAATAGTCTAAATACACAATATATATATGTGTATACATATATACACATATATATATATATATATATATATATGTGCAGAAGTATTTTATCCTTACTTTTTATAAAGTATTATACTAGCTGACAGCCAGACGTTGCTCGAATGCACAATACGCTTAAACATGGCTTCGAGCGTGCTGTAATTATCCTTACAGGATAGCTTGCTGTAATCTGGCGCGAGATCATACCGGACACTAGACTCAGAATATGGTGTTACTGTCTTTCTTTTTAAAAGGAATTGTTTCAAATAATGCGTTCTTCATATTTTAATTATTAGTAGGACCAATTAAGCGGCGTTGCCCGGTGGTAGTAATCGCCCCTCGAGTAAAAATTTCAAATACGGCTGTTATTTTTGTTGCTGGCCAAATATTAAATTACTAAGGTCTGTACTGCCAAAATAGCCTAATTAGTTGTTTTACTTTTTAATACGTGTAATAATATTATGTACCACCGACGCTCGCGACATCTTTAACACCCACCGTATATAACACTATGTAAGTGTAATTTGGCATTATTATTCTAACTTTTTTACCATTTAAAACCAGAAGCTTTAAATAAAATGTCAATAATTTTTACAGAATTTTTACAGCATACAACAATAATGTCAACGGTAGAAAAAATCGTTCCTATGCATTGAGTCTTTTGAAGCCCTAGATATACCCATGCTAAGAACTCTTTAAATAAGTATATATCCTCTACTTTTCTTATGCATTTTTGGTACCGCGCTAATTGTAAATAATGTGTTCAGGTTAAATTAAAGTTTCACTCTAATTTTTTTTAATATGTACAAAACACTCTCCCCTTCCGGAGATAAAAATGGCTTTGTAAATAAAAACAATATTAGTTCAGCACGGTACCAAAATTACATATGTACCCAAAATTGTACTTTGTATTGTTCAATGCTTGTAATAATAATGGTAATACAAAAGAACATGGAATCGTTGTCAAACTTCGGTACTGATGACGTTTTAAGTCGGGTTTTCTGTAATTCTCGGCGAGCAACGCCCGACTAACGATGGAAACAGCCGGATTATACCGTTTGAGCAAAAAGAAACGCGAACAATCAGACATTATATATAACAAGTAAAAAGTAAAGGGATGATGTTAATAGAAAGAAATGGCGGAGTATCATTGTGCAAATATATTATAAACAACCAGAACCTTCTTCTGTAAAGCCGTTTTCAACAGAAGGAGGTTCGGGTGTTTAGAAAGCCGTTCTTAACACGGGGAGGTTGAGAGCGTGTATACTACGATTGAGCAGGTCGTAAGAAAAATACACCAATAATTTTGCATACACATACAAAACAAAAAAAAATATCACAACCTCATACGTGCAATAATAACGTGCTTAAATTATACTAATGTAAAAGTAGTGAGACATTTAAAATAAATAACAGGAAACGATTGTTTTGTCGCCTGTGTTTGTAATAATATTTTAGTAAAAGCGAATACTATACGTTATATGTCTTACGGAAATAAAATATGATTATGGATCGCTTTTTATGAGTGTCATTTTAATTCAATAATGAACGAAATGTAAATAAATAAATACGTAAAATAATACTTCGACAATAAGTATGCACGCCAAATTTCATTCCGTCATAAAACAACGTTTTACAGAAAAAACAAACAAACTTGTTTTTACATTTTATCTAGCCAATAAACGTATAATTATATTTGAAAAACCACGTTTAGTATTTTTATAATCGAACAACGTAACTGAAGTCGATGTTTTCGATTGTAAAATGAAACTAATTGTTTTGATAAATCTCCGCGTGGCATACAGCTAACATATTTTCTCTAAAGAAGTAAATTGAATAAAGTTTATTGTTACAAGAATGTGCATGCGTTTATAAAGCAACTAAGCATAAAAATATACATGCAAACACATGTGTATTTTTTAATTCAAGATTAAGCAACGGGGATTGTTTTTTTTTTTTATTAAATGAAACTTCATCCCCGTATCAAACATTTGATGTCACTCGCTAGAAAAATGTATAAATGTATTATTTAATTTTACTATTAAGAAAAAACATAATTCAACGGTATGCCAAACACAATTTTATAAATGCAAGTGAGTTTCGTTTAAGAAAAAAAAGTCAACTTCATTTCCCTTGATTTTAACACTAAGTAAACGTATACACATGCATAACATTTATTCAATTGTATTCTTTAGTAAAAAAAAGCAACAAATAAACAATGGAGCGCTACGCCATACAAAGATTTATCCAAGCAAATTGTTTTACAATCGAAAACATTGACTTCCGCTTCGTAAAAATTAAAATGGCTTATTTCTCTCTGTCTCTCTAAATCCCACTTTGTGTATCTCTCTATCTGTAACTTTCCATCCATCCGCTGACTATAAACAGGAGTTGTGTCGCGTAGCTGGTCATGATATGTCGTCAATGTTTTTTAATGTAATATTTTCACATATAATATAAGGTCAGAGTTCTAAGCCGAATAAATCCGGGAATAATAAATAAAACGTAAGATTATTGTGCACGTAGCGAAAATAGCGGCGTGTTTAATAGTTGATAACTTTTTATTTATTTGGTGGAATAAGCGAATGTATAAATTGTAGAATGAATGTTTCTCGTCCAATCAGCGGCGCCGAATATTTAAAGGGAAGAAATATTTTGTATCGGATTTAAGGGGTAAGAGTATGCGTTTGTGTACGAAATCTGCAGTCAGTTAATGACGGTTAACACCCAGGAAAAGTCGGAAAAAGTATGACAGAACTCCGTGTGGAATGGTTTCGTAAACGTAGTCGGAAAAGTGGGGGGTAACATTTTAGCTACTTTTCTTTAAGTTAGTACCATGGTGATCATGGTGCTTCTCGGACTAAATGTACTTTTTTAATACTACAAAATAATGTGTATGTAATTGTGGTCTATAGTTAGATAAAGTAAAGATACTATTTTTTATGTACCATCTGTTGTTGTCAACCTAAGGTAGTTTCGTCCAGAGGGGGAAAATTGCATTTCTCATATTATATACAAGAATATATCATTTGATTTAAAGTACTATTTTCGATGTATAATCTTTTTTAATAATCTTATTTTTAAAAGCACCCTGATTATATTTTAGAAAATTCGAATAATAATGATAATAATAATAATAATAATAATAGTTATTATTATTATTATTATTATTATTATTATTATTATTATTATTATTATTATTATTATTATTATATACTCATATTTACGAATATTATAGAATATATATATACACATAATATATCAACATAAACATTTCAGTATTTTCTAAATCAAGACCCAAACTTATGAGCAGTGCCTTGTATAAACATGAGTTCAAATTAGGGCTTTCAGGCTACAGATTCACATTGCTGGTAATTGGTATGAATTAGTGCATCCAGCTTACGAACATACTAATTTTTAATTGTTTTAATACAAACGGAGACGTAGGTATTTTATATATATATATATATATATATATATATATATATATATATATATATATATATGTATATATATATATATATATGTATATATATATATGAATGTATGTAGGTATGTATGTATGTATGCATGCGTGGGAAAAGGCAATATACTGTTCCAAATTGTATGACACGCAACTAGAAAAACTTGACTATATTCAATATTCATATGAGATTCTATTTTTTTCCCAGATATGTAAAATCGAAGGAAGTAATATTTTTTTTATCGGAGCAAATATGAGTTACTTTTGACTTTCCTCTAGATATATTCTTGTTATGCTATATATATATATATATATATATATATATATATATATATATATATATATATATATACATATATATACGATTTCTAATGTATGTATATATGTGATAATATATATATATATATATATGTGTGTGTGTGTGTGTGTACGTGTAACTGTTTGTGTGGGTATATATCATTTATATACATCAGTAGAGATGTTCAATATTTCTACTAAGCTGCATCACAATTGTACATAATTTTCCAAATGGTTGATAAAATCGCCAATAGAAAACATATGGTAAATTGATATTTTCTAACTCGTAATCGCAGACAGACGTTTTCCTCATGAAAGCCTCAAGATAATATCAGAATCGTATTGGTATCTTTCGTGCAATCAATAGAGAATAAAATATGTCTACGAATACTTCCCAGTTAACACTAATGTACGTACATATACATGCTTTTAGATAATATTTCTGACTTATATATATATATATACATATATATATATATATATATATATATATATATATTTATATGTATGTATCAGAATCCTGAGGCAATACGGAACATAGATGTATGAATACTATGGCATTGATTCTTACTAAATATTTTTAGGAGGAATTATTATATAAAGCAATCCCAACCAGAAACAGAATGGCTATGTTATTTTTTATTCAAATTTTATTCTAAAACATATGAGTTTGCAAAACGGAATTATTTCGAATAAGCAATAATATTTGCTAATGACGTTTTCTCCAAGGAGAAAAAACCAACATTGATAATCTATGGTTAAGGAATAAAACTCTGATATATATAATTTTCGAAACAATATATTTCTGTTTTGAAAAATTATATTTTGCTGAAATAAATTTAAATAATATATATATATATATATATGTATATATATGTATATATATATATATGTGTGTGTGTGTGTCTGTGTGTGTATGTGTGTGTGTGGTTGGAAGTGGTTGGGTGTTGATTTATTCGTATATATATGTATATAGACTGAAAGTTGAAAATAAAACATTATGTATCAAGGCTGAAATGTGCTCTAAACATAAGAAACATCGTCCATTAAATAAATATTACCGCGAAATTTTTTCGATGGGTTAACCAAAATTTTGCTTTTTTTTTAAATTTTTAATTTATTTTAATCATTGTCAAAACTTGAAAGATTGAAAGAGAGATCGTTATATTTTGTCCTTTTTACAAAGTTCTCGAAACTAATTGTTGTCTGAGCATGTACTTGTTATATTTTTGTGTTTGAGCATTTACTCCTACCTCGCTGGATTATAAAAAAAAATACGCATGTAAATAAGCGATAACACAAATTTGATATATTAAGCTGAGAAATCATTCCAAGGATCAAATGCAGAAGTTTCTGCGTTGTTAAATTGTCAAACACACACAAACACCCCCGCATATATATATATATATATATATATATATATATATATAGAGAGAGAGAGAGAGAGAGAGAACGATGCACACACACATACCCACACATATATGTATATATATATATATATGTGTATATATATATATATATATTAATCATTTTACTCGCTTTTCTTTTTTAAACTGCCTCACTATTTATTCGTCTAACTGCACATTTCTTTCAATTTCCGTTAGCTTCATAACAGTCAATCCGACTATATTGCAGTTATTCACTCATATATATACATATATATATATATATATATATATGTATATATATATATATATATATATATATATATGGGGTGGTGTATGTGTGTGTGTGCGTTTGTGTGTGTGTGTGTGTGCGTTGTGGGCATGTGGTTGCGTCTCTCTTCATCACATGCAGTTTAACAGTTGATGGAGACTTTTTCAATCCCTTTTGTATTACATGACGGCCTATCCGTCTCTACTCCTCCTCCTCTTTCTCTCTTTACATATATATATATATATATAGATATATATATACATACGTACATATATATACATATATACATACATACATATATATATATATATGTATATATATGCATATATACATACACACGAACACATATATGCATACTTATATATCTGTGCGTGTGTGTGTGTTTTTGTATCCCTCTTCATCACATGCATATTAAGAGCAGTGCGCATATTTGTTTTGAATTTGTTTTTTTTTTTATTTCGTAACAGTCTATACGTCTATATAGTAGTTAATCATCCATGTACACACACACACACATATATATATATATATATATACATGCATACATACATACTTATATGATGCGTTTTTTTTTTGCGTCTGTCTTCCTCAGAATTATATTGAAGAGTGGTTTTCACTTGTTTACCTTTTTCTCCTCGCCATATTATATGATTAACAATTGAAAGTGTTTCTCCTCATCATACACTTCTGTCTGAAAACCTATTTTAATCGGATGGCCCACTTCCGCCCCGCGAATGATTTGCATTTAAAGAGATTCTCACTTGATGTGCATTTCTATTCTCTGCGATAAACGCAATACTGCTGGGATGACAATCATATGCATTCAATGATAAAAAAAAACCCTACGTTCTTCCAACAAAACAGTAAATAAAAATACCGATTAAATAGAGGATAAAATGATTAAAATATAAAAAGAATCATTTCTTATATTACTTTCTTTTAATTTTTACGACATTAGAAAATTAAATAAAATGAATACACTTTCTCATAAAATACAAATAAAAATGAATTCTCAATATTCGACTATAGGGAAACTTTAGTTGATAGACCATATTATTGCCAGAAAAAGACTGCAATTATTTGCCATTTTCTTTAGCTTTATACATTAAATATCAGTGAAATGCGATCAATATAGGAGCTGGACATGTAAGAATTCCAGGTATTGCGGAATTCAAAAGTTACATGAAATAAACTATTATATTTTTAATATTCAAACTTGAACGAAGTTAATGAAAATTCAGGCTATTGGGTTTTAAAACTTTAATTAGTCATCAAGTCGAATAGAATCCAGTACACTGATCTGGATATATTAGATTGATGAAAAGAATATTCGAAATCCTTTAATATAATGGAAAATGATAAAGTATATCAAAATACAGAATTTGTCAAAGAACCAATCTTTTAATAACGGCCATGATATTTTTATATCAATTTAATTACGGACTGAAATATCAAGTAAAACACGAAGAAATGCATTTAAAACGATTTAAGTAAATGCAAGAATAATCAAATTGTACGAGAACTTAGAATGACGATTTCAAGTACTGTTTAGATTCTTAATCGGATTGCATTTGTTGTAAATAGAAGCAACGAATATATTTTTCTAAATATGTTAAAATATCAATGAAAAAAGTCTTACATTTATATGCAGGCATAACTAAATGACTAACTGCCTGTCCCTTATACTGTAGATTCTCGATTGGTTACCTCTTGCCTTCTCTCTGTATCTCTCTTCTTTTACTCTGTAGGTATGTATGTATTTATGTATGTATGTATGTATGTATGCTGCGAAATTAATTTTTTCACGGGGAGCTGGAAAATTGCAAGCGCCCCAAACACCACCTGTGAAGAAGTTCAGAGACTATACAAATAACAATTTGAAAGCCCAACAATTAACATCGACAGGTGAGAATATCTTGCTCTACAAAGGCCAAAGTGACGAAATCTTGTACGTGAAAGTTGTGATGCTCTAGATAAAAGAAAGCAGCCCCACAGAAATCTGAAGCGAGAGGTACGCAAGGGTTTAATTGATGGTCTTAACATGACACACAATGCTGGAAATGCAACAATTGCGGACGAGTGCTTCTGTCAAAAACTGGTTACGTCAACCACCTTAAGTCGCAAAAAATACTGTGCAGGTCAATTTTATACCTAGTATTCTGAACCAAACGATCTTTTTAATATGCTGCAAAGTTTGCAAGTCCACTGCTGGCTTGTAAAGACATATAAGTGTTCAGAGGATTCAACACAGTGGAAATCGCTTAATCTGTATGTCACATCTGTTTCAAAATGTTCAAATCTGCTGCGAGGTGGTACTGCAGTCATATGAGATGGCATGGATGACGAGGTTGGGAGAAATCAATGCGACGGCGATCATCTGAAAATATGCATCGATCATATATATATATATATATATATATATATATATAATATATATATATATATATATTGCTATTTTCCAAAGGAAGGGTAACCAGTGAAATATAACGAGGTTCATACAATAGTGCTCAATACAGAAGTAGAGCAGGTTACATGTGTCTTTACATAAGCAGTAGTTTGTTGCTACAGAATCATGAGCATGTTTCGGTCTACTAGTATTTACTAACTAGAGACCTCATCAGGCAACAACCCTTATTTTCGAAAACGGAATTCTAAAAAAAAAAAAAAGAAAAAAAGCCTTCTTTTGCTGAGGATAGACTTCCGCTCTTCGTTTAGAATTCCGTTTTCGAAAATAAGGGTTGTTGCCTGAGGAGGTCTCTAGTTAGTAAATACTAGTAGACCGAGACATGCTCATGACTGTGTAGCAACAATCTACTGCTTATGTAAAGACAAATATATATATATATATATATACATACATAAAGAGAGAGAGAGAAAGAGGGAGACCAGAAATAGACAAAGAGAGAGAGAGAGAGAGAGAGAGAGAGAGAAGGTCTCCTTTCTGTTGTTCGTATTTCCTGAAAGGTAAACATATATAAGAATTGTTATGAATGTATGTTTCACATGAAAAATCAACATATAAACATGGCCATATCGTCATATCTAAGTACATTCACATTAAGGTTCATCTTGAATTTACGAAGCGAAACATCTATACTAACATCTCTGTAGTAAAGATATCAGATTGCAAACATACATTTTACTTTTAAACTCTGCATACATAATGCACTTTGCATATACTGATGTCTTGTAAATGGACATTTGGGCGCCAAGTACGGCTGCTAAGGTATATATATATATATATATATATATATATATATATATATATATATATATATATATATATGCATACACACACATATATATATATGTGCCTGTGTGGGGTGTGGGGGTGTAATAGAGAAAATAATTTTCTTGAAGCATTGCCGGTAAATATTATGCGTTAGTAGAATAAGGCTATAGTAAATAATAAAAATATAATTTTAAAAATATTTTATCAAACAGTGGAATATATAAAAAAAATTAAAAAAATATCCATAGGAATATAATTATAAAAACGAATGTATGAAACACTTTGTGCCTTACACGTACATCTATTTCCGAATTACGATATTTCAATGTGTTTCTTGTTCATAGGGACATTCTTTAGTCTCTTTCCTTTGTAAAAAAGAGATTATATTATCGAAATATTAAAAACTCTATTATTTACATCAAACAGTAAATTCATATTTACTAATTTTTATTGTGATTATCTTGAAAGACGAATGGTTAAATAAATAACATTAGAAAACATATAACACGTTACGTTAGTCCATTTTTGTCCATGCATCACGCCAATACTAAAGCCAGCTCCCTGCATTGCTATAGCCTTCTTTTACTCTTCAATAAATATATATGTAAAAGTATACTTTTATAAGTAAAAAGTACAGTATATCAGTCTATGTGTTTATCTATCTATCTCTCTCTCTATATATATATCTATATACAAATGTATATGCGTGTATATATATATATATATGACAGAATTCATACACATATGGATATATATATATATATATATATAAGAAGGGTATATATATATATAAGAAGGGTAGTAAATATGTATATATCAGTATATATGTATAAATCTATTTCTCTGTCTATTTATCTATTTTCACATATATGAATGTCGTTATAATCGTGTACATATAAAACTATATAAAATATGTATATATATATTTATATAAGAAAAGTCGTATATATATGCATATATATATATATATATATATATATATATATATATATATATATATATATATATATATATATGACTTTCATGGTTAAAGGGGAATAACTCGTGTCATGATTATAAATTTTTAAATAAGACGAATACCAACTACAAATGTTGCCACTGAAAATTAATTAGACACGAGAGTTGGCTACTTAACATACAGATAGCACGGCTACTTCTCTGTAGTAGTGGATCAGTAAATACACGGATTTAAACGGAAAGCTGAACTCAGAAAATAATCGGATCAAACTGCTAATCTCTCTGCCTATACTTTTTTCTGATCTAATTTATAAAAATCACTATGTTTGTCTGTCTGCCTCCAAATTTTCAAGCTGTATCTATTCCAAAACAAAAGAGTCTCAGTCTGCTTGAATTATTTTATAGACCTTTTTATGGTTTTTTTTTCCGGTTTAAACATTTTTTAAGTGGTCACAATGGGAAAACATTGTTATACATTTTGTACATTCATCTGAAATTATTTTTCATCAGTTCAAATGCAAGTTACATTGGTATATTGGTTACAATATACTGTTTCCTTAATATTTTTTAAATCTTGTACTTAGTTAACAGATGCATGTTTGTCGATGATGGTTTCTTATCAGACTAGGTATTATATTATTCAATAAACTAGAAACGACAGTTTGTAACTACGTGAATACTTCAAACGTGTGCACTAAAACAATATCTCCAAACTTTTACGCATGTGAAAAATCTTTTAAATTGCATAATAACAAGGGGAATAAGCTACATAATCACGTTGACACACCAGTTCTCGCGGGATTACCAAAGTTAAGCAATGTTGGACCTGGTCAATACTAAATGGGTGACCATTTGGGGCTTTTAGGTGCTGTATGTTCTCTCCACTTATCTCGGCATTGTTTCCAGTCGCCCTGGTCTTCTCCTTGCCACTGGACTCAAACAGTGCCGATTCAGGAGAGGTGTGGTTGGAGATTGCGTAACCCTTGCCTCACCATCACACACCCTACTACCCCTAAGGGGTATCATTTGTTTTTCAAGATTGAACGGAAGCATGGGGGAAAGCTACAATTGACATAAGAATATATTAAAAATAACTTCTTGAAGTGTTTTCTATGTGTATCAGAATTTTTGTAGGTATTTTTGAAACCCCTAACACGAAATTGCGAATAAAATAAAAAAATAAAAACTCGTAATTTCTCTTTTAAAAGTGGGTTGTTTATTTTCTTTATGGATTATACTTCCAAAATAAACTATTAAAGTTGTATAAAAAGTAATAGAAATATTATTTTTTTTATTTAAAAAAAAAAAACAGTAATGAAATTAATTGATTTTTACGAGTTCAGTATTTTTCAATTTTTAAAGTTTAAAAATCTATCAAAATTTTCTATTGATTCTATTTTTACGATATTTCAGGGTCAATGTGAAAGTTTATGCTCTTTCCAATAAATCTAATATAATATTTTAGACAAACGTTTTATTTTTCTAAATTCACGCCCCCCCTATTTTGAAATGTCTATTAAAAAGTAAATAATTAATTCATGTGGCAAAGTTTTATATATCTCAAATTGAAGATAAAAGATCAATAAATAATATATGCTAATTTATAATAACAACAACAAACAGTTTTTTATGGGAATTTAAGTTTAAACCCCTTTTTTTTAAACGTGTTGTTTGTATTTTTTTAAATAAAACCTGGGGCTTTGCCCCTTTAATTGAAAAACAATAAGGGGTTGAATTACATTTTTCGAGTAGTTATAAGCTTGGAAATTCAGGGGGTCGAATTAATTCACGCCCCCCATTTTGAAATGTCTATTAAAAAGTAAATAATTAATGTATGTGCCAAGGTTTTATATATCACAAATTGAAGATAAAAGATCAATAAATAATATATTCTAATTTAAAACAAAACAAGAACAGGGTTTTTTAGAAATTTACCTATAAGTCCGAAGATTAAAACCTTTAAAAAAAAAACAAGATGTTTTTATTTTTCGTTTTTTTTTTAATGAAACCTTAGTCCTAGCTCCTTTAATTGAAAAACATTTGGGTTTGAATTACATTTTTCGTTTAGTTACAAGTTTGGAAAGACAGGGGGTCGAATTATTCAATATTTTCCACGAAGTTTCTGACACACCTAGTGCTTTCCTAGGGTCGAACTTGTACCGCTTTTGATAGGTCTTATGATTGTAGAACATGATGAGATGCCCCTCTTGTTTAATAACCGAATTAATGGATAGTGTTTTACATTTGTTTTTCGATATAAAAGTGTTATTTATGAATAGAGCTGTGACAACAGCATATTCTTTTCATTGTTTTGAGTATTGAGTATATATCCGTTAATATATTATACGTTTTTATATAGACGGGTGTGGTTCTCGGTTGATTAAGTGTGTCTTACTGTGTCGGATATATACCAGAGAGTAAAAAGACTTTAAAAAAAATATATATTCTATTGTCACAGGCCTATATATGAAAATGTGCTACAATAAAATTAGAAAGTATACCAGAAATATTTAAGTACATGCATTCCTCGCATTTTTAAAAAATGTACTTTCTTATGAATAGAGAATTTATTCAAAAAGTATCGCAAACAAAAACAAATAAGCAAGAGCTGCATTAATCAAAGCGATAATCCAATATTCATGCGAGATGATCCGATGGTAAAGGTTTAGGCGTCTAATCATGGCGTTCTGATTTTGAATCTCGCTAGATTCAGCCACTCTGATGAGTTCTAGACGACGAAAAGCGTGCTAATCGATAATTATATTCTAATATATATATATATATATATATATATATATATATATGTGTGTGTGTGTGTGTGTGTGTGTGTGCGTGTGTTTATGCGTGTAATGCTAGTGCAATAACTACAACTTTATGGATATAACAAGGAGAGTGTGCATGACTGTTATATTTATTTTTTAAAAATATTACAATTACAATAAATACACCAATTAAGATTAACATAACGAGTAACACAGACATCGTATATTTAAAATCCTGTAGAATAAAAAAAAAAGATCGAAATATTAATAAGTTGTAATTATGCTCCAGAAATGCAACACTCAATATTTTATTTCAATTAATATCGCTTATGTAACCGTACTGAAATAACATGTGTAGAGAAGGGGTTTTGTAATTACACTGTACTTGCACCAAACAATTTAATAAAAAAGATATCTTGAATTTAAGTTAAAATACTATTTTTTAAAAATAGCGCAGTAACATATGTGCATACACATATATGTTTTTATTAATCCGTAAATTGTTAGATCAAAATGAGGTATTTATTCAAGGATTTGTTTTTGCTTATTTTAAGAAAATGACAATAAACGTTTCTTTGTCTATCTATTTTCTTTTTTTATTCGAAAAGATGATTATTTTTATGAAAACCGTAAATAGCTAGGTCAAAGTATAGAAAGTTGTTGTTTCAGGGAAATTTACATTATTGTTCTTTCAACAAATGTTATAAAAATAAACGGACTCCCAATCACCCATGTAGGTTTTTAGGGTTGTTTATAGTATAGTTGCTACAGTCATAAGGGAATAATTATTTTTAATAAGAATTTTTTTTTTACAATAAAAAATGAATATTTATTGGTATTTTTTTTTCAATAAAAGATGAATATTTTGCTACTTCGTTTGTTTTTATTTTTCAATAAAAGATGAATATTTTTGGTATTTATGCAGTTCTGTTACCGTGCTGCAATAATAAGGTTATTATTTAGAAAGTCATTGTCAACTTGGGTAGGAAAGTATGTTTTTCAATTAGACTGCATGTTCACCAAACAATTTAATAAGAATAAAATATCATAAAAATTGAACGTAAGTTAAAATACTATTTAAAAAAAATAGCGCGGTATTATAAGTAAGTAAATGCCTAAATTTTACACTTTTCCGTAAAATGTTAAGAAATATTTTTCAAGAAGATTATAATTTGTTTTCTGTTTACATTAAGAAAATTGAAAGTAAACTTTTTTTGGTTCTATTGTAATCAGAATAGTTTTATTGTTGTTTCAAGAAAATTTACAAAATAATGTTCTTTCAACAAATGTTATTTAACTCCCACCTCCATCATCCAAAAAGTTATTAAACATTTTTTTGTATACCGAAAACTATAACAAAAATGTCGATAAAGGATTTTAACAATGGCTTGGCTTAATGATATTTTAAGCATGTCTTTTTTTAAAGGGAACACCGTTTTCTAATAGCTATACTTTTATGTAGGGTCCCTATCAAGGTTTGAACAGAAAAAATGCAAAGTTTGGAAGGGTTTTCCTCCATCGACCGAGGACTGGAGAGATGCGTTGTAGTATAGTAGCAAGAAGTAAACGTTGCGCGTATCCCTTCTAACAGACATAGAACATCGCCATATTTGAACTCGAACCACTTTTATCCACAGTTCGTTATTACAAGAGAATCGACGTGTTTCTGAATGAAGGGATACGTAAAGTTGGGCAATCAGATTGCTGGGAAATATATGAGGCGGAAAACAAACGGCCGATTATTGTTTCCGTGTATTATTAGGTTTGTACGAAGTATAAGGATTGGTGCTGTTCAAATGAAATAAGAGCGGTCGTCGTTCACTGTGAAGTTTTTGATCTTGGTGTATGATGGGTGGAGTTGAGGACTAATTATTTAGAGAGTAACAATTCTGCGATTTTCTCTAAATGTTACTTGCATGAGAGAATGACTGCGGATGGAACTAAAGTAGACATTTGCAGCAGCTATTTTAATCGGAAAATATTTACCCGGTTCGATGGAGAAATGCTATGCAACTTATGCGCGCATACTGTAATTTTTCGTGGCAAACGTGTTTGGAAAGCTTTTATTATATATAGAGATTAATGGTATTGCAAAAGGATTTTATTAAACTAGCCAACACAGAATATTGCCTCAAAAGTGGTTTATTTTACTTAATAATATAGCCATCTATACATCGAAAATTCTTTTTTTGTTGAATACCAAGAATGTCCACAAATAATAATCGAAAGATTTTTAAAATAATATATTAATGTGAATATTCGTATACTATTTGTAAATATAAATTGAATAAACGAAAACACAGCGTTATAAGGAAAACCTCATTCACTTCACTATTAAAGATGCAGTATTTGGCAGACATAAAATGTGCTTACGTGGTTGAGCAGATGTTAGAGTAATAAGGACAAGACGAAATAAATTTAACGATTTAACCAAAATAATTTTTTATTAATAAGGTACACAATGTTATAGGTTTATTCATTGAACTTTGGAATAGTCAAGTCGCTGCCTGATGATATCTGTTGTTTGATTGAAACAAGTGGCTATTTGTAGCAGCGGGATGTGAGCATGTTTATATAACAATAAACAAGTATTATCAGCTCTTTATATTGAGCACTATATAAAAACCTCGTTGAATTCATTAGTCCATTACTTTTGAATATAAAAAACCACGTATATATATATATATATATATATATATATATATATATATATATATATATATATATATATATATATATATATATGTATATATATATATACGGTTTTTTTTTTTACATAAATTTAATAATGTCGTAGATATAATATACTCGACATATTCCAACGAAAAATATATTTTTTTTCACAAATTCACATTTCTAGTTGTATAATATACGAAGGAAAGATCGGATTAAATATATGATTGAAATATGTAGACGTGTTTGATTTCTATAGGAAAGGTTACGTTGGCTATGAATAAATCCAAATACCAGAATTTCACCCTCTAAATACAAAACTTTCATAAATTTCCAGACAACCACACACGCACCTACACCCACACAAGCACGAACACACACACGGGCACACACACACACAGGCACACACACACACAGGAACCCCCCCCCACATATATATTTATATATCATACCTTAGTAATGTAAATTTTATGATGTGAAATAGTTTAATGCCAAATCTAGAATTTTTATTATATGCAAGACAAAGAATACATTTCAATAAATATATTTCATTAACCTATAGATTTTCGATGTTTACCCATCTCCTTAGAGTTAAAAGTATTAGCAAATATTATAAATAGTCTATACCTTATTTGCTACATGTAATACACATAGAAAATCAC
>NC_136485.1:163114460-163144460 GCF_053919585.1 Euprymna scolopes | reverse complement strand
TACAGCATATTCTGGTGGAAACGTTCACCGTGTTCTCCCACAGGCATTCCCTATGTTGTTAGGGGAATAATCAAGGTGTGAATAGATGAAATGTATTTTTAGTGACCTTCAGATTCCATGTTTATTAAATTGCTTCATGATACCCACGTAATATATTGCTGTAATTAGGTAGACACATACTTCCTATAAAATTTATTTCATACCTCTTTTAATGATCGCTATTCTCTTTTTCTTGAGCATTTACGTGACCTCCAAAAGCATTATCTTGATTAAGCATGCGTGCCTGAGCTCTATTCAACAATACCTCCTTCAAATTATCTACAGACACGATGATGACTGCATTTTAAACGACTTTGTTTTATCCATGACTTCGATGAAGTGTTTGCTTAGCCCAACCTTTAAATGGACAGGTAGCAGAAATGTTTTTTGGGCTACATGAGGAGGATAACGGCAATAGAATATTCTAGCACTAGATTCTGATCTCACTGGCCAATCTTTCATGATAGTTACGCATCTACTCCTCTAATCATTAGACAAAGAAACCACAGGCGCTTTGTATAACCCGATTGCAAGCCAAATAGTCATTCTATTTGTTTCAAATATTTAGAAATGCTTCATTGGTTCTTCAAATAATTAAATTCCAGTTCTTCGTATAATTCAATTCCAGAAAAGAGTGTTCATGTTTACCTCGAGTACTTAGCAATGTTCACCATCAACTAATAGGATATACTGTAACCGGTTTCTATGAAGCAGAATTTTTAACGCAATATCTTTACTTGAATTTCTGAAAAGTCTCTAACATGGAGAATCATAGACCGAAAGCTTGACCCACCAATTCGTTTCTTTCTGCAACTGTTATACGAGCACCTTCCTGCAATAGATGTCGCTGCGTGAGTATGCTCTGATTTATCTTTAGAAAAATCCAGGTATCTCATCAAGTTATTAAAGTTTGCTTGAGTAAACAAATGTAGAAAGCTGCTCAACTTGTGATTGACATGTAGCTGATGTGTCTGCATCAGTGGACAGCGTCCGATGCATAACGAGCGTTTAAGTTTTCTGCAGGACCTAGCAGACTTGAGCTATGTTGAATAGGTCGAACTGCAGATAGAACGTCTTCATAGTGACCTTATTTCCTATATTTGCTCTATATCTTTTGATATTTATAAGGCAAAATTAGTATTCCTTCAAATGATTGCTCGGCTTTTCCCAGATCATAGACACTGAAAACTTCAAGCCAGATGGCCGTTTATCATGAACCAATCGGTGAGGTGACTGTTACATGAATTGAAAACTGCATGCAGGACCTAGTATTTATTTTACTGATCAAGAAGAAATTGTAAATACGCATTATACACACGTTCTATATATGTCATAATATTTCGTTGCATATTTGTCGGAGTGCATCAGCCACATATGTAACAGAATAAGTTGAACATGTTTATATATTCTCCTGGGCGGACTTTTGAACTGAAAGCCGTCATTGTTATTCATAAACACTCCTGAGCCTCCTAAAGATACACTAAAACGACGTAAATTGCGCTGATCATGAAAATAATAGACATTAAACGAGTTCAATTTCAGGATTTCTACCAACGAGTGCTCAAATTTGTTGAGGCTCGGATTTTTAAATCTAGACTTTACAGCTGAATCCTGACAAAATGTTTAAAGTCATCATCACAAAATAAATTGTAGTTGTTTTTGGTATTTTATCCATGGAGTTTCTTCAATTATGTTGGCTAGTGTATTAGTTGTTGGATTACGTTAAGAAATTTTAGTTACGTTAAATCATTAGTATATAAAATAAATAAATATATATCAAAACTACATGATTGAATACGAACGTAATTATTACAATTAAAGTATATAATGTAAACGTACTTAATATTCTCACTGATGAATAGCACATTGCAAATTTTTTTTTGTTCTTTATGCTTCAACAATTTTTGGATGAGGATCGAGGCAGATAGGCAGATTAAGGAGTGAGATTACTTTCCACGTTCCCACCGAATGAGTACGAAAAATACAGGGATCTGTGGAAGATTGTTGCCACTAAAATTTAAGTGAGCACCAATGATTATTGTTAGCTAAAATTATGTATTATACTATGTTGTGATTGTGCAATTTCAGTTGACAAGTTTATCGACAGGGGTGGAGAGTATTGAAAATATTATGTAACTTGTTGTTCTCTAGACTCGAGATAACACAACCGACTGTTATCATGGGCAATCGCTAATGATATCCTGTGTGAGAATTCCAAGTATTTAAATAATAATAAACGTCAAATAGTTGGGAAATCCTCAAGTGGGGTGAAAGACGGAATAAAGAATATCATAAATCATACTTCCGCTGGAAGACTGAGAATAAGGCTTAGACCTCCGGAAGCCTTATTTGAACCCTCATTTTAGTGAATACGCATTGTTCATGACAGGAAGAAGTCTACGTCTGGCGGTGTGTTTGGATAAAGCAAAATAATTTGCAAATGTTATCAAAATACGTGGAAATTACTAGAAATCTGGGAAGAATTGTTTGTTGTTAGTGAGTACTGTTTTATGAATACCTATGTTAGAACCCTTAGTAAGTAATTTATAATAATAATAATAATAATAATAATAATAATAATAATAATAATAATAATAATAATAATAATAAAAAATGATGATAATAAACAAAAAGGAATCAGATTCACTAACAAACACAACCAGCATTTTCAGTCATGGAATTCGGTATAAAAAGTATGCGCTTCTGATCATGAGAAGGAGAAAAATGTAAACAACGCAAGGAATGATACAATCATACCAAACGAAGGTGAACGGGATAGGCACAAATATTTTGGGGTTCTGGAACTGTATAGAACCGCGTATGAAAGATGAGTAAATTTGAAAAATTGCAAAAGGACGAACAAATAATGAGGTATTAATCGAAGGCAATAAATGAAAAAACTCTGATAGACAAGTTGATTGAGAGAAAAGCCCATGGATAATTGCGTAAAGATCTACAAGAAACAGTGAAAATAGAAAGTTGGAATATGTACGTCGGTCAGACGTAAACGCTCAGGAAATGTTATATGAAATGGCAGATAACTAAAATAATTGAACATTCCCTGTGTCAACTGTGTGGTAGAAAGGTGAGAATATCCAACAAAAAGTGATAAAGAGGCCGTACGAAAATATTATAAACACGAATAAAATGCAAGAAGATATGGTGTAATGCGAAAAGAAATGATTCGAGCATTTTCTTGGAGGAGTGGTAGTGAGTCATTATATGAAATTATTGTGGAATGTTTATATCCGATGTGATTGGAGCAATGGACTCATATTTGGTCTTGTCAGAAAAAAAACTGAACAAAATGCAATAATCATTGATATAACATTGCCAGTTAATATGAACGCGGAGAGAAAAAAAAGAAACTGAACAAATACCGATACTTGAAAAGGGAGATAAAAAAGTTAGTGGCAGTTGATGACATTTTAAGTTGTGCCTATTAGGTGGGAGTGCAAGGTAGTGTGACAAAATGGTTTGACAAGTGGATATAGAAAAACAGAAATTATGGGAACGTAAGATTATTTTAGAACAATGCTTATTATAACCCACCAGAATCTTAGGTAAACTGATATATGACTGGAAAAAGAAGATGCTGTTAGTATATGGTCCTTTGTTATGATCCGCCTTTCAGTATAAAATTTGTAATAATAGCAGCCAGAAACAAAATGTAACAACGGAGATGATAAAACATTCTGAAATCTAATAGAGTCTCGCAATGGCGTCAACATCGGCAGTTACAACAATACATGCTTGTGAAGATTTGCAGCTGATTTAAAGATCAAAGATGGTAATGCACATTTCTGACCTGCACTGGTAGAAAACACACACCCACACACACAGACACACACACACACACACACACACACATATATATATATATGTGTGTATATATATATATATATATATACCTCAGAATAATATTTTTTTAATTCATTTAATCACAATTTAATATATATATATATGTGTTTATATATATATATATATATATATATATATATATAAATGCGAGTTAGGTAAATTTTGAAAGTCGTATTTAGGTATAAATGCTCTCACATAAAAATAATTGCATTCATTCGCGAACAAAAACAAAGCAATAACATCTGCATAAAAAATCGCGATATTCAGCAGCCCCGCGAAATGGAACAGTGGTAGAGGTTTAGGCTTCTTTTCATCGGGTTCGCATTTCGAATGTCGCTAGATTCAGTTACTCTGACGAGTCGTAGACCACGATACATTTGTCAGTGGATAATTAGATTTTTAAAAAATATATTTATTGGGGGAACCAAATTGGTAAAAGGGAAAGCTATTCCCAACTCGTATTAAGGTAAAAATGCACTTACATATAAATAAGCGAATTCATTCAAAAAGTATCGCGGACAAATACAAAATAAGTGTGCGTATATATATATATATAAATATATATATATATATATATATATATATATATTCATAGACTTCCTTATATTTCAAAACTCGATATTGTGACCACAAAAGTACATTCAACAATAAAAAAACACCGTATGAAAACAAAGCTAGCAAATAAATACTGTGAATTAAAGGAAAACGTCGGTAGTCGAATGGAAACAAGTAAGTCAAACAAACACCTGTAAAGACCTAGACGACACATGTAGATTATGCCTTCATGGAAAATTTGCTATCCTGAACTTTAAAGAACCCCCAAATCTATTAAACTGTTGGAGAGAAATAGCGAACAACCGTGTTCACAGGATAAAATTTACTCTAGGATAGAGGTACAAAATAATTTTAAACTAACAAACACAATAGAAAATAAGCAAATAAATAAACATGTATATACATAATCTGTCATACATATATATATATATATGTATGTAAATATATATATATATAATAAATACCTAAGCTAGATTTACAACAGGTCAAGACACTAGATACCCAGGCTAAATAGAACACAGACAAAGAATCATGTCACCCAGAGGTCAAAAGGGGCTTTGCCTGTAAGTGCATGTTCATTGGCTGAGAGGAAGGGCGCGGTGGATACTAGAAAGCTGATTGAGTAACTAAAATCTCAATAGAAGGTGCGTGTATAAAAGCGACAGACAACAACAAAATTCGCGCATAAGCCTGAAGAATCCTAGAGTGGATAAAACGCGGAATTTTCAGTGTAGCTTAATCTCCATGTATATTTTTTAATTACCACTTATATATATATATATATATATATATATATATATATATATATATATATACTTATATACATATATACATATATATATACATATATATATATACATATATATATACATATATATATTTGTATTATACATATATATACACACACATATATATTCATATATATACCTATATATATATACATATATATACATGTACGTATATGTACGTATATATATATACCTATATACATATATATATATATATATTTATATTACTATAAGTATTCGATTAAAATACGTACATGATATATGATGCGTGAGTAAAAGTCAGGCGTTCACAATGTGTATAGGACCTTCTGTTCGCATTAATAAATACAACGTGTACGGGCATAACCACGATGATACATCGGATCCAGCTAGATCAACGAAGTTTAGCAACATGGAAATTGGTCAGTACTAAATGGGTGACCAACTGGACCCAAGTGTTGTATGTGATCTCCGCTTATATTGGCATGTTTTCCAAACGTCCTGATTTTCTCCTTCCTACTGGACTCAAACAGTGCCGGTTCAAGAGAAGTGTGGTCTGTGATTGCGCAACGACTGTCTTACAATTACAGCGTAGTCGCTCTCACAGGAGGTATACTTTGCATTAGGAGATTGAATAGAAGCATAAATAGTACTGCAGTTTTGGTTCGCTCCATATTACATTCCCTCTCCCTCAATATATATATATATATATATATATATATATATATAATTTGGATTGCGATATCAAACTATTGTTCTTCTTACCTCTTTTCTTTCTTTCTCCCCCTCTATCTGCATATATATATATATATATATATATATATATATATATATATATATATATATATATATATATATGTATATATATACTAGCATGGGTGCCCGGCGTTGCCCGTGTGTTTGGAGGTGTGAATTGAGCAAAAAAAATTGTGGTAGTAGGAAGGCAGGCCCGAACCGGAAAGAGGAAAAGTACGAGGAAAAAACGTGACGTCTTTGCTGTTACGACCACCGCCAAATCGGAAGTGACGTAGGTTAAAATTAAGGATAGAAAATCCAAAAGAAAGGATGGCTTTCGAAAATATCGGCGAAAAAAACGACCCCTCCCTGTAGAAAAGTGCCGAGTTTAGGGTGGGGAAATTAATGTTTTAGCCAATTTTTTGGTATTTGTCGTCTGAAGGGTAAAGCTTCAAAATAATAATAATCTTTTGAAAATCCGTCGCCACTGTTGAAAGTTTTGCAGACATGAAAACATACATGCATTTATATATTGGTAGCTCAAATTTTCGACCCAAACCGACCTTTCTCTGAATACATTTTATGTAAAATAGAAATTGTCTGAATAATGTCGTAGAGACCGCGGAGGCCAATATTTAAAAAAAACTTTTACCCCTATTATGACCCCTAAATTTTTAGTGTTTTGTGCTCAAATCAAGTTATTAAGTTAGATCCATGTCCAAGGAACCTATATCTAAAAGTTCTATTGTTTATACCCAGAATTGTAGGAGGAGTTTGGTAGAGTGTTCCAAGGCCAAATCGTTGAACTTAGACCCCTCAACAGCCAAATTACTGGCCGAAAACGGATTACAAATATTTTGCTAATTCTCAATACCCTGTATATCAAATTTCGAGTCGGTAAACTGAAAATTGACAGAGTTATTGTGTAGGGAAATGTACACAGACAGATAGAGACACAGACACTTTCACATTTATTTATATACTAGTATGGGTGCCCGGCGGCGCCCAGGTGTTTAGAGGTGTATGCTGAGCAAAAAAAAACAAAAAAAAAACTGGTCAATTTTTTAAACTTTGACCCCTAGTATAACCCCTTAACGTTTATTGGTTTGGGCTTAAATTAAGTTAATAAGTTAGATCAATTTCCAATGAACCTATATCTAAAATTTTAAGATTTTAGACCCAAAATTGTCGGAGGAGTTTGATAGAGTTCTCAAGGTCAAATTGTTGAACGTCGACCCCTTTAACAGCCAAATTTCTGGCCGAAAACCGATCACATATATTTTCCCTAATTTCAGTACCTGTATATCAAATTTCGAGTCCATAGACTAAAATTGACAGAGTTATTGCATAGGGAATGTACACAGACACACAGACAGACAGACACACACATAAACACACAGACACGTTCACTTTTATATATTTATAGATATATACATATATGGCAAGTAAGCTACATAGAATATTTTGCATTTCATCCTTGTGAGAATTCGTCAGTATATGCCTGACGAATTTTCACGAGAACGAAACGCAGAATATCGTATGTTACTTAACTGCAATGAATTCAACAAGGATTATTCCGTGTAGCTTAATTTTCATGTATATTTTCAGGACTTACTACCTTGCTCTACCTATGTATTGAGCACTGTTGGAGTAAATACTTAAAATTTACGCATAAAATTACATCTTCGTATATTTATTTATGTTATTAAATGAAATAATCATATATGAGCTGTGAAATAGCGAAGCAGTATTGTATGTGGTGATTATAATGTTCGCTATCTTGGGTTGAGCATATTGGGAAGTGATATACAGACTACCATTAACGTATTAAACGACGCCATTTGTGTAAACGAATCGAGCGGAGGCATTTGGATGATGTAAAACATCGTTAAATTCATTACCCTCACAGCAGCAGCCGTATAGCGTAATAGTGGGGAGCCTTGGCTGTCATTTGGGCTGTCGGGTTTTGATCCTGAACAGTTGTCTGTCTAGCCGCACTGGTGAGCTATGAAACAGCGAAACCGTACTGTCTGTGGATGACCCTCTCTCTCTCTCTCTCTCTCTCTCTCTCTCTCTCTCTCTATATATATATATATATATATATATATATATATATATATATAGCACAATCATGTAAACACACAGACAGACAGATAGACATGTACTCACCAGATCACTCGTTAGGCAACATAGAGTCTGGCCAGTTCCTCATTTGTGACCATTTGTTTATTTTTTTTGTTCTAGGATATTTGAACGTTTAGTTCGTTTCTTATTTTGATCGAATGTTTTTTTCTTTTAATTTAATTGATAAATTGAGATGTAATCGTCTTTAAATATTTAAATTAAGCTGTTAATAGTCGGATTTTATTGATTCTTTTTATTCGGCCCATTAATTAGAATTCATTTTGTTAAGCTACTTTCATTTATATTTTGTTAGTTGTTTACAATTGTTTTGATAACGCTTATATTATTTGCTATTTAATAATTACGATTTGTTTTATTTCAGATTGCTTTCTATCTATAGGACCATTTCTTTTAATTCGTTTTTCTCCAGTCTTACTGGAAATCGTTTCAGTTCAAACACAAACACACACACAAACACATACACATACACACACAAATAAAGATGTATTAGTTAACATTTTAAAGCGTTTCATTCTATAATTTCTACTACAAAAATGTTTACATTCTTACGTTTTAGGTCGTGTTAGATGTCGGAAAATATACGGCCGTTTTATTCGCTTGAGATAAAGTCAAAGTTTTTCTGAGATTCTCCTGAAATACTCATGTCTACAATGAGTCGGTGTAATATTTACTCCCGCACAACGTCTACTGTCACCATCACCTTACACCGGAAAATAATCTTTATCGCCTCTTCTTGATAAATACAGCAATGACATCCGTTAATTGTATCTGCTAGTATGTCAATAAAAATATAAGCCGTGAATCTCCGTCTGTTTGTGTAATTGAAAGAGTTCCTTTACGAATAAAATTTGCAATCAAAGAAATCGATTTGATTTTAATTTTTCATTATGTTAATTAATCTGAATTTCAAATTTCTTAAATTGCTGTGCATATCACCGTGTCACATGCAGCGCTATATTAGTCTAATTACAAGGGCCCTGTCTGTGGGGCATTAGAATACACCGACTGCTCCCCCGCAGAGGGTAAAAGTCCCTCAATGGGGGTTCTGGATATGACCTTAAACTATATCCAATGGTAAGGCCCCAGCTTGTGGGCTTTAGGGAGTGTGGATCCACCCTTTAATTGCCATTGCTCCCAAGTCCATTCTGACCAAGAGTGATAGTACCTGTTAGGGTTCCAACTATGGGTTAAATAGAAACCGACTTGAAAACAACAAATATATTCTATTAAAAAAATTTTCTTCAAAATCTTTGGATTCGGCAAAAAGGGTTGATATGCCGTAAAACAAAAACAACCAATCAATCTAATTTCAAGATAATATTATGTTTTGATCTACAGTGTGTGTTGTTTATGTGTACACAGGAAATATGGTAAGATAAAAATATAGCTCCATACAGCACGAATATCTATTCATATGTTATTGTTAATTCACGTGGAATTTGACAGATTTTTCCGCTTAATATTTATTGCAAATCTCTATATATTCGAGAAATTTATCGACTCGATATAGGTCGATTCATAACGATATTGGACATATCACATCGCGGTCAATAACTCAACTAATGATAGAACTAGGGGAAAATCGACTAGGATTTAACATTTTTCCATAATTTTTTTCGAATAGTTTTCTATTTTGTAACACTTTCTGCAAAAGTCTTTTGTGATGGGCGAATTGCATAAATGAATAAAACTTTAACAATAATACTCTCAAGCTGAAATATATCCCCATAAAAGAATCGATTTTCAATATAAAATATTTGGTGTGTGTTTCTCTTTTTCATATTTCTATCGGGCTTCAATAACCATTCACACTTCTCTTCATGAATGAATCTAATTGAAAAACGAAATCTGGTTGCAAGTTACTTCCACCTAAATAATCACGGAGATCCGCTTCACGCAGATATTACGAATGCGAATAACTTTTTATGCTTGTACGAGCAAACAGGCGCCATATTTTATATGGCGATCATCGGAAGGAAAATTACGAGATTATAATGTATCATTACATATTTAAGTCAGATAATGAAGCAATAGATATTATGTTTCCTTGTAAAATAGAACAAAGAAGAAGTAAATATGTAGTACAGTCATCTGCTTAATTTACGCATTTAAAAGAATAAATTGCTTGGCTTGAAAGAGAAAAACACACATATGCGTGTAACATAGTGCTATATTAGTGCGTAGAAGAGAATTAGCACCTACGAAGTATGGCTGGCTGGAGATAAGATTAGCAGAAGCAGCAGCAGTCGAGAAACGCGCATATGCATATTAGGAAGTATGTGCAAAAAAAGGGAAATGGAGTACCACGTTGTCAAAGGAAAATGCGTGTCGAAAAAAATTAACATGTAAGGTCTAAGAAGAGAATTGGCAAGCTGTAGCATGGGTACGGTTACAGGAACAAAAGAAAGTGTTACCGGGCGAGGTGGACGATGGCGAGATACATTTAATTGGTAGAGATGAAAAATAACGGCAATAAAAAGAAAAAATTGTCAACCGGATTTTTATTTATTTTTTTTTACTTAGTATGTTACGGCAAGATTACATACGTACACAGGTCGGTACTACTTGGTGACCAGTAGTCTGAGATGTCAGATATTTTTCTGTCTTTGTCTGTCCTTGTTGCCATGTCACTAGTAAGGGTGCTGGAGGTAAACGTTTTGTCTGGGCTGACGTTATCCGCCTGATAGTCAGGGACCCGAACCTTGGATTAACCACTAAGGAGGCTGTCCTATCAGCAGGCGCAAAGTACTGGGACTGCTGTATTGCCATTTGGTGAATGGATCTGGACCATGCAGTAGTCTCTGGTGGGGCCTCTCGATGCCATACTAGTAGGTAATTGTTACGGCTTTACCTTTTCGTGTGCTACAAATAAAAAAAAATTCCTGTCTTTTTCTCTCTTACTTTCCCTCTCTGTACTGCTCTAACCAAGTATGCCGACCTATTCCACAAATCCCAAAACCTCAACATGAAATATCTCCAGAATAAAAACTCGATTAAACCTGGAACCCCATCTTCCAGCGTAGACCCCTACTACCAGGTCTCCTTCTCCAATGTCAGGGGTCTACGTTCCAACCTTCAAGAGGTTGAAACCCAATTACAGGAGACGAAACCGGACATATTATTTTTATGTGAAACTGGAATAGGGCCGACCACTTCCCTAGATGAGTTCATAATTAATGGATACTCCAATTTAACAGCTAAATCTGACTCCCAAGATCGCCATGGGCATGGAATATGTGCCTACATTAAGGATGGCTTCCCATGTGGCAGGGATATCTCTAGAGAAGATCCTAATTTACCCTATATGTGCTTCAGGGTTGCACTTGCTAACACCACTGCATTTATATTTGCCCTCTATAGGCCCCACAACAGCGGAGTTACTATCTTTAAGAGCATATCTGAGAAAATAGACCACATACTGTCTTCATATCCCTCGGCTAACATCCACATCTGTGGTGACTTCAACGTCCATAACGTGGAATGGCTGACCCATTCAAATAAGACAGATGATGAGGGGAGGTTTTGTCATGATTTTGCCATTGCTTATGACCTCTCTCAGATTGTTCGCGAACCCACCCGTGTGCCCGATACACCCAATCAATATGCAAGCCTCTTAGACCATTTTCTTTCAACTTCCCCTGAGCTATGTTCATGTACCGTTAATTCTCCTTTAGGATCCTCCGACCACTCCGTCGTATCAGTTAAGATAAAAACAAAATGTAAGAAGCCATCAGACGTACCCCTCCACCGTACTGTATACCGATACTCAATGGCTGACTGGGATAGCTTCCGTACATTCGAATCTGATGTACCTCTGCACTCCATGTTTAAAAAGGAAGTGTCCTCTATAGTATCAGATCTGACCGAATGGTTAATTGTAGGCATAGACCAATTCATACTATCTAAAAAATTCCAACAAAAACCTAACAGCCAGCCATGGTTCTCCCCAGAATGTGCTGCTGCTATCGCGCACAGTAATCACTTTTTCCATAACTACCTACGTAATAGATGCACTGAGACTAAAGCTGCTTTCAGGACTGCCAGCAACCACTGTAAAAGAGTAATAAAAAATGCAAGAGAGCTATATGCACAGTCTGTTAAATCCAAAGAAGCTGATCAGCGGCTTGGTTCCCACCAGTTTTGGCAAATAACAAATAGGATCCTGAACAGAAGTGTGCGTTCTATCCCAACCATTATCAATGGACCAGAGGTTATCTCGTCAGCGTCAGACAAGGCCAAACTATTTGCAAAGAACTTTGCAGCTAATTCTACCCCATGCGACGAAGGCCATCAACTCCCCATATTTCCTCCTATAACACAGAACAAGCTAGGTAACATACAAATATCCGTGCATGAGGTCGCCAAGCTAATAAAAAACCTAGATTCCAGTAAAGCAACTGGCCCTGATGGCATCCCAATTATAGTGTTAAAAAAGCTTCAACCAGAACTTGCTCCCATACTTACGAAACTATTTAAGCGCTGCCTGAAGGAGAAGTGCTTTCCGACCCCCTGGAAGACCTCATCAGTTTGCCCTGTATTTAAGAATTCAGGTGATAAGTCATCTCCCTCTCAATACAGACCAATAAGTCTTCTCTGTGTTATGAGTAAGTTGCTGGAATCAATATTAAATAGAGAAATAGTCAACCACCTCAGCAGGAATAACCTTCTTAGTGACACACAATATGGTTTTCGCTCTGCAAGATCTACCGCAGATGTGCTGACGGTTATATCCCACAAGATTAGTTAATCTCTTGACAAAGGCTTCCTTTCTAGGGCAATTGCTCTTGACATATCAAAGGCCTTTGACAAAGTATGGCATAAGGGTCTACTTCACAAGATTTCCAGCTACGGTATAACTGGAAATGTTTTCTCAATCATTAAATCATTTCTCTCCGATAGGCTCATAAGAGTAGTGGTAGATGGACAAAAATCGGAGGCCTGCAATATAAATGCTGGAGTCCCTCAGGGGTCAATTCTGCGCCCAACTCTCTTCCTGATCTACATCAATGACCTCCCTAAACACATACTTAAATCATTCGTTGACATCTATGCTGATGACACGACCATCTACGGCAACACATCAAAGGCTGTAAATGACGAAGTTCTCTCGGATTCTCTCTCCTCTGATCTCGAGCGCGTGGTTCAATGGGGGAAGATGTGGCTGGTTACCTTTAATGCATCCAAAACCAAACTCCTATCCTTACATCATCAACGCTCTGATCCCCAGCTGGCATCAATTGTGATGGATGGCTCTCGTCTGGGTGAGGCTCCGTGTTTTGACAAGCTTTTGGGTTTGACCTTTACTCCTGATCTGAAATGGAACACGTACATCAAGTCTGTTGCCAAGGTCGCAGGAAAGATGGTGGGATCCTTCTACCGCTCCAGAAGATATCTCACTACTGATGCAATTCTCTATCTATATAAAAGCCAAGTACGGCCAAGGATGGAATACTGTTGCCATATCTGGGCAGGAGCTGCCAAAAACAGCCTATCATGCCTTGACAGAGTACAAAATAGACTTTGTGGTTTAGTGGAGGATGCCCTTTTCTCTACCCTGCAACCCCTCTCCCACAGAAGAGACGTTGCGAACCTTTCCTTGTTTTATCGTTATTTTCATGCCAGGTGCTCGTCTGAACTCCAATCCCTGGCCCCCCCTCGCCAATCTTTCACGAAAAACACCCGTCTAGCTGAATCCACTGTGAAAAATTTCCCCCACTCTATATCTGTGCCTAAATCAAAACGCGGATTTCATGAGCAAAGCTTCTTTCGTAGAAGTGCACGCCTGTGGAACTCTGATCCGTCTGCCTGCTTCCCTCCGGACTACAACTTGGATGTCTTCAATTCTAATGTTAACAAATTCCTAATGAACCGCCCCCCTAATTAAACACTTCATAAAATCCCCTCACTGACGTCATGTACTTGCAATAACCCTTATCCCTGAGTGGCTTCCGGGCCTTGATAAGTGGTGATCACTGTGTAAAAAAAAAATTAAAAAAACATCATCACAGTGATTTTCCATTAAATCCATGTTATTAAATAACATAGCTTTTATTTCATTAATACTTTCTATCAATGTTGGGAATAATTAATTTGGAATTCAGATTCCATCAGTTTATATTTTCGTAATGTCGGGAATATTTTTGATTTGATTTATCAATGTACAATGATGTGGCGGTTAAGGAAAGGTTAACTCCATGATGATGTTTTGATTGATAACATTAGAAAAGCATTCGTAAGAATACAAAACCAAATTATACATATATGTGCGTGTATGTGTGAGTGTATGTATACACACACACACACACACACATATATATATATATACATATATATATATATATATATATATATATATATATATACACACTTTTAAATCCAAATTGAAAATTTATTTAAAAAAACAAAAAAATAATTATGAGTTCTCATAGAAAATATAGAGGATATGAAAGCTTGATTACAGACATGAACACCATCAGGATAAAATAGGCGTAATTTTTAATTTTATTTGTACATGTACACTGCCATTAATATATAAATCCTTTGGATAAAAAATACTTAATATCTAAAACTTTAATATATTAAAATATACCAGCAAAATATCAATAATATATATATATATATATATATATATATATATATTGTTTGATATTGTATATCTTCAGTTTAAATATATTAAAATGTACTAGCCAATTGCAGTGTACATCTATGAATATAAAAGCGAAAATGTATGTATGTGTGTTCGCTTTTTCTGTGTGTCTACAAAAGGCTTTTTTCAGAGAAGCGGTCGCTCGGTTCACATCATTTTAAAACAATGTATATCACATACAAATCGTAATATCTCACACTTAAAAACGAAGCTCGCCTATCTATAAATATTCAATATTTGTCGCTCGCCGCATGTGGCTTAGTCTTTTTCCTATAACATGTTCGGGAGGGGGAGCGTTCAGCAGTAAATGAATACTATCCCGCAATCAAAACTTGACCTCATTTAAAACGGGCACCTGCTAAATCCAACTAATAAAATAAATTCAAACGTGTTTCCGTTAGCATCTCCCGGTTGGGCAATGGTTAACATCGCACTTTTTTTTTTTCACATTTAAATTTACAACTTTGCCTCAAGGGTTCGGGTTCGATCCTCATACTTACTTTTTTTTAAACCCCTCCCAACCACCCGGAAAACGCCGGGTACCCCTCGCTAGAATAAAAATAAAATTAAATTTAAGCTGAGTAAATTGACTCAAAAGTAAGCTTTAATATTTTCATGCCTATAATTGAGAATTCATATCCAATAGCCAAACCAAAATAACAAGTAGAAAATTTGGCATCATTTTCAATTGCTTCGACATCATTTGCATAATTTTAAACCTCATGTTTTAAAGACTGACATTTCATGAGCGGTATTGAATGAAATTCAAAAGTAAATACGTATCTGAACAGATCTTCCCTCTATTATTAACGGTAATAGGCTTCGGGATCCACTTCGCTATGGATGTGCGTCTCCTTACTAGTATATATATATAAGTATATATATATATATATATATATATATATATATATATATATATATATATATTGTATTGTGTATATATATACTGGATTGTCCATATATATATATATATATATACATATATATATATATATATGGACAATACAATATATATATATATATATATATACAATACAATACAATATATATATATATATATATATATATATATATATATATATATATATATATATATATATATATATATATACACATTTTCTTTTATAAAAGGAAAATATCTAGAATTAAACTGCTTATATGTGCCATATATTTTTAGTTTCGATTCTCGGATGGTCCATTCAGTATGCTTGTCAATTTATCCAAAGTTTAATCCGCACGTTTTTTTGCTCGATTATTTTTTTATTTATATACAGCCATATTATTCGTGTCTAGTTAGTTCATTGTGTAGATGTATACAGTCATTTAACTAAATGCATGAGTGTTTAGATTCCGTATGCAATAGCTGATCTCATGAAAAATCAGAGGAAAATATGCAATTATCTTTTACAATAAGGAAATGTTAAACTCCATTTTATGCAAACGTTTTTTAAAATGTTTGACTTCTTTCGACTTTTTTATGTTGGATATTTAGTTTTATAATGCAGTGCTTCAAGGATTGTTAGGTGTTCACATTAGTGTGATTATGCTTATATATATTTTGTTGAATTAGAATTGTCTAAACTGTCACTAGGACAGTTGTGTTCTTGCAGACTGATTAGCAGGCGGAGATATATAACTTGATATTTTGAGGAATTGTACATGTAATGTAGCCAAAGGAACAATAAGTTCTGCATTATTATAGCGACATTACATCGATCGGTATGTAAATTGGTTTATTACTTTGATTTCTTCTACATAGTATCAGAATATAAGGCATTATATGCAATTATGTGCCTCCGGTTTGAATTTTTATAATAAATTATAAATGTGTTTGTTATTAGTAGTAGTGATGGTGATTATGCATATATATATATATATATATATATATATATATATATATATATATATATATATATATATATATATATATATGTGTGTGTGTGTGTGTGTGTGTGTGTGTGTGTGTCTGGGCTGAAGAAATTTCTCTCTAGTTTGAGCTCTTTTCAAATAAAATTGTAATCAAACCACGCTATAATTTCTTCTTAAAGCGATCTATATATTAATATGATAGCGTGTATGCTATTTATGTGTCAAACTCAAATCGGAGTGTATGTCGTGTAATTGTTATGGAGTTCTATTACTTGCAATAAATACTTTTACCAAGAATCTATACGGATATATTTTCTATTTTTGAAATCGCAACTTTATAATGTATATTAATCGAGAGAATATTAACTTTATAATGATATATAAGAAACTTGCACCGATCAACAAATAGCAATCACGCATTTAATTCATGATCTAAGCTGACCTTCAAATTTCCCGCTTTTCTGGGCACCACAATGTACTTCCATAAAAACATTGAAAAGTTAAATAATACTATGCCCTATAAATCAATTCCTTAATATTAGGCATTTACGCCACTGCCAAATAGGCTTTGGTTTTAAGCAAGCGTATCCACCACCAATTGTGCTTTCAACCATGTAGTAATTCAGTTTTTCGACAAAATATTTTTAAGAAACCCACAGTGTAACTTGTAATGCAGGCATGCACATATATATATATATATATATATATATATATATATATATATATATATATATATATATATATACTTCATTTACTCACATAAATTAATCTACGAAAATATTAATTCATGCGTAAACTTTAAATATTTATTTCAACAGTGCTCAATACGTAGGTAAAGCTAGTTAGTAAGTTATAAATATATATGTATATATATATGTATATATATATATATATATTAACTAATACATTAAATAAGAAAAAAAACTTAACATAGATTTAAAACAGGTCAACACACTAGATATCTAGGCTAAATAGCAAACACAAAGGAACGGGTAAACCAGAGATAAAATGGACCTTTGTCCTGTAAGTGACTGCAAATTGGCTTATTAGGAAGTGTACGGTGGATACTAGAAAGCTGATAGGCTAACAAAGAACTCAATAGAAGATGTGTATATAAAAACGCGAGACAACCACAACATTCTTGCATAAGCCTGAAGAATACTAGAGTGGATGAAACGCAGAGTATTCAGTGTAGCTTAATCACCATATATTTTTATAACTTACTATATATATATATATATATATATATATATATATATATATATATATATATATGAGCGTGAGGGATTTATAATTGTGAAATTATCAATGGAGTTTTCATAGGAGGAAACATAACAACACCATGTTTATATGTTCGATCGTTTCGGAAACGATATCTTTTTATTTATTCGATATTTACAAATAAAATCATTGAGAAATAGGTAAAGTAAAGTTATTTATTAATATCGAATGAATAAAATAATATCGTTTCCGAAACGATCGTACATATAAACATCATTATGTTATTTTTCTTCTATGAAAACTTGATTGATAATTGCATCCTTATTACTCTCTTACCCTTGTCCATTTATATAGTTCTAGGCAATTACACCTATAGAGTTTATCATAACTGCAATACTGCGAGCAGAGCATAATTAAATATATGTCACTGAGAGTCCGCTCATATCTATCACACTCTATTATATATATATATATATATATATATATATATACATATATATATATATATGTGTGTGTGTGTGTGTGTGTGTGTGTGTGTGTGTATATATATAACTACAAAAGTGAAATTTTCCGCTGTGACAATGTAATGAGAAAAAAATTGTCTACAAAGTATCTTAGACAGATCTTAAAATTATTCTTGTATGCACATTGAAAATAATTTTCTGTAAGCTAGATAGACACTGACAACACTTTTCCGACCATATTTTCTTCATATTATTCTATGATATTAAAAATAGAATACAAATATTTACGTGCTTTCTCCGGATAACCGAAAATGTAATTAATTATATTATTTAAAATAAAGCTAAAATTACAATTCTCCTATAATTGGTCCGTCCAAGTTTCCCAGGATTGGCAATACCGGTCAGTGCTTGGTTTGAGGAATCATTAAATCTGAATTAAATTAGTTAGAAAAACTGAAAGATATCTAACCCAGAAAGATTTCTACCGTCGGGTGTAGGAGCTTTTCTCATCTGAAAGCTATAGAATGTTAATTTTCGGCATCTCAACGGTGACTATTATGCTTATTTGCCACTCTATTGTAAAGGATATGCTCACCCTGATTGCAACAATTTTGATTCATATTGTATGATTTTGACGTTTTACTTAGTTTGCACATATGTCTTTCCAGATTATACGTAATTGATCAACATCAGATACGGAGTTGCCCTATCTTTTAATTCCTTCTAGTTGATTAAAATGAAGTTCTTGCTATTCTCACACGATTTATTTTTCCGATACTGATTACTTATGTAACCGTAATGTTTGACTTTGCCAGTTTTAGCTGTGATACGCATGTCTGTACTTATGTTACACGTTTGAATGTATGTGGTTTATGTCAAATTTACGGAGTTATTTTTATAAACATTCTTACTTTTCATTTTGCAATTTGCGGTAGCTTTTACTTTATTAAAATTCTAACAAAAAGGTTTTCTTTGACTATTTGAACATTTCTGTCACCAAGACTTTTCTTTCTTGTTTTTCTCGCTTTTTCTATTTAGAGTAGCTATGACACAGTATAAGCACTGGTTTTAATAATGTTAATGCACTGAGCAAAACGGCCACTAATAAAAAGGCAATATTTTATTCACTTATCATCTAAATCTGATTCCCAATATTGCCATGGACATGGAATATGCGCTACATTAAAGATGGCTTTCCGTATGGTAGAGATATCTCCGGAGAAGGCCCTAATTTATCTTATATGTGCTTCCGGGTTGCACTTTCTTACGCCACTGCATTTATATTTGTCCTCTATCTCCCCCACAACAAAATGTTTCTTTCACCGGTAATTTACAAATAATCCAGAGTTGGGTCATATTCAAGAATGCAAGTTAAAAGTATTGTAGTTAACAAAAGAGTATATCTGAAAAATTGACCTCATCATGTCTGCTCATCCTTCGGCTAACATTCACATTTGTGGTGACTTCAATTTCCATAATGTTGAATGGCTGACCCACTCAAATAAGACAGATAATGCGGGGAGGTTCTGTCATAATTTTCCCATTGCGTATGACCTCACTCAGAGTGTTCACGAACCTACCTGTGTGCCCGATACTACCGGTCAGTATGCAAGCCTTCCAGAACTTTTTCTCCCAACTTCCTCTGAGCTATGTTCATGTTCCGTTCTATCTCCCCTGGGGTCCTCTGACCACTCCGTCGTATCAGTTAAGATAAAAATGAAATGTAATAAGTCTTCAGACGTACCTCTCCACCGTACTGTATATCGATAATCTATGGCAGACTGGGATATCTTCCGTACATTTATATCTGATCTACTTCTGCATTCCATGTTTAAAAAGGATGTGCCCTCTATAGTATCAAACCTGGACGAATAGTTAATTGTAGGCATAGACGATTCATACCATCCAAAAGATTCCAACAAAAACTCAACATGCAGCCATAGTTTTCCCGAGAATGTGCTGCTGCCACTGCGCACAGAAATCATTCTTTCCATAGCAACCAACGTAATAGATGTACTGAGACTAAAGCTGCCTTCAGGACTGCCATCAACCATTGTGGAAGAGTACCAAAAATGCAAGAGAGCTATATGCTCAGTCCGTTTAATCCAAAATAGCTGAGCAGCGGCTTGGTTCCCACCAGTTTTGGCAAATAGCAAACAGGATCCTGAACAAAAGCGTGTGTTCTATCTCAACCATCATCAATGGACCTGGGGCCATTTCCTCCGCATCAGGTAAGGCCAAACTATTTTCCAAGAAATTTGCAGCTAATTCTACCCTCTGCGTGAAGGGCATCAACTCTCCGTATTTTCTCTTATAATCGACAACCCGCTATGTAACATACAAATATCTTTACGTGAGGTCGCCAAGCTTATCAAGAACCTTGATTCTAGGAAAGCAATTTGCCCGGACGGCATTCCAATTATAGTGTTGAAAATGCTTCGACCAGAACTTTCCCCCATACGTACGGAACTGTTTAAGCGTTGCCTTAAGGAGAAGTGCTTCCCAACACATTGGAAAACCTCGTCAGTATGCCCTGTATTTAAGGATTCAGGTGATAAGTCATCTCCCTCTCAGTACAGACCAATAAGTCTCCTGTGTGTCATGAGTAAGTTGCTGGAATCCATATAAAATAAATAAGTAGTCAACCATCCTCAGTGACATGCAATATGGTTTCCGTTCTGCTAGATCTACAAAGAAGTGATAACGGTTATATCCTATAGGATTAGTAAATCTCTCGAAAAATTCTTCCTTTCTTGGGCATTGATCTTGATATATCAAAGGCCTTCGATAAGGTATGGCATGAGGACCTACTTCACAAGAATTCCAGCTACCGTATAACTCGAAATGTTTCCTCAATAATTAAATCATTTCTCTCTGATAGGCTCATCAGAGTAGTTGTTGAGTGGCAGAAATCTGAGGCATACAGTATTAATGCTGGAGTCCCTGAAGGGTCAATCCTGGGCCCAATTCTTTTCCTAATCTAAATCAATGATCTCCCAAAACACATACTATAATCATTCGTTGCCACCAATTCTGATGACACGACCATCTATGGCACCACATCAAAAGCCGTATATGACAAAGTTCTCTCTGATTTTGTCTCCTCTGATCTTGATACAGTGGGGGAAGGGGTGGCTGGTTACTTTTAATGCATCTAAAACCAAACTCATATGTTTACATCATCAACGCTCTGATCCCCATCTAGCATCAATTGAAATGGATGGCTTTCATCTTGGGGAGTTTTCATATTTTGACAAGCGCCTGGGTTTCACCTTTACTCCTGGCCTGAAATGAAACACGTATATCAAGTCTGTTGCCCAGGTCGCTAGGAAAATTGTGGTATCCTTCTACCGCTCCAGAAGATATCTTACTAATGATTCAATTCTCTATCTGTACAAAAACCAAGTATGTCAAAGGATGGAGCACTGCTGCCATATCTGGGCTTGAGCTGCTAAAAAAGTCTATCCTGCATTGACAGAGTACAAAATAGACTTCGTGGTTTAGTGGGGGATGCCCTTTTCTCTTCCTTGCAACCTCTCTCTCACACAAGAGACTTGCGAGCCTATCTTTTTATCTTTATTTCCATGGCAAGTGCTCGTCCGAGCTCCAATCTCTGGTCGCCCCTCGCCAAGCTTTCACGAAAAAACCCGTCTAGCTAAAACCACTGTCAGTAATTTTCGCGACTCTTTATCTCTGCTTAAATCAAAACGTATATTCCAGTAACAAAGCGTCCTTCTTTGAAGTGCACCCCTGTGGAATTCTCTTCCGTTTGCCTTTTACCCACCTGACTACAACTTGGATGTCTTCAAGTCTAACATAAACAAACTCCTGACAAACCGCCCCTTAAGTAAGACACTTTATCAAATCTCAAATACTAACGATTTCTGCGATACTATCCCATTGATCACTATACACACAATAACCCTTATCCCTGAGTGGCTTCCGGACCTTGATAAGTGGCGATCTTCATGAAAAAAAAAAAATCTTTATGACCAATTTTTGTCTGTTTTTATGGACAAGTTAATTCCAATTTGCAAACTGTCAGTTTCTTGTTCAGCAATATACACATATCAATATCTTTTTTTTTCCTATGTTCAATCATACATCCAGCTAGTATATATGTGGAAAGTTTCTGATTGTCGTAATTTACAATATTCCCGTTTACCGATTTTGTTGATGCTTATCCGCTCGACACAACGTAATCCCAAACAAGATTTTTGGTGTCGACACTCCGATATGATATTTATTTATCAATTCTTCATTTTCCGAGTTAGTTTGGGCTTCTACTGGAATTTATTTTGGATTTGTTAACCCAAACAGTCTAGATCCTATTGCTGTCTATATTACGTATCAGGACAAAATGTAATTTCACTTTTATTAAAGGCATACTCTAATGTTTTTTAGCAAAAGTGTTTCGAGGAACTCTCTGGATTACGACCTGATTATTATTATTATTATTATTATTATTATTATTATTATTATTATTATTATTAAACTCTCCAATAATAATTTGAAATCTTAAAAAAATAATGCTTTATTTTTATACCTGTGACTTACCTGTAAAATAATACATTACGTTGTTCTAAACATTTTATGAGCGTTGACAATCTACATAATAAAACCCAACGCCTGTGTGTGTCTGTTACGAATAAGCTTTTATATGGTTCACAATTATATTAAACTTACCACACACAATGATATAAGAGATATCAAGGATCTAAAATGGCGATTGTAAAGCCACCTCCCAACCAAGGTAGAAACCGCTATGTAGGCTCACACAGTTTCACGGAGAGCTACATTTTGTATGATAACCCACCATAGGTAGCGGGAGGGTTGACGGATAACACCTCTCATTCAAACCAATGGGGATTGAGTCGCGAGTGTTCTTACATACACAGAAATATATGCACGCTGATACGGGCTACATCATTCATTAACACCGACGAACATGGGCTCACTTATAATGGTGTCTATACGTACTTATAATTAGTGTCCATACGTTGTGTTAATAAACATTCCTACTACAGGCCCTCATGTTCCTTTGAGGTGGTTGGTTTGGTTTTGATACCCTGGAGTTCACAACCAGACACTCTTTTCATAAACATTCATTCTTTCATAAATCGGAGTCTTTTCTTGGAGATTCTTTTTTAATCCACATAACGTCCGGTACTTTCCTTAGTAACAATATGAAGCAATTATATAATCTAATGTACACTATTATTGTTTCGGATTTTAAAATTAAACCCAATTACAATCTAATTTTTTGCAGTTAGACTTGCTTTGTGATGACAATTATTTTTCCAACAATAGTTTTGTCTGCAATCTATTCTTGAATACTGCAACGATCGCTAGCATGTAAATGATACATTAAATATTGAAAGGCAGATACTTTTTCCGGCTTAATATATCATAAACAACGCAACATCATTTCCTTTATAACAAAACACTCTCTATGTATGAGGGGCGTGCAATAAGAAATGCCATTGACCCACTTCCCATAGAAGTAGAGCAACGACACTTGGCACATTTATTAGCCTTTCTCTACATACGAACCACCCAGAGTTATGCATTTCTCCCATCGTTGGATGCAGCTCTGGAGACCTTTTTTGTAATACACCCCAGGTTGGTCCTCCAACCACGACGTGTCTTCAGACATCAAGGCTGAAACATCTGGGAATCGCTTTCCTTTCAAAAACAACTTCATGGCTAGGAAGAGATGGAAGTCAGAGGGTGCAAGGTCAGGGGAGTAGGGAGGATGGGGTAGGATTTCATAACCACACGCCAGTGCTTCCGATCTGGCGACATGCGAGTTGTGGACCGGAGCGTTGTTCTGCAGGAGGAGGGTACCTTTGCTGATCTAACCCCGCCTCTTGATTTTGATAGCTTCCCTTAATTTCCTCAAATGTGAAGCAAAATAGGCTCCTGTCATTGTGGTACCCTTTTTCAGTAAATCTCTCATGACTAGTCTGTCCTGGTTCCAGAAGACTGTAAGCATGACCTTCCAGCGGAGGGATGCACTCTTGCCTTCTTTGGAGGTGGTGAGTCCAAGTGCTTCCATTGCATTGAATGGGCTTTGGTCTCTGGATCATAGAATGGACCTCGGTTTCATCCTATGTTATCAATCTTTTGAAAAACTTGGACTCATCTTCTTGACACATCTCCAAATTCATCCTCGAGCACTCGACACAATCTCGCTTCTGGAATGGTGTGAGGAACCTGGGAATCAATATGGCAGACACTTTATGCATATGCAAATGGTCATGAATGATAATTTCCACAGACTCTGTACTAATCTTGACATATTGGGGTATTTGGCGAATAGTAATGCGCCGATCTTCAAAAATGGCAGCCTCAACTTGACCGACAGATGCCTCATCAATAGCAGATGGTTGGCGACCAAGTCTGGAAGCTGTTTCCACAGACTTCCGACCATGTTTGAATTCACGATGCCAGCGTTTTACAAGGCCATATAATGGGCCATTATCACCATAATTTTCTTTCATTTCATCAAAAGTGTCCTGTGGTCTTCGTCCTTTCAAATACAAAAGCCGGGTCCTGTCTCGACATTCAACAGGCTCCATTTCACACCTTACTCAGTTCAAACACCTGTAAAACAGAAACCACAATTAGTTCAGAGCTGTAATTTGCCACATAACCCGTAGAGATATAAATCATTGCACATGAAAATTTCAACTAGATCTAATAACTGGCAGAGGGTCAGGGGCATAAGGTATTGCACGCTCCTCGTACTCTTTTCGTTTTAATTAAATTTTTTATTCAAGAAAACTCTTGCACGAATTAACATGGAAAAAGGGTCGTTTACTAAATGTTCACTAATGAAGAAAATAATGCATTGTCATAAATCATATTTAAAGTGACAATGTTGCATTTAGTTTGGATTATTTGAGTAATGATTAAACAATTTTCTAAATCGGATACATGTTGTTTCTATATAAAACGGTTGTATGTCAAGCTTAACGCACCAATTATAAATAGTTAACACTTCTACTCCTACATAAATTTTATCTTAAACTTATATAGTGTTCGAGCGGATTTGCAAACATTTTATCAATATTTTTATATAAGTTTGGATGTGGTTTTCCCGAGTATATTTATTTTAAGAACGTAAACCTTACGTTAAGCTTCTATTGAAAGGATAATCTCTTTCAAACACTAGACATAATAGACAGTGAGATGTGCATGGCATCATCATTTCGACGGTTGTCTAAACCGTATTTAATGAGTATCGAAATATTTTCTCCAAGTATTATTAATCTGAAACAAATTCGACCTTGTTGTCCTTGTAACTATTGAACTTATAATATTCGTAGATTTTGGAAAGATGCCATCGTTTAACAAAGAAACATGATGCATATTCATGGTTCATGTTTTGCTAATGCGAGCAACAAGCAAAGGTCATAAAATGTCAATAGGTTTATATATCTAACGGTATCAGGACGGCTTCATCTGATGAAGCAGATAATCGTATCGATATTCTTAAGATAATACATTTTAAGTAGACTTGGATATTTACGCAAATGTAACAAAATATCAACTATGCATTTTCTTTTGTAGAAATTCTTTGGAGTGCTTGCAATGTATAGATAACACATCGCATCGACATTAACAATCTAGGAATTAAGGAAGTTTGCGCTTTATCCAGTTTAAACTGTTTATAGTCGATTGTTTATTACACCGAATACGGAAATGTTATCATAAGCATATCATACTACATTTTTTTCGTCGTTATAAGTTCTTGTGTTGTGATAGAATGAAATAGATTTGATATAAATTAATGTTCTAGATGTAGATGTTTGTATATTTATCAAGTTATATGGATTTAATTTCCTTAAAATAAAATCAAGTATTTATTGTAAATATTAGTATTTATTATTGTGGTTGATTAAAAAAATATTTCATTGTGTGTAGGCTTTTATAAATATTGCGTTTTTGGTAAAATCTTTTTATATTATTTAATTTTTAACTGCGTCTTTGATCATACATATATTTTGTAAGTCATAGAAGCTTAATGAAATGTGTGTTTCAATATATGAATAGAAGTCATTGTACATTTAAGATCGTAATCCCTTAAATTAATCAAAAATATGAAATTTCGGAGACAACTGTGAATTTTAAAAAGTTGCACTGTATTCATTGATTGAGATTGTCGGACTGACTTCCTCATCTTGGTTGTTATCGTTACAAAGTTTCGGCCGTTTTGCCCTCCGGCCTTCATCAGGTGTTTTGTATCTAACTGGGGAACCGTTTATTAGGAGTCTCGAACCCAATCCTTTATTATTATTACGGGGGTACCGTTTTCGGACTCCAGCTAGGCTCTGGGACATAGTTGCTGATTCTCTGTTTTGAATGTTACTTTTTCACTGCCTTCGTTCAGGATTGAACTCAGCACCTTTGGGTAAACTTTGATACAGCGTCTAGGAGCACTCGGCCATTTGCACTGTATTGATAGCAGCAAATATTTAAAGTCGTTTTGTGTGAGCGTATCAATGACCCCGGTCGCTGTCTTTTTTATTCCCTAAATTTTCTCATAACGACAGTTTCTAGAGTTTTAATTAAGCTTAGGGAATAACCAAAAGTTACTTGAAGCAAGGCCTGGACTATAGGAAGGGTCTCGATGACCATTTTGCTCAAATAGTCTGCGACGAGGATTAAGTTGTGGACTGCCCACTTGGGACAAACTTCACGCAACTCTCTCACGTCTTCAGTTCCTCACGAATAATCATACGTACAGTTCAAAAACTGACATCAAACTATGCACTTCTAATCCTTATATACCCACGACAGTTGTTATATACGAAAATCTTTATTTGTCCCATCAACTCTGATATTCTGCCTTCTTTACTCCTCGCAAACCTCTCATCATACCTCACACACTTCCCTGCCTTCCTTGAATCTCTTATACCTCTCAAAAACCGATGCTCGAGTGGGGTAAGATTCATTCAAAAGCAACCTAAAGCATTCCATACGTGTTGGTGGCATTTTTCCAAGTTTAAAACAGAATGTATTGCATATACTTCATCTACATTTTCCTCACATCCAGAATGCATATTTAAAATTCACCAGCTGTGAGAACTATGCTTAAGAAGAGCACACGCCGATTCCCGTTGCGGCTGTTCATTTGAACCTTAAATCATAACACAAATATTATAAATCATCCCAATAAGATTTATAGAAATAATACAGTGGCTTTTCAAGTGTCTACGATGATTTCAAATGGTTGCACAAAAGGTCTGCAGCTTATTTAAAACACCTCGTATATAGTAAAGATGTACATTTACTTGCAATTTATATATGGCTTAAAACGTATCATAAAATACTATTATTGTTTTTCTTTTTTTAATTTAACTTCAGTAAGTTTAAATATATCAAGGGGCTCCCTCCTGGAGCTAACGCTTGATTTTGTTATGATTCAAATTTATATCCGAGGGCTCTTTTAAGAATAGATGATGTTCCCTTTATGGCTGCTATTTCCTGTTTAAAATAAGGCATGACTTTTATAATGGGCATGATAATATACACATTTATGTACATTTCTGTAGGTTTAGTTGAAACGTTATCAAAGTTCGGAAATCAAGTTTTAAAAGTAATTAATAAATCGTTAAAACAAAATAATGGGCACGTATTCCGAAGCTGTACGTATATAAAGTTCCAACGAACCTATCAATTCTGAAATTTGTTGACATGCAAAAGAGAAATAATATATTATATTATAGCTGAAAGAGATTTAAGTGATATTTTAGAAAAAAAGATTGATTTCTGAATTATCATGTAAATAAACAAAAATGTTTATCAATTCTATAATTACATGTTTGAATTTATCCAATCAAAAAACGTTTTAAAAATATACTTTTCTCCACTTTTTTTTACATTTAATTACTATATGTTATGTAAGAATTCATGAAACATAATGAACGTAAGAACGTATAAAACACTTGTAAACTGAATATCTTTCTTTTAATTATTCATGCAAATCTATTAAATAACAAAGACATTACGTTATACTTGTAATAAGCTCAAACATTTTATTTCACAATTCGCTCGGTGTTGATAAAAAATCAATCATTTGTTCCATAAGCTCACATGACCTAATGGTATAATTGTTTGCCTATTCGATAATTCGCCGAACTGATGGAGTTTAAGACGTAAAAATAATGTTTCACGACTCCTTGGAGAACTCTCATTATTATAAGAGTGTGTGTACTTCAGGAAATAGTTACTTCAGTGGTTACATTTCGATGCAGTAGCAAATGCAAAGGAAGCCTTTGTATCAGTTTCAACTACTAACAAGTGACCCATATTATATTACAATGTGTAGCAACTGATATATTATTTTAATGCATGCATATTACCTTTAATAAAAAGATGAATTCCTCATCTTAGACGATATAGTCACAACGTTTCGGCCGTTTTGCCCTCCGGCCTTCATCAGGTGTTTTGTATGGAACTGGAGAACCGTTTGTTAGGAGTCTCGAACTCAAGCCTTTATTATTATTACGGGGGTACCGTTTTCGAACTCCAGCTAGGGTCTGGGACATAGTTGCTGATTCTCTGTTGTGGATGTTACTTTTCACTGTCTTCGTTCAGGATTGAACTCAGCACCTTTGCGTAACTGTAAACCTTGATAAATCGTCTAGGACCACTCGGCCATATATCACTGAAAGTGAGAGCTTCTTTCAAATGTCGAAATGCTGACTTAAATTATTTTTTAAATGAGAGGGGGTGATGCTCGTTCAAGTCTACACAATTTTTGTGTCTTTGTAATAAAAACCTAGTTTTCTTAAATCTTTTAATAAGAAAATCGAAATAAGGAAATTGTTTTTTTTTGTTTTAATTAAAAATAAGTAGAAACCGTTATAAAAATGATTAGTTAAACGCCGAAAAAATAAATGCCAAATAAATAATACAAACTAGTTTAGCGCTGTTTAAATATTAAAACTGTAAAAATTGTTCATGATATTTTTATGGAAACTTATCCTTCAGTTTCTAAGTTAACTGTTTGAATGCGAAAAAGGAAAGACTGCTGTAACGTGTACGCGAAGCTCAAATCTAAAGCTCACGAAGCAACCGCCTTATTCACTAGCCCACGAAGCTAATTATGAAATATCGTTGCAATTATTTTATTAAGCTAATAATGCTTGATGCATACGAAATCTTTGAAGTCGTTTAGAAAAAAAAGAATATTAGTGACCTCCTTTTGTTTAAAACTTCATTTATACAAAATAACTGACCGTTTTTATCTAATTTTCACATATTAAGCAGCAGAGGAATGGAGCTTTCTCATTGTACCTGGCTCCACCCGATCTAATGCGTGTTCTGTACATGATACAAGTTTTACGAGACATACACATATACACACACACAAACCGACGTTTGAGATTTATATTATGATGAGAGTATAATCACATATTTTAATCAACATAATCACATATTTTGATGAAAAGAATCACATAGTTTAATGAACATAATTAGGAAAAATGTATCTCATAAAGAAAGACGGAAATAAAAATAGAACCACGTGAATATAAAGATGAAAAGCCATTAAAGATTAAATTTCATTGAAGATGAAAATCCATTAAAGATTAAAATTCAGGTCTAATGGCTACTGCAAATAATGCGACAACTGTTTTTTTTTATCTATATACATATAAAGTTAAGTTTTTCTCTGGCTCTTACATTG
>NC_136485.1:163101960-163109460 GCF_053919585.1 Euprymna scolopes | reverse complement strand
ACCTAATACTGACATACAGATAAGTCCACTTCTTATATATATATATATATATATATATATATATATGTATATATATATATATATATATATATATATACTAGTAGTCAATCCTGCGTTACTTAGTTGTAAAACCCGCTTAAATATACTTTAATTACTGCAGATTTAGTATGTATCACTATTAATGAGCCAACCATCTACTGATTATTATATTGTACTCAATACATATAGTGGTACGATGCCGTGTCTTGTTAAAGAATGACCTTAAAGATAATAACCTAGTCCGTGCAGATTTTATATAAATAATGAGAGATTAACTTTTAATGCATAGTAATAAATTGTAGTGATTTCAAATGTAAAAATAACAGTACTTGGATGACATTTGTTAGAGTGGAGAAAAACACGTTACGCTTGCAGCTACGAAGGAGTGCAATAAGTAATGCCCCTGACCAGCTCCCAGTTGTCTGATCTAGCAGAAATTGTGAAGTGATTTATATATCTACCGGTCATGTGGCAAATTACAGCTCTGAACGAACCGTGGTTTCTGTTTTACAGGTGTTATAACTGAGTCAGGTGTGAAATGGAGCCCGTTGAATGTCGATCAGTGATCCGGTTTTTATATTTGAAAGGAGGACCACCACAGGAGACTTTTGATGAAATGAAAGAAAATCATGGTGATAATGCCCCATCATATGACCTTGTAAAACGCTGGCATCGTGAATTCAAACATGACCGGAAGTCTGTGGAAACAGCTCCCAAACGACTCATTACTATCGCCAAATAGCCCAAGATGTCAAGATTAGTCAGGATATGTGGAAACTATCATTCATGACCATTTGCATATGCATAAACTGTCTGCCAGATAGATTCCCAGGTTGCTCACACCAGTCCAGAAGCGAGAACGCATCGAGTGCTCGAGGATGAATTTGGAAATGTGCCAAGAAGATGAGTCAAAGTTTTTATAAAGACTGATCACATAGGATGAAACCGATGTGCATCACTATGATCCAGAGACCAAAGCTCAGTCAATGCAGTGGAAGCACTTGGACTCACCACCTCCAAAATAGGCAAGGGTGTAGCCCTCCGCTGACAAGGACATGCTCGCAATCTTCTGGGACCAGGCCGGAGTAGTGATGACAGATTTCCTGGCAAAGGGTACCACACTTACAGGAGTCTATTATGCTTCAACTTTTGAAGAAGTTAAAGGATGCTATCAATATCAAGAGGCGGGGCAAGATCAGCAAAGGTACCCTCCGATCCACAACTCGCATGTCGCCAGATCAGAAGCACAGGCCTGTGCTTATGAAATCCCCCCATCCCCCTACTATCCTCACCCAATAATAACTGTGGCATGTGTCGTTGAACTAATGCTATGGTAAGTGGGTCACTGGCATTATTTATTGCCCGACCTCGTATATCTGTTACTATCAACACTTACGCATTGGTAATATACGTAATGACAAAAAAATAAAACAAAATAAACTAAGAAATGACGCTGTAAAGTGCATGCATGTATATTTGCTCATGTATACAAGAGAACTGTAATTCGATTTATGCATACGAAGAGACAATTACTTTCAATTTGTGCATGGTTTCAGCAATTTCCACAGGCTAAAAACAGAATCAAATATGTTCCACACGCCCAAATCACAGATATATCGAGGTAAAAGTATGTAGACCAATAATTGGATGGCCAGCTTTGTAAGGATAATTCCTCTGACAGACAAACAAGCTTCCTTATCTGCATCTTTATCTATTTTTATATAAAAGAACGATGTGTCAGTGTATCTATGTATCTATGTGTCCGTGTGTCATATATGTGTCGATGAGTCAGTGCATCTATGTGTCTGTGTGTCTGTGAGTTCGTTCCTACCGACGCGAAAACGACAACGTCGAGATTTATTAAGATACTTTATATGGTTGGCAGGATCTTAGATAGGTTTTGCATCGGAATGTCTCCAATAAGTATCGACAATCGAAATAATCCGATGAAAGAAATAACAGATGATTTTTATGAAAGTTAACATTTTGATAGATTAATATCACAAGTGCGTTTGAGAAGTTTTATTACCGCTCAAGCCGAAAACCCAATATATAAAATCAACAGTAAGTTTTTGATATGACAGGGGCGCGTTCGAAATAAATGTTTCTGCTTGAAGCATAATTTCACAATAATACTTGGCTTTTTTCATTTTAAACATAAATTCAAGCCATTTGAAGCGTCCAACCAGTAATATAAGGCATATGATACAAACAGTAGTTTCATTAATATGTCCAGGGCGCGTTCATGAATTGGATGTTTCATTATATATAAAAATCTATATATATAAAAGCGAAAATGTATGTATGTATGTATGTATGTATCTAAGTGTGCATGTTTGTGTGTCTGCTAAGAACTTTTGACAGACACGACGAAAATTGACAACTCGGTATCATATCAAAGCCCTATCTTTCGCTCAAAAAATATCGAAACATTGGCCAAAAACAATCATTTTTTCACACGGAAATCGACAATTTTCGACAGGGGGAGGTCAACAAAAACGGTCTTCTCGTGACGATGAGCGGTGCTACGCATGCGCCAGATGACGGCATGGCCTGCTTTATTTAAATAGTTGAAAAACTGAACAAATTTCATGTACGTTTCGTTAGGTCAGTCGTTTAGCGCGTTGGTTAATTATCTAAATGTTTTGGGTTCGAATCCTGGTGTGAGATGCATTGTTTTTCGACTTTTTCCATTTAAATATTGAACCAGTGTTATTTAAGACATTTTCACGTAACGTTCGTTATTCTGTTTTTTTATTTATTTATTTTTTTTAACTTCGGTTATACACCCCCGAGTACACACCCCAAAACACCCGGGTACCGATTTTTTAAATTATGATATCGAATCATGCTTATGTGAGCCATTTTTTCACGTGTTCCATACTGTTTTCATCGTTCGTTTGCCTTACGTTAGTTATTTTGTGTTTTTTCCCCGCTTAAGTTTTAACGTTGTTTTCTTCTTTTACTTCACTTATAACAAAGACACCTGGTCATTGACGTCGTCGTCGTTACGCTCGACGACTTCCGGGCGCGTACCTGTCAATTGTGTTCTTACTTAAATAAATTCAAACATCTTTCACTAAATCATTCTGGCTGGCCGATTTTATTTTCAAACTACGCCTCAGGGCTTCGGGTTCGATCCTACCCCTCGGCTTCTTTTTTATTTAAGACAAAATGCACCTACAAACACCCGGGCAATGCCGAGTACTCCCGCTAGTAATTTAATAAAATAAACAGTAGGTTCTCTACAGTGCAATATAAACCATATTGTATTGTGCACTAAGTCATTGAGAAAGACATATATTTATCATCAGTCAGTCTCGGCCAAAATTGGGTCACCTTACTAGTGTGTGTGTGTATATATATATATATGTATATATATATATTTATATATATTAAAATTATTACTATTATTATTATTATTATTATTATTATTCACTACTTGCACAGCAGCAGCAATTTAACTTAATGGTTAGAGGCCCTGACTGTCGTATGGGGGGTTTCGATCCTGGCTTGAGGTAGTTGCCTAGCTAGCCGCTCTGATGAGCCTTGATACAGCGAAACAGTATTGTGGATGACTATATATATATATATATATATATATATATATATATATATATATATATAGCTGGTAAAACTGATAATGAGTAAAAACTTGAAGAGAGTGATCAAATGTATATGTATATGCCCAATGCACCACGTTGGACGCTCACCCAATATATATGTGAACTTTGCGAGGAACATCGTACGTGTAAAAAAAATGACATCTACACTAACCATTTTCCTCTCTCACTCTCACTCCCTCTCTTTCCCTCTCGCTCTACCTCTATTCCCCTCTCGTTCCTCCTCTCTCTCCCTCTCCGATCTATTTAATATACCTTGCTGAAAAACCAAAAGCCAGTTAAAAATTTAAACCAAAATATAGAAACTTTCCCTCATTTCTCCCTTACCCCTCACTTTTCTCTTTATCATCCTCTCTCCACCTTCCCCTCACTCTATCCATATATCTCCACCCACCTTTTCCTGAATCTCCTACCCCCACACAATACAATCGAATTTATATTTAACCTTCAACACTGAAATATTGTCAACACCCGCCTCTCACCTTTTCTTTCGTTCTTCTTTTTCTTCCAAACATCTTTTTTCCAATGACTAGCCACTAGGCCTGACGAAGCTGTTGGATCGTAGACATGTTCCAACATCGGAAATATATGTAGCCAAATAGATAAAACGTTAATCAAAAAATAAAACTGACGCACACACACAAACACACACACACACACACACACACACACACACACACATATATATATATATATATATATATATATATATATATATATATATACTCAGTCCTGGTTAAAATCATAAGAACACTTAAGAAAGTAAGCATTTACGCATATTATCTAATTTTTAATCAAAAAAATGGTTGAAACCATTACTAAAAGGGAAAATCTGATGGGAAAAAATGAAATCTGCTTCATTCGAAACCTTAACCCTGATCTAATAATTATAAAAAAAAGAACATTTTCACCTGGTCAAAATTATAAGACCACTGATAATTTATCCAACAAAAGGCAAATTATAAATTACTAAAAAGCGTCTCAGTATTTAGTATAGCCTCTATTATTACGAATTACTTCAAAAATTCTCTTCGGCATGCTTGCGACTAAGTTTTTTTATCTGTTGCGAAGGAATTAAATCCCATGTACTGAAAACTGAATCAGAAAGTTCCTTTATCGAATCATACTGGGCTCCATCCTTGAACACTTCTTTTGCCATCCATCTCCAAAGATTTTCAATGGGATTGAGGTACGGAGAACATGCTGGATTATCTAACGTATTCTCGTGCTTGTCAAGAAGTGTGTATCGCAGCGTTGTCTTGCTAGAAAATCCAATTTCTTCCACACAGACGTGGACCTTCAGTCCTGATAGAAGCATTTTCAAGCATTGAAATGCACTTCAATGATGTTTGCAGACCTTTCACTACTTGCAACCTTAGGGTCCCAGCTGACAAGAAAGCATCCCAGATCATTTAAAGACCCTCCTCCACGATGCCGAGTACAAAAAGCCTTTTTGTGCAAATTTTTATCATACCAATGGTGTTGAAATCCATCTAGACCATCTAGATTAAACTTTTTATCATCGGAGAAAATTACATTTCCCCACTTCTCATCATCCCAAGTCTGGTATTTGGCGGCATATTTTAGTTTTCTGCTGTTCAAGAAGACGTGGTTTCTGCAGTCGCTTAAAATGATTGAAACCTTTCATATTCAGATGCCTTCTGATGGTTTTAGAACTACATTTTGCTGCTGTATGGCTTTTCAATCGACTTGAGCTCATACTGAAGTTTTTTTTTAAAACTTCTTCTGATAAGGCGATCCAGTGATGTGGTTATTTTTTTGTCGACCTGGACTATTTTAGTGCCCATATTAATCTGGATTTCTTAACAAAATTGTGATGACCGTTTTGCTGCGATTCACTTGGTTTGCAATGTATCTATGGGAGAGTCCATCCCTATTAAGCTCAAAGATCCTTCCTCTCTCAAACTCTGATAATGGTTTCCCTTTTGCCATTTATAATTTAGTAAGATGTTTTTTTTATCCACTAACAAGTTGCTTTTAGTAACATAGAAAGCTTTTCGGATTCATTTTTTCAAAACTAGCCGATTTTATTTAAGTGGTCTCATAATTTTGACCAGGTGAAAATGTTTGTTTTTAAAAAAAATAATTATCAGATCAGGGTTAAGGTTTCGAATAAAGCAGATTTCATTTTTTCTTTCTTAAGTGGTCTTATGATTTTGACCAGGACTGTATATATATAACTGAACTTGTCTCTGTGTGTGTGCGAAGCTTCTCTGCCAAACACTTCTCTGTATATTTGATATGCACACTTCAAACGTCGTAAAATATTTCGATCTTGGAAACAATTTCGATTCGATTTTTAGCCTGCAAAAATATCTACTAAGGAATCAAAATTCGAAGAAGAAAAACACTTGAATTCAGGGAAAGAAAATATTTTAATCATGCATAATATGAAAATTTAACTTGTAATTGCATAATTTTTCATCCTTTTTTTTCAATCCGGCGATAACGTAGACAGTAACGAGTAATGCCGGAGCGCTAAATATTATGTTTTCGATTTAAGCTAATGGCGCGAAAACATGTTTTTTGTTAAGTTTGGAAAGTATAATTTTATAATAGAAGGACGAGTCGGCGTTACACGGAATCCTAAAATTAAACAAAACAGTGTATGTTTTAAACTGAATCAATCGAATGATATGGTAAACATTATATTAATATAGGAATAGTTGGCCGAAACGTTGTGAATAAACAAACCAATAAAAGATGAAAAAAACAACAACAAATAAACATGAGAATAATAGTCCGAAATAAAAATAAAGTAATAAAATTAACATACATAATGCACATCTCAAAAATTAATTCCAATTAAGGAATAATATATATATATATATGGTAAATATTATCCTACATTTTTAAGAAGGGCTTTCACGGTTTTCTAATAATACAAAGAGGCAGTAACTATAGATCACATTTAGCCCCCTGCCCCGCGCATAACAGCTGTGCTAAAAAATGTATAATGTTAGTCTTGTGAATTTTATCCAAATAGAAAACATGTAATGCTGAAATTTTACGGTCACTTTATTTAAGATCGGATTGAATTCTTTAACGACGGATTTTGCTGAATAATATTAACTATTTTATACTTATATATAATATGTGGACTTATGCAGAAGACGTACCGTTATATTATCATTTGATAGGAGTGTCAGATTAAACCTAGTTCGTATGCCATGATCTGTTAATTAAAATTTTAGGTGAAAGTACAGATTAGTTTGGAAACTCCTTCCTATTCGCATGATTATCTACGTATGTGTGTTTGTGTGTGCGCGCAATAGTTACAGATTATGCAGTGCGTAAGCCACAGTCGGGAATATTATGTATAGCTGAAAAATAGACGAACACCTACCGTCCAAATATGTAACTTACTAAAAATTAACAATATAGTGAAAAACACCCGACACCATACATTTTTGTAAAAAAAAATGTGAAGAAAAAAGCAATACATAAATAAATTGATAATTAAAATAAAGAAGTTTAAGAAGAAGCGAATTGAAAAAAAAAATAGAAAAGCAAATTTCAGACGAATACGGTGGCAACTGGTAGCAGTAGTAGGACTAAATATTTGGAGGGGAGAATAGAGACTCCTTCCTCTAAAAACGTTACCATTTTGATGATGATGCTCGTAGGATGCAATGTAGTATTTATAATCTGTCTTAAATGGTGTTCGTAAGCTACACGCCTCGATATACGGAATTTGTATGTGACATCTGTTTTTTGCAAAACCTACGATACTTTGGTCCAGAGGGAAATATTTACTGCTACTTTACTTGTATAACGATACTGAGAAAAATATAATAGTGAATGGAGACGTTGCTCT
>NC_136485.1:163059460-163096960 GCF_053919585.1 Euprymna scolopes | reverse complement strand
CGTATCACAGATATGTGCTCCTCGATGAAACGAAAACTTGCAGAGTTTAATTCTCTTTATTTTTCTTTGGAAAGAAACGCAGTGAAGTAAACATGTTTCTAAGAGAGATAAATATATTTGTAATTCTGCAAATTCAGGAGAATAAAAAAAAAACTCTTGATAGAGTATATAGCTTTTAACCGGATATTTTTCGGATAGTTGCCTTATATAGACAAATATCTGGAAAAATATTGGGTTAAAAGGCTATGAAAAGACGGTCTTCATTTGGGCCATATTTGCTTTTGGAAAGTTTAGGTTAATTTCTAAGGTTTTGTATTTAGATACAAACTTAAAAGGAAAAAAGTTATTCACAAACTCTAATAATACATTGTTAATAATGAAAAAAATCACGCTAATCAGTCGATATCAGTTAGCTCTTTATTTACATAATAAAATGGTTAACATAATATATTTAGTCATCGAAAATACATATATATAGTTCCGGATAGAAATGATTATTATAAAATCGATGTTACCCTACATATTTTATCGTGATTAATTAAATGAAAAAATAATTACAAGGAAATGTAAGTCGTTTGTGTAGATTGATGATCTTTTATCCGAATTATTACAAGTAAAAATGTGTTACTGTTCGTGCCAAAGTTTGTATAAATGCCACAATTAGAGCAAATTAATAAATAGAAAACTAACTCATCTTTTAAGATATGGAAATACGTCGTATTTAGTAATGTTTTAGAATCTCTCTAAATCAAATGTTTTCATTATCCATTTGGAGTCTTTATTAAGTGTTTTATTGTTACTTATGGCATTTTCGTTTCTTTATTATAGTTTGCCTTAAAGTGGTACATAAAAGTCGTTTTTAAATAAATGAGTCACAGAAAAATAGGGATAAAAATAAGTATAAAACACTATATCTAAAAATAACTCTGTTTAAATAATGGTCTGTTATTCATGCTCCCCGGTAAATATTCTTAAACAAACTCTTTCAATAAAGTATTAATAAAATAGGACGCTCGGTAACTATTTTATATTACGTAAAATAGTGTCCAGTTCTACTTTATATTACGTAAAATAGTGTCCAGTTCTATTTTATATTACGAAAAATAGTGTCCAGTTCCATAAATGTAACACAAGGATGCAAACATTGAGTAGGTGACTGGGAACGTGATAGATGTTGAATTCAAATGCATGCAATAATAAAAAGTATGATGGTAAGTATTGTAATATAGTGTTACCTTCATTTAGTAATTGCCACTTTGGTGCTATTATCAGGGGCAAGAACTACTGGGGTACTATGTAGGGATTTGGGCAGCAAGGTGTCGGTTCACGTTACACTTGAACTTCTGCACGTCAGTACTGTTGGGGAAACAGGGACCTGGAATGGAATTCCAGAGTCTAGCGGTTCTGGGGAAGAAACGATTGGAGTAAAAAGATCTTTTACATCTAGGGATCTCTACAGTGTGGGGGGGGGAGATTTAGCAGCCTGTCGGGTTTGTGAAGGGTGCTCACGTCGCCAGAGCATTCACCACTAAAATACTTGTAGAAAAGGCAGAGGGATGCAACATTTCGTCGATGGGACAGAGGCTGAAGCTTAGATGCCAGTTCAGGGCCTATCGGGTTTGCGACTCTCTTTTGAACCTTGTCAAGGAGCGAGAGACTAGTAGCAGATGCACCAGCCCAGATGTGGCAGCAATACTCCATACATGGGCGATTGGTGGCCTTATAGAGGTACAGGATACTTTCGGGTGTTAGTAGTTTTCTAGCACGGTAGAGAGAGCCCACCTTTCTTGCAGCGGTCCTGGCAATGCCTTCAATGTAATTGTTCCAATTCATGTTTCCTGTGAACATTAGGCCAAGGAGTTTGAAAGATGGACTCTCAGATAAAGAGTCGTTGGCCATTGCTATGGGTGGTAGAGAGGGTTTCCTGTAATTATTGAATGAAACTAGTTTAGTCTTGGCAGCATTGAACGCGATCAACCACTTTTGTCCCCATTCCACTACAGATTGGAGGTCTTCCTCTAGTGTTTATGCCATTTCTTTAAAAATGTGTTCATTCGTCTTCCTGTCGTGCCTGCCATAGAGTGTAGTGTCATCAGCATATATACCCATCTCACAGGCAATGTTGTCGAGGAGGTCATTTATGAATATCAGGAACAATAGAGGTCAAAGGATAGAACCCTGGGGCACCCCCGCATTTATATCATATTGTTTAGATGTACGACCGTCGAGGACAACCTGGATTTTCTCTTATTTAAGAAGGATTTAATTATGTTAAGTATTCTACCAGTGATACCGTATGATCTAATTTTACTGAGGAGACCCTCATGCCATACCCTGTCAAAAGCCTTAGATATATCTAGAGCTACCGCTCTGCCCTCCCCCGCTTTGTCCAGTGAATGGTATATACGTTCAGAGATCACAGTTAGGATGCCTGCTGTGGAACGGGCTTGTCTAAATCCATATTGTTTGTCAGTCAGTAGTTTAGCATCTGTAAGATGATGGACTAGAGCATGCTTAATTATGGTCTCAAATATTTTGGCAAAAAGTGGGAGGAGGCTAATGGGGCGATAATTTGATGGGTCCGTCACTGCTAAATATACTAGTTCATATATATATATATATATATATATATATATATAAATATATATTTGTATATATGTATTAATATTGTCAATCAATAAATTCTTAAATCTAATATATGTCTCTATAGGTTGTTTTTTTTTCAGAATCTAAAATTGAATCACGAAACTTATATATATATATATATATGTATATGTATATATGTATTAATATACATGTATGAGTACATAAAATTAGAAATAAACTGAGAAAATAGAAGTAAAAAAAGAATGGAATATATAAAACAGTAAATTTTACTGAAGATGTCTGTATTCTTATGCTTTTTATACTGAATGTTTTATTTAAATCGCTTTTTATTAAAAGAAATACTTTATAATCAAGCAAAATATTGAAATTAAAAAACGGTCAGCTTGTTACGGATTAAAAAGCATATTAATCTTGTTTTTTTTTAAATTTTGACTGAAATATTAAGTAAAACACCATACAGGTAAGAAGTACATTTTTGGCAAGGCATGAAAATGTTTAAATAAAATTTATTTTTATAAAGTGTAAAAAAAATCGATACAAAAGTTACTTTGACATTTATCAAGCTGCGAATGCTTTTTATAAATTTACACAGTAAAATGTACAAAACTAAAATATACACTGTAAGATATAAAATTAAATTATATATGCAATATACACAGTAAGATATAAAAATGCAAGTTTAATAGTATGTTGCAATTAACTTGGCTTAATTTTCTGTAATATACATTTCTACAGATTATGTTGAAAAGTAGCAATCCAAATCATTATTTGCTAAAGACTGGAAAAGTTACATTTTATAAAATTGCAGTAGAATTAAAAGAAAATGATGCAGCAATTTTAATCATCGACTTAAATTAAATATTTATGTCTTAGTTAATAAGATTAATAAAAGTTCACTTTAAAAATGAATAAATTTCAAATTAAAATATTTAAAAAGTAATAAATTTCAAATTAAATATTGTACGTTTATATCTTGAATTTATTAATACCTTCTGTGTAAGGTTTGTCATGTCTTGCAATAGTTGTTTTTGTAACGTGTATACATATGCGTAGAACTGTTTCCTCTTTTCAGGTTACTCCGGTTTGGTAAGATTATATCGTGTCCATTCTTTTAACACATAATACAGTTACACACCTATATATGTGTATGTGTTGTTTGTGTATTTGTTGCATTTGTTTATATACGCTTGTTTAAATGTGCACATGGGATTACATACATGCATATGTGTTTGTACATATCAATATATATTAATTAGTTGAATAGTACTCCATTGATTAAAGTTTTTTTTTTAATTTGAATTTGTTCTTCGCATGAGACCAATTTTTTTTTTTAATAATGCCTTATCTCAAAATGCTAAGGGGGGTAAATAGTAATTATGTCCAGTTTAAGAGTTTGATTTTATATATATATATATTTATATATATGTATATATGTATATATATACATATATATATATGTATATATGCATATATATGTATATATACATATATATATATATATATGTATATATATATATATAATAAATGCAAAATTTCAAGATGTTTTCTATCTTCTAATTCATATCTATTAAGTACGGCAACATAGATAATTATTCATTGCACCGGTTTCCTTCCGCAAAATCATTTGTATAATTTTTATATCAATCAATGAATTTATTCTGCCCTTAACTCATCAAAAGCAAGAGCAATTCATTAAAAGGATACAAATTCTGATTTTGATGAATTTAGGGCAGAATATATGTATTATATATATATATATATATATATATATATATATATATATATAATATATATATATACACACCTATATATATATATATATATATATAATACTTGTTTATTGTTATATAAACATGCTCACATCCCGCTGCTACAAATAGCCACTTGTTTCAATCAAACAACAGATATCATCAGGCAGCGACTTGACTATTCAAAAGTTCAATGAATAATCTCATATTATTAATTGAACTTTTGAATAGTCAAGTCGCTGCCTGATGATATCTGTTGTTTGATTGAAACAAGTGGCTATTTGTAGCAGCGGGATGTGAGCATGTTTATATAACAATAAACAAGTATTATCAGCTCTTTTTATTGAGCACTATCTAACAACCTCGTTGAATTCATTAGTCCATTACTTTTGAATATTAAAAAAACCCGAGTATATATATATATATATATATATATATATATATATATATATATATATATATATATATATATATATATATATATACAGTGATGATCATATTTATTGGCATGGTAAAATAAAAGTTTAATTTTGTCTAATAAATTCTAAAAAAGGGATTAAATTAAAGAAAATAACAAAGTATATTATGTATTTTTAACTGGCCTTTCCGATGCAGCAATCGGATTTTAGACAAAATAAATAACAAAGGAACAACAAACATAATTGCAAAAAACCCTTGTTCAAAATTATTGGCACGGCTTTGTTTTTCTTTTAGTATCAGTATAATATCAATCAATTTCCGGTTTACGTTCTTTCTGAACTTTTTTATAGCCATATTATGCTTGTTTAACGTTAATTCAGTGAATAATTTTTTTCAGATAATTTTTAGATAGCGATTTATTTAAACTATTATAAGTGACTAAATTATAATTTTCAATCGCCATGGTTAAAACTAAGGAACACAGCGAAGACGTCAGGAAGCTTGTTGTAGCATGCCATACCAATGGGGAGGGCTATGATAAGATTTCAAAGAAGCTAAACCTTCCCAAATCCACTGTTAGAGCCATAATAAACAAGTTCAAATCGCAAGGCCACGTTATGAGTTTAGAGGGTAGAGGGAGAAAAAGGATTCTTTACCCAAGAGATGAACGGAAAATTGTTCGACAAGTAAAACAAAACCCAAGAATCTCTGTTGGGGAGATTGTTGATGAATAGAGCACCTCTGGAGTGAATGTATCTCGACATACAGTTGGTAGAGTTTTGAAGAGAGCTGGTTTAAAAGCATGTCGTCCGAGAAAGACTCCCTTATTGAAGCCTATGCACCTGAAAGCAAGGCTAGCCTTTGCAAAACGTCATATTGATAAAGATGTTGCATTCTGGAAACGTTTTCTATGGACTGACGAAACGAAAATAGAGTTATTTGGCCATAATAAAGTGTCTTATATTTACAGAAAATCTGGCGAAGCTTTCCTGCCTAAGAACACCATACCCACAGTGAAGCACGGTGGAGGCAGTTTGATGTTTTGGGGATCCTTTGCTGCCTCTGGACCAGGGCGACTTGTTAAGGTCACAGGTAGCATAAAAAAGGAATATTATGTTAAAATATTGGATGAAAACCTGAAAGACTCTGCTAAAGAGCTCTCACTTGGTCGTCGTTGGTGGTTCATGCAAGATAATGACCCAAAGCATTCGGCTAAACTGACTAAGAAATGGCTTGAGGACAATCATATTAATGTTTTGGAGTGGCCATCACAAAGCCCAGACCTTAATCCAATTGAAAATTTATGGAGAACATTAAAATTGAGGGTAATGCAAAGGAAGCCTAAGAATCTTATTCAATTGGAGGATTATTGTCAGGAAGAGTGGGCTAAAATTACTACTGAAGAGTGCAACAACTTGGTTGTAAACTATGAAAAGCGACTGAGGAAGGTAATCAAGGCCAAAGCTATACAATTGATTATTAAATAAATCGTGCCAATAATTTTGAACAAGGGTTTTTTGCAATTATGTTTGTTGTTCCTTTGTTATTTATTTTTTCTAAAATCCGATTGCTGCATCGGAAAGGCCAGTTAAAATACATAATATACTTTGTTATTTTCTTTAATTTAATCCCTTTTTTTAGAACTTATTAGACAAAATGTAACTTTTATTTTACCGTGCCAATAAATATGATCATCACTGTATATATATATATATATATATATATATATATATATATATATATATATATATATATATATATATATATATATACAATAGTAATTTGTAAAATATATATGGCGACCAAGCTACAATGGATATTCCGTGTTTCATCCACTCTAGGATTGTTCAGGCTTATGCGAAAAATCCTAGAGTGGATGAAACGCAGAATATTCAGTGTAGCTTAATCGCCATGTATATATTCATATCAAGGTACGTAGAGGAATAAATTGTAAGATGGACAACATCCTGATTTTTAAAATATAGATCTTTGTCATTTATTTGCTGTATATTGTGTAATCAGATTGAGCAGTATGATTTAAATGATTAGTAGAAATAAAATGTAAAGTATGATTAAAAATATTTTTACATAAATATATATATATACAATTTTTTATGATAAAAATGGACCTGGAAAGACCTAAACACTCGCCACTGTTTGGCCCATATAAGAGTTTAAATATAAAATGCTTACTGACGAGAACATTATTTAAGAGTATATATAGAGAGGCGTAAGGATGGCGTATTATATATATTTACATATATATATACATTACGCGCTAAGAAAAAAAATCTTTAAAAAAAAACAATTATATTATAATTTTTCATGTCTTTTATGCATATCAATGAAAAATATTTCCCATACGTTACATCTCCCCTCTAAGGTTTCTATACATAAAGTAAATGTAACAGTATATAAGGGTTATTTCCCGCTGAATTTATTCATAAATGTCTCCTATTTCCAAAGAGGGGAGATATGGCATATGAGAAATATTTATAATTTCATTGTCTGTTTTCTGATGTATATACAATTAAATTATGACTGCAAATAGGGTACAGTCTATATGTGCATGTGGCTTTCAAATGGCTCGATTAAATGAGTAAACCTTGAATAACACGGTTATATCGGGATTGCATTGGTATGTGAATTAATAAGTACCAAAATCAAGACATTGATGAATTATTTTATTTGCATGAATATTTTTACATAGAAACGAGAAAATATTAAAAAGATCTTTCATTTGTTTCGTTACATTGGGTGGGGGAGGTAAGTTTATATAATATACGTGCAAATATGATAATGTCGAAACTTTAATTGATCTGCGTAGATTCGATCCCATGCTCGTATAACTGCGTTTATAAACCACTTATGAAAACATATTGTTTTTAAATTGATATAACTGTTATACATCCACTTAACAATATATATATATATATATATATATATATATATATATATATATATATATTTTGTGTACAGAAAGGTGTTAGTTGAGACAGGTCATTGGTACCGTCGGTTTCAAGCCCGATAATAAGGCCCGTTTAAGGTATCCTTATCAAGCTCTCTTCAGCCAATATTCGTCTATAAGTACGCTCTTAAAATTTGGATTTTCCTTTTAATTGAGCACTCTGCTGGAATTCCTTTTCCAAAAAAACTAATCATATATTTATATATATATATATATATATATATATATATATATATATATATGTATATATGTATATATATATATCCTTATGTATATATATATATATATATATATATATATATATATATATATATATATATATATACTGTGTGTGCAAAATCAAGACTTCAAGACAAGGTCCTGATGGCAACAAAAAGTGTATTTTATTTTACGTTACAATGGTTACAATGTCTAGTTTGACGATTTCAAACATTATATCGTTTGAAAAAAATCCAAAATCAGTATTTCTTCAGTCTTTCTGACTAAACACACTTTAGGCAATGTATCATTATTTGAATAGAAAGAAAAAAGGCGTGGCGGAATCTCTAACGGCAAAAGTATTCGAGAAATATTTACGCCGCCAAACATGCTAACGCTATAAAAATCAAACAAATTAAATTTCGTCTCATTAGATCATATGGCATGGATTGAATAATTTATAGGCTTTGTTGAAATGTATCCAGCAAACTGTTTGCAGACTTTCTTGTGTATTGCCTTCGGACGAGACTTTAACCTGGGATTAGAGCCATGTACACCAATTGGATAAGTACAATGATCAGTGTGAGATGACTACATTGGAGCATGCTGGTGAAAATGTCATGGTCTCGGAACGGCAGGAGTGCTGCGGATATTGAAGTGTTGCATTTCATTGAGGAAAACGTAAACTCCAACATGTATTATAAAATACTGCCGCAGAGCTTGATCCTCTCCTTCCAGAAATTGGGTCGCAGAATAGTGTTCCAGCATGACAATGACCCAAAACACACATCCAAAACAACCACTGCTTTATTGAAAAGGCTGAGGGTAAAGTTGATGGATTGGTCAAGCATGTCTTCAGACTTGAACCCAATAGAACAGTAGAAATTTGAGGTGCACAAATCTTAACTGTCCACCAACTCAGCGACTTCGTGATTGAAAAGTGGAAGAGCATTCCAGTAGCTACATGGGAAGCTCCAGTAAACTCCATACCCAAGAGTGTAAGGACATTTTTTGAACATGACATTGGCCACAAACGATGTTTAGAGTTGACATGTTGAATGTTAATATTGTCAACTTTTCTTAAGGGGTGTACTTTCTTTTGTCGCCAGGGATTTAGCTTTTAATGGCTACGTTTTTAGTTATTTTGAGTGGAACATAAATGAACTTCGTTATAACTGCTGCAGACAGACTACTTTTTATTGTGTCAAAAAATCATTTTTCAGTGTTGTCCCATTAAGAGATATGCTTAAATATTTGGAGAAGTGTGAGAGGTGTACTCAGTTTTTTGGATACAGTATATATATATATATATATATATATATATATATATATATATATATATATATATATATATATACACACGATGGGCGTGCAATAAGTAATGCCATTGACTATCTTCGCACAGTAGTAGAGACACAAAACTTGGCACAGTTATTAGTCTTTCTCTACATAGGAAAGACCCAGAGTTATGCATTTCTCCCGTCGTTAGATGCAACTCTGGAGACCGTCTTTGTAAGACTCCTCAGGTTGGTCCTTCAACACCGAGGTGACTTTAGAAATCAAGGCTGAATCATCTGGGAATCGTTTTCATTTCAAAAACAAATTTATGGCTGGGAAGAAGTGAGAGTCAGAGGGTGCTGAGTCAGGAAAATAGGGAGGATGGAGGAGGATTTCATAACCATACGCCTGTGCTTCTGATCTGACGATCTGCGAGTTGTGGACCAGAGCGTTGTCCTGCAAGGGGGTACCTTTGCTGATCTTGGCCCGCCTATTCATTTTGATAGCTTCCATTAATTACCTAAAAAGTGAAGCATAATATGTTCCTTTAATTGTGGTACCCTTTCCCAGGAAATCTGTCATCACTACTCTTACATGGTCCTAGAAGACGGTGAGCATGACCTTGCCAGCGGAGGCCTACACCCTTGCCTCCTTTGGAGGTGGTCAGTCCAAGTGCTTCCACTGCATTGACTGGACTTTGGTCTCTGGATCATAGTGATGGACCCCGGTTTCATCCTGTGTAATCAGTCTTTTGAAAAACTTTGACTAATCTTCTTGACACATCTCCAAATCCATCCTCGAGCACTCGACGCGTTCTCGCTTCTGGAATGGTGTGAGCTATTGGGGAATCCATTTGGCAGACACCTTATACGTATGCAAATGGTCGTGAATGTTAGTTTCTACAGACCCTGTGCTAATCTTGACATTTTGGCCTCTTTGGAGAATAGTAATTCGCCGATCTTCCAAAATGGTAGCCTCAATTTGACGGACAGATGCCTCATCAATGGCAAAAGGGGGCGATCAAGTCTGGGAGCTAATTCCACAGACTTACGGTCATGTTTGAATTCACAATGCCAGCGTTTTACATGGTCATATGATAAGGCATTACCACTGTAAGTTTCTTTTATTTCATCAAAAGTCTCCTGTGGTCTGCGTCCTTTCAAATACCAACACCGGATCACTGCTCGACATTCAACAGGCTCCATTTCACACCTGACTCAGTTCAAACACCTATAAAACATAAACCACAGTTCATTCAGAGATTTAATTTGCCACATGACCGGTAGAGATATAAATCATTGCACATGCACAATTTCAGCAAGATCAGACAACTGGAGGTTGGACAGGGGCATTACTTATTGCACGCCCCTCGTGTATATATATATATATATGTATATATATATATATATATATATATATGTATATATATATACAGTAGTTTTTTTTTTAAATAGAGGCTTCTGAAAATCTTAACAAGCGTTTAAATTTTTTAATTAAATAACAGGATAGCCTGTATTATGCTGAAACATTTTTCGATTTTAGTTACTCAGATATTCTGTTTTACAAAAGCATTTTTTGCAAAATTTTGGTAATCATACTGTCTTTTAAAAACACTTTCCAAATAATTTTCATATTACAACATGAAAATGACAGTAAAATCAACCCTTGTGAAGTGATATGCAAAATGTAAACGGGAAAAATCCGTCCTGAAAATGACACTCGCATTTAAGGACGTACAAAATTTTATATTAATAGTTTGAAGAGAGTAATTTAATATAATAGCAATATCAGTACAAAGCAATTGTGCAAGGTTTGGAAATGACAAAGATTACACCTCATGACCACTTCCATGTAATCATTATTGCAATGTAAGGGAAAATATTCTTATTTCTATCTTCTTTGTATGCCTAAAGAACACTTGGAGCATTCAAATATATATATATATATATATATATATATATATATATATATATATATATATGTGTGTGTGTGTGTGTGTGTGTGTGTGTGTGTGTGTGTGTGTGTGTGTGTGTGTGGCCATTGCTATTATTATGCGAATTTTTTTCAGTAGTCATTATCCCCAAAGAAACTATCTTCGCATTAGAATACATCACTTCTGTTTGATTTCTATTTTATTCCTCTACTTCGCATTTTTCGTTTTTTCTCACATCCAGCTATACGAATCGCGGGGTTGGACGTTGTCTTCTTATCATAGTTTCTCACAGTTTACATTCATTTCAATCTGTAGGAATTATTCTCCTTCTTGTAGCCGGTTTCTTCGTAATCGCCGTGCGAAGCAACAGCACCAACCTCGAAAACTGAAGCTTTCTAACTCTATTACGTACTTCGCTTTCAGAAAATGAGACACATTTTTTTCTATAGCGCTTGCTATCTAAAAGATTCAATTGTGGCCAAACGCACCATCGATTCAAACTAGCATCGTGCTTTCCCGAGGAAAAAAAGACGTGTTCCTCTATTCCGTGCGACGCCTTGGGATAAAACACCGGCTGATTGATTAGATGATAAGTGAATAAAGAGACGCTTTCACAAGGGCAGTCAAACAGACCTAGAGATATCTTAGGTGTTAAATGGCTTGCGGAGTTGGCACAAATAAGCAACTTAAAAGAACAGCGTCAAAATGAGAAAAGAAAGCTTAGACAGAATAAAAAAGGGCGGATCTTTTTCTTAAAACGATATACAAAACACAAAAATATCTGAAAGAGAAACTCGAATCAAACACGAACTAATTCAAAATAAATAAACTAATTTAAAATAATATAATGTAAAACAAACCGATTGCATCCGTTTTAATATACATGCACTATTGACGGCTTTTTTTGCTTTTAAAATGAACTAAATATTAGCTACCAAATGTGTAAGATCCTCTATCCTTACCTAATAATATATTGTTTTTTACAATGTTTTATCTGAAATATAAAAATATGTATTAAAAGTTTTATTTAATACTTACTTTATACTTTAAAGATTTAAGGCGGTTACTTTGCATTTACTTAAATATATATTAATTTATTATTCCTATGTTTGGAATCTCACCGTTCTTAAGAATGTCGTCGTCATTATTATTATTATTATTATTATTATTATTATTATTATTATTATTATTATTATTAATATTATTATTATTATTATTATTGTTGTTGTTGTTGTTGTTGTTGTTTTTTACCATATATAATTCGAGTCTTTCTCCTTCTCCGATGAGAAAATTTTGACTTTAAAATGTCATAGCTAATTTTTTTCTTCTTTCTGACCTTTCCTATGACAATGGAAAGCGAAGTAGATATTATTATATCCATATTCATGTAATTTAGGATATTAATAATGATTCGTATTTAATGTCAATATCTATCGGAAACTAGTAAGCTGATCGATGTTTAAATTTCATATAGACTTGTGTTAATAAGTAAGTACAGCGAAGCAAATATGATGGAAACTGTTCGAAAAAGAGCAATGTAAATAAAATATCTATCAGTTAGTAGTTAGTCTAATAATAGGCATACATTTTATTATATTCAACAATGAATTTGGCATTACGTCAAAGACATTCTGTTTCATCGGGTCATTATATATTGTTGTCATTTTGTTCGCTTAATTAACCCACATATCAGCTGGTTTTTAATGATTAATTAATAAATGTTTCAAATGTTTACTTTCGCACTGAAAACATAGATGTTGTTTTCTCGTTTCTAATCCTTGCCTTTTAAACTAACATTATATAAAATCAATGAATATATGGTTCTTTTTCATGTTATTTAAATTTAAGGCAGATTTATTATATATTTATTAGGAAACGTGTCTCTCTCTCTCTCTCTCTCTCTCTCTCTCTCTCTCTCTCTATATATATATATATATATATATATATATATATATATATCTGGTTGGTTGGTCGTTTTTGTTTTACAACATATCAGCCATTTTCAGGTAATTTAATGCCGAACTCAGTGATTTTGGAGAAATTTTTTAATAGAATATATTTGTTGCTTTTCAAGTAAGTTTCTATTTAACCCATGGTTGGGACAGTAACAGGTACTACCACTCCGGGTCAGAGTGGACCTGGGAGCAATGGCAATTAAGGGGTAGCTCCACACTCCCCAAAGCCAGTAAGTTGGGGTCCCACCATCGGATATAGTTTAAGGTCATATCCAGTACCCCTCTCTCTCTTTCTCTGTCTGTGTGTTTATCAACTCCCTTTTTTCTATTACTCGCTCTTTATATGAACTATTCATTCTATATTCTTCCCCTGTATATATATATATATATATATATATATATATATATATATATATATATATAAGGTATTTTGTGTACGTGTGCTTATCTGTGATTTCCGTATGCACTCCAAAACGACTGAGCCGATGTGTTTTTTTTAATTCACACATATGTAATGTGATTGGAAGTCTTCTTAGATAGCTTTTCTATTAAGGTGCCTCCGATAAGTATAGAACATCGATGATGAGAGAAATCCAATTAATAAGGGAATAACTAGTACTGATCAAAGTTAACAGTTTATGCAACGTTACCTCATTAATGCATTTTTTATGCAACGTTACCTCATTAATGCATTTGTTAAGTTCTATCGTCGCAGAATTAGTAAGGACAAGCATATAAAATCAGCAGTCAGTTCATTGATAAAGTGCGACGCGTTCAACATGAAGGTTTCTGTTTAAAGCACAATTGATCCATTGAATTTTTTTCTTGTATTTAAAATGTTAATTCAAATCATTATATAAAAATTATTTTGCTACAATAATAGTAGGTTATTTAAGATGCAATGCAGACTTAAATTTTTTGTGGACTGTGTAACTGCGGGGAACATGTGAAGCTTCTACCCAGTGCACAATGGTAGGCTTCTGACTAGAACAGGCAATTAATTTGGTGGATAAATGAGTGATTTCAACGATTTCGATTACAATAAAGATAGTAAAAGCGTGACACATTTCTTACCCTTGTTTAATCTCGAGCAACGTCGGGCCTCCTTGCTAGTATATATATATATATATATATATATATATATATATATATATATATATATATATGAGAGAGAGAAAGAAAGGGATGAAGAGGAATAAAGAGGGATATATGCATACGTAGTTTTAATGCTGTTTACTTTAGGGTTTCTTGCTTTTAAAAGACATACTTATCCTGAATACATTACATACATATGAGTATTGATTTACCCAAAATTTCATGCCTGAAATCAATTTATTCTTGGGGATTAGGGTGTTAGATTCTTCTTTTCTAAGGGTGTGTTAATTTATATTTATATTTACTGATCGCCCTGGGGGCAGAATTCGAAACAAGGTAGAATTTTAATGCGCGTAAAATCCAGTTCCAATAACTAGCATTTTTGATTTGTACAAAGACTAAATTTTTAAGTCAAGGAGGATTACAACCCTCAGCCAGAAAAAAAGCAACGTTTCGTTGGAACAAAAATTACACCTTACTCCCAGGCATAAAAAATTATATGTATGATTTATTTAATGAAAATTGCAAAACAGATTCAATGAAAAACTATGTTCTGTTTATTAGTATTCATCTTTATTAACAACAAATGGCGTTGTGTGGACGTTTGTGGGTTTTCTATGGAACGAATCATTATCGAATACGTACAATTTAGAAATGTGCATTTATGTATGCTTTAGTAGTGAGCGCAATGGATTGTTTGTTTTCTCTAATGAACACCGAACGGAGATATGATGAACATACCCTCTTACAAATGAAAACATGGCTTACATAAATAACAACCTATGTGTATTATTTTCTGGGGGAAAACAATAAATTGTGTTACATTTATATGGTATGCATAAATAAACTAGGTGAAGAAATGTTTTTCACGAATATTTAAATTACTATATATCATCCTTATATACACACGCAATACCTCTCAGAAATCCACGAGGAAAACGTTCGTTAAGACCCGAAGTTTTCGGATTAGGATTTTCCGGCTAATTTTTATTGTCAATGCTTTATTAAGAAATGTTTTATTAAGAAATGTTTTATTAAGAAATGTTTTATTAAGAAATGTCTAGATTTTTTGCTCTCCCATTGAAATCATCGAGGTTGAATTCCCGATCTTTTATAACTAACATTGTATAAATTCAATTAATATACGTTTTATTTCGTGAAATAAATAAATTCAGTGTCGATTTCTTATATATGACGTAGGTGATGTCTTTCTCTCTCTCTCTCTCTCTCTCTCTTTCTCTCTCTCTCTCTCTCTGTATGTATCAACTCCCACTCTTTATTTAACATCTATATACTATGATCTCGCTTTTTCTCTCTCTTTATATATATATATATATATATATATATATATATATATATATATATATGTATATATATGATTGCAACATCTTGTCAGACGAGTGCCATTCCCTCAGAAACAAAGCCCATAAGCAATAATGCCTGAGGGAGTACCTATACAAAGATGATGTTACAGAGTCTTAGCTTTGTACGACAGCTAAGTCGTTCCCTCTCTCTCTCTCTCTCTCTTTCTCTCTCGGTTCAAATGGTTGAGATCCAGCAACAAGCAAGAGCAAGATAGCCAGCAACAAATTAAACCGCAGACCAGTTAATGCGGATACTGGTCTCCCGCTTTATGGTTTTTAAAATCAGAGATTTGCTTCACCTAGACAGGTTGCCTTCACCACGGCTTAGGGGAGCCCTCTCAACCCATATATATATATATAGGGAAAAAGGAAAGTCCGCAGTTGTAATTTTTCAAAAACTACAAATTTAAGCTCAAATTATTGTAACTGTTTAAACAACCTATAGCATTTGATTCGTCTTGTATTCCTCTAAAAGTTACCTGTTCATATTTGACTTTTAATTTAAATATTCTAGTGTTCACATCAATTTTTAAAAATAACTTCAAAGTGAGAAGACAAAAAGAATGTCGTCAGCAACAAATTCGCTTAAAACTATATGGAATTATCGCCCTTAAATCAGTTTAAAATATTTACCAACAGGCAACAAAGCATCCCTAATCGTAATTGTTGCTGTTTCAGGTTGTACAATGCAACATTTAATCCATATGCCACGACTTTCTCTTAAAGATCATCAGGGGCTGATTAATCTCCCCCTTTTTGGTTTATTCAAGAAAAAAGCCGCAAATTGAAATGTGATGAGAAAACGCTACGAAAGACTGTGCAAAAGCACCAAAATACCGGCAGTGTTTAAACAGTTACATCCAGTTTAGCTTAAATTTGCAGTTTTTGAAAAAAATACAACTGCAGACTTTCGTTAGGTCTTTATATATATATATATATATATATATATATATATATATATATATACATACATATATATATTATAGAGAAAATAGAGTAAAGTTTCAATTAATATATGAATACTTAACTTTAAAGTGCTGCTCTCAAAGAACTGCAGATATATGATAACTTTGATAGGTGCATTTACCTAGAGCTATATAAATATATATATATATATATATATATATATATATATATATGTGAATATTTATATAAATAAATATATATATATATATATATATATATATATAAGTATATATATATATATATAAATCAACAATTGTGAAATTTTAAAACGGGTTGATTTATAATTTCACAAATATCGATCTGTTATCGTTTCTGTATATCTTTCCTTATCCCTCTATCTATCGCTCTCCCCTTCTCTCTACTCGTCTCTCTCACTCACTCTCACTGTTTTGTTTCAGAAATGGAACATGGTCATACATTTTAAAATATTTGCACTTTTATTTGTTTTCTAATTTCATTCCTCCAGAGGATGCCTTGCAATAAACTTGATGAACGCATAACTTGTGTTTTTCTTATATATATATATATATATATATATATATATATATATATATATATATATATATATATTCATATATATATATATGAATACATATATATTCATATATATATATATTCATATATATATATTCATATATATATATTCATATATATATATATATTCATATATATATATATATTCATATATATATATATATATATATATATATATATATATATATATAAAGATGAAGGTGTTTAGGCATTGACGTTTGCCTATTACAGTCGAACTCCTGTCTTTGTAATCTTTCTTGGCAGTGCCTGATATGTGATCTCTGCATAACACCGCCTTTTACTTGCAGATTTGGTCAGCTGCCATGCATTAATATTTTAATTTTCCTTTCCATCTCCTCGTCTGTACATTTGCTCACACAGAAATATCAATGCAGAAGACCTGGTTTTGAAAAAGGATTACAGGCATCGATCGTTTTGACAGCCGAATGTGCTAAATATAATTCCGGGATATTAAATCCACTGCTGTCAGCGAAATCCTCTCTTAATTAGTTACATTGAAGCAAATCGAATAAAGCAAATATTTAGTCAAGATGTTAAAAATCAGATTAAAACATAAAACATAGTAATGCCACTATCTGCGAACATAATGTTAAAGTTTATATAAACTTTCAGTATGGAGAAATAGTTATCATATGTTTTACATTAATTATCATTCAATGAATTATAATGATGATATATTTTGTGTCCTAATCCGGTATTAAGTACGTTATTTTATGCTCAATTTTTTAATAAAGGAAATTACTCCTAAACACACACAGATTATATATATATATATATATATATATATATACATATATATATATATATATATATATATATATATATATATTACAATCGAAAAATTCGAGCATGACATGTAACATGGTTTAGTGTAAACATATAAAAATAGTAGTTGTTAAAACTGTAAGAATTTCTTGTATAATCTTATAAATTGCATTTTAACAAATTTAATGCTGCAATATTTAAAGTAATAAACTTACTATATCTTTTAACTTGAATAACGTGCCCTTTTGCTTTTCAAATTTAACAACTAGTACTTTAGTTACCCATGTGTAAGCTTAACCATATTACTTTTAACCCTCGCATATTTCTATTGTAATCAATGATTTTTCAGACTTCCAGTAAATTCGATTTTTATAATGCCAGTCTTATTCTTTTGCTCCCATAAACATAAAATAAACATATGTAATAACAATGTACGTCACTCGTCTGCTTTCAATAAAATCCACTCAATTATTCCTCTTCAACGTTTCTCCTCTCTCTGTTTCACTTTTTATTCCTTTTTTCGAATTAGTGGAAACAGTAGTCGCTGAAACGACGCCGTTGCTATGGAAGCCACTTATTAAATATATCGTTCATCTACTTACGTTTTTTTACGATTTTGTTTTGCTGAATGAAAATATAACATGTTTTCACAATATAGCCGAGAAAGTGATTTATAAATTGTTTTAATTGTTTACAATTTTTTCGACTAATGACTAAGGTGTAATGCTTTAAAACAGTTCTAAATGAATAAAACTGCCACTTAACCATATATTCAAACACTCAATAATTCCGCCTGTATCAGAAAATACGCTATGTGGTATACAAATACCTGTACGTGATGTTGCCAAGCTAATCAAAAACCTTGATTTCAGTAAAGCAACTGACCGGGTGGTGGTATTCCAATTATATTACTCAAAATGCTTCAACCTGGACTAGCACACATACTTACAAAACTGTTTGAACGTTGTATCAAAGAGAATTGCCCCCTCTCGTCACTCTGGAAAATCTCCTCAATATGCCAGGTATTTAAGAATTCAGGTGGTCGCTTATCTCCCTCTCAGTACAGGCCAAAAACTCTCCTGTGCGTCATGAGTAAGTTTCTAGAATCTGTATAAAATAAAGAAGTAATCAATTAAAAATAACCTTCTTAGTGACACGCAGTATGGTTTCCGTTCTGCTAGATCTAAAGCATATGTGCTTACAGTTATATCACATAGGATTAGCGAATGTCTCGACCGAGGCTACATTTCTAAGGCAACTGCTCTTGACATACCTAAGGCCTTTGATAGAGCACGACATAATTGTTTTCTTCAGAAGATCTCCAGCTACGATATAACTGGAAATGTCTTATCAATTATTAAATCATGTATATCTGATAGGTTCATAAGAGTAGTGGTTGATGGGCAGAAATCAGAATCTCACAGTATTAGTGCTGAAGTCCGTCAGGGGTCAATCCTGGGCCCAAACTCTGTTCCTGGTCTACATTAATGATTTTCCAAATAACATCCTTACATCATTCGTGGGCATTTGTGCTGATGACACTACAATCTATGGAAGCACATCTAAGACCGTAAACGATCAAGTTTTCTTCGATGTTCTCTTCTCTGATCTTGCGCAAGCGGGACAATGGAGAAAGACGTGGCCTGTTACGTTTAATGAATCTAAAACTAAGCTTTTATCTTTACATCATAAACGCTCTGGTGCCCCTCTGAATTCAATTGAAATGAATGGCTCTCGTCTTGATGCCTCATATTTTGACAAGCTTCGGGGCTTGACCTTTACTCCTGATCTGAAATGGAACACATACATTAAATTTGTTGTCAAGTCTTCAATTTGTCTAACATAAATAAGTTTTTGATGAGCCGTTGGATATAAGTTAACAAATTTACCGAATTTCCATTACTAACGAGTACTATATTGTCCAATTGTCTACTGTACGCTTTTTGACCCTTATCCTTGAGTGACCTCTTGGCTTTGATAATTGGTGATGCCTATGTAAAAAACACTACCGTCTTTGAACTATATATATGTGATGATTGCAACGTCTTGTTAGACGAGTGCCACTCCCTCAGACATTTAAATCCATGAACCCAAATATCTGAGGGAGTATCTATACAAATATGATGTTACAGAGTCTTAGTTTTGTACGACAGCTAAGTCTCTCTCTCGGTTCAAAATGTTGAGATCCAGCAACAAGCAAGAGCAAACTAGTCAGCATCAAATTAAACTGCAGACCAGGTTAATGTGGGTACTGGTCTTCCGCTTTATGGTTTTGTAAATCAGAGATTTGCTTCTCCTAGACAGGTTGCCGTCACCACGGCTTACGGGAGCCCTCTCTACCCCAATACACATATACACACACAAATATACACGGTGCTAGTTGGCTGCTGACCCAAAAAAAGAGTTCATTCGCCCTTTCGAAGGTCTTGTTTTTAATCTTCCAGGGAGACTATCCGCCCTCCTCACCAAAAAAGTCTGGTGGGGGAACCAGTTTAGTCGCCGGTGACCCGACCATGAGGAAGGTAGTACTGGGTTACATGGTACCAGTAGCATATGACATGACCTTACATATATATATATATATATATATATATATATATATATATATATAAAGTGCAGCCAAAAAGAAAATCAGCACTTGTCATTGTTTCAAAAATCGAAAATGTAAGTTAAATTTAATGTACCTTATTTGATTCGACTTTTATTTATCTATAATTTTACTTGTTCATGTTTGACTTTTAATTGAAGTATTCTAGTGCTCACGCCAATTTTTTAAAAACTATGCTTCAAATCGAGAAGACAAAGAGAAACTCAGAAAAATAGATTAAAACTAGCTTTAATTGTCAATCTTTAAACAACTCCAATCATAAAATATAATTTTCTAGCATCTCTAGTTGTAATTAATATTGTTTCTGTGTTTTTAAACGTAATATTTTGTCCATATATCTCGAGTCTCGCTAAGTGAACATAGCTTATTAACTTCCAACTTTCTGGTTTCTCCAATCGAGAAATTCTTCGTCCTAGGGTTACTTATCACAGGTAAGACAATGCTATCTGCAGACCCAGATACAGATTTGAAAGTCTCCCCAATTCAAACAACTGTAATATTGTGAAAGTGCTCTTTTTCTACAGTTACGAACAGATTTAAGGAATGTAAGATGAGAGGCTGTGTTCCAAGAGGCAAGATAATGATTTATGTAAAGAACAGAAAGCGCTGTCTGGACTTTGTCAGGTACAATGAAGGTCATCACTCTTAACATTGGTCAAAAGTTATTTTAGCAACAATATCAAGTTCCATACACTAGGTATCGAAGGAATGACGAAGAATTGAATCCTCTGAGCACAGTTTCAACGCTGCAAGGTGGCGGATGTTAAGTTTTAGTGTGGGGCGTTATTAGTGCCAATGTTCCAGAGCTTATAGATCGCTTCCAATGTCAGACTAATTTGACCAATTATATTATCATGTTTACTGAGCATTTTTCACCCTAATTTGGCTGCAATTTAGATGATAATCCAATCTTTATGCAAGATAATTCTCTCCTTCTCATAGTTGGCAAAGTTAAGAGCATATTATTCCATGTTTGAATTGGCTTTCACAGTATCAAAACCTCAATCCTCTCGAACACCTATGACATTACATCAAGGAACAGATACGCAATGATAACATTTAAAATCTAGAAGAACTTTGGACAAAACTTAAAGAGAAGTTGGGTGTCCTTTCACCGGAGTACTGCTGCAGACTAATTCAATTGAGCATCCCAAAATTTGCAGACTGTCAAATTGCTGAAGGGTTATGGTACTAAATAATAACTAGTTCATGGTGTTTCTGTAGTATTTGTTCTTCATTTATGTTCTACAGTTTCATTTTATTAACAAGTTTTCATTCTGCCGAGTTTCTATTTGCCTTATCCATTTAAAGTTTGTAAAATTGACGTTAACACAAGGAGACTTCAATTAAAAGTCAGATCTGTACATATATAATTATAATAAAATAAAACTCAATCAAATAAGGTAGAGGTTGTTTAAACAACTACACACAATTGAGCCATTTGAAACAATGAAAAGTAAGGGATTTTTTTTTGTTTTATTACATTTTCACCGCAAACAAGGCACATTGCCACTTGAGTGTAGGCTGCTACTATCAGTGGCAGCAACTACTGGGGCACTATGTTGAGATTTGGGCAGCAAGATGTCGGTTCACGCTACACTTGACCTTCTGCATGTCAGTACAGTTAGGGAAGCAGGGACATAGAATGGAATTCCAGAGTCTAACGGTTCTAGGGAAGAAACTAGTGGAGTAGAAAGATCTTTTACATCTAGGGATCTCTATTGTTTGAGGGTGGGATTTAGCTGCCTGTCGGGTTTGTCGAGGGTGTCTACGTCGTGAGGGCACAAGTGTCTGCAGTTCGTCAGAGCATTCACCATTAAAATACTTGTAGAACAGGCAGAGGGATTCCATGTTTCGTCGATTGGACAGAGGCTTAAGCTTAGATGCCAGTTCAGGGCCTATCAAATTGGCAACTCTCTTTTGAACCTTGTCTAGGAGCGAGAGACTAGCAGCAGATGCACCAGCCTAAATGTGACAACACTACACCATACATGGGCGAATACTGCCCTTATAGAGGTACAGGATACTTTAAGGTGGCAGTAGTTTTCTTGCACGGTAGAGAGATCCTACCTTTTCCCCAGCGGCCTTGGGAATGTTTTCTATATAATTGTTCCAACTCATGTTTCCTGGGAACGTTAGGCCAAGCAGTTTGAAAGATGTACTCTCAGACAGGGAGTCACTGGCCATTGCTATTGGTGGCAGAGACGGTTTCTTGTAATTATTGAAGGAAACCAGTTTAGTCTTGGCAGCATTGAATGTGACCATCCATTTATGTCCTAATTTCACTACAGAATGGAGGTCATTCTCTAGTGTTTTGGCCATTTCTTTAGTTATGTGTTAATTTATTTTCCTGTCATGCCTGTTATAGAGTTTTGTCGTGGAGGTCATTAATAAATATTACGAACAATAGAGGTCCAAGTATAGACACCTGAGGCACTCCCGCATTTATATCACGCTGTTTAGATGTACGACCGTCGAGGACAACCTGGATTTTTCTCTTATCTAAGAAGGATTTAATTATGTTTAGTATTCTACTAGTGATACCGTATGATTTAATTTTCCTGGGGAGACCCTCAGGCCATACCCTGTCAAAAGCCTAAGATATATCCAGAGCTACCGCTCTGCCCTCCCCCGCTTTGTCGAGTGAATGTTATATACGTTCAGAGATTACAGTGAGGATGTCAGCTGTGGAACGGGCTTGTCTAAATCCATATTGTTTGTCAGTCAGAAGTTTAGCTCTGTAAGGTGCCAGACTAGACTTATGGTCTCAAATATGTTGGCGAAAAATGGTCTCAAATATGTTGGCGAAAAATGGATTTTTAAAAAATCTAACTAATCATATATATATATATATATATATATATATATATATATATATATATATATATATATGTATATGTATATGTATATATATATATATATGAATGATTAGGTAGATTTTAAAAAATCCAACAAAATTCTCTATTATAAGGAAAACTCCGTGAATAAGAGCGTATTATTTATTTCTTATTTACAGACTGTTTTGATAAGCTAATTCATCTGTACATTCGGTTTAAAGCCTGAAATTATGGACCGTTTAAAATATCCATAACAAACCTTCTTCAGACGAATCGAATAACATGTCTGTGAAGAAAACACACCCACACAAACAAAAACAAAAAAAACATAGAAAGTATATCTAGAACACATGCAGTAGAACGGAGAAGAAAAGAACAAAGACCTTAAGACGCTAGTGTTTTGATGTGATGTTTTGAATATAATAAACTAGTTATGACCAAAGTTTCATTTCATTCGGACAAAACACTAAGAAACGGGGCGTAATTAGAGTTGGGGCCCGTTATTTTGGGTCACCCTATACATATATATATATATATATATATATATATATATATATATATTTATATATATATATATGTGTGTGTGTGTGTGTGTGTATGTGTGTGTGTGTGTGAAATAACGTCGTCCTTGTGTAAGTTTGTATCCTATGAACTCTGAAACTCGGAAACGGCTTGGTCGATTTATTTTTAAATTTCACATGAAGGTACCTAATGCACCTGCAAGTGGTATTTCAGAGGTTTTCTATCAGAATGCCTCTGGTAAGTATCGAAAATCAATAATTAAAAAAATCGATTAAGGCAAAAGTCTGATTTTGACCAAAATTTTAACTTTTATAAAAACCTAACATCACAAGTGTGTTACGGAAGTTTTATCAGCGAATATCAATGCTATAACGCCCAGTATAGATTATTTTCTAATACAACAGCGCGTTCGAAACAAATGTTCTTGATTAGTCGTTCTTTTACGTAATCCAATTTACCATGCTTCGATATTTTCTCATTGACTTCCGTACATTCATTAACTCTTCATCCCCGAGTGTCCTCCGGGATTTGATAAGTGGTGTATCCAAATGTAAATTAATGTCACCTTTTAGAGAACAAGTAAACATGATATCTGCGTTTTATAATTTTAACTTAATTCAATATGTACAAATTATTTTATGAAATAAGTAGTTGTTTTTGGACGGTGCAAGTTCGGAATTTATATTTCCGTTTAGAATATAATTGAACCATCAACGTTAATATTTGTATTTTTTATAACTTCAATGAAACATCATTTCCTGTTAATTTCATGAGATCAATAGTAGATTCTCTACAGTGCAATGTAAACTAGAATGTAATGTGGATAAAGTCACTACTAGGAGGCATGCGAAGCTTTTTTCCAATATACTGTTGTTGAAGACTCTTCACTAGAGCAGACAATTAACCTATTTGATTAAAAATCGACCGATTTCTTTGAAAGTATATGTTATGAAGGATGGGATTAGATGATGTTCCTTCAATCTCAGACAAACTTGTTCCATCTTGCTTGTACACACACACTCACACACGCGTGCGCGCACCCATATATATATTATTATTAGTATTAACATATGTAGTTAGATTCAGAAAATACTTATAATGTTTCAGACATACCAAATATAAATATACACAAATGATTAACACTAGTGTGAATTGCAAGTAAATGCAAATATCCACACCAATATATTTCATATGTAAAAATAGATTCATATTGAACATTTTGTGATTACACGTTTTTCTTACTTGGACGCCTTTGTATAGTAATTAATCCGATCGAAATCGAAGTAGATAAAGCAAGGAGAGACATTCTAAATTTAAAAATAAGTACGTGATACTTAATGTTAGCCGAAAATTTTTGAACATTTAATCCATTTCTGATAATTAAAAACAAGAGTCAATGTAAATTTATATAATTCGATATTTTACCAAAATTACGTAAGACAGCATCGACTAACGTACCTTGTTGATGAAGCAAGCCGACGTGTTGGTCCGCATTCATACAACAGGAGATACGGGTTACTAATTGAGTCGATACTTAAACTGCATCTTCACCTACCAGTTATAATAATAACGATTATTTCAACTGTAATAGCATCCCAGCAAACATAATATTACGTGTAATACAAACACTCCATACATTTTCCTAGAGTGTATTTCGACTATAATTACATTTTCCATAAGCGCTTTCATGAGAGAAATAGAAATTATAAACTACGCGCATCTACAATATTTTACAAGTAAATGCTACTTGAGAAGGTAGCAACTAGTATAAGCCGAAGAGTTGGCGATCTCTCATTTAGGCAAAAAGAACAATCTACTACACACAGAAAAATATATTTAAAAAATATATATTCTATATGTGTCTATAAAAATCATTTATACACGCCCATGTAGAAATTTGCATTCGAATAGTACATATTCACAGTCTTAATTAAATTATATCAGGACAAATCAAAGGGACTCACTTATCTCGCCCCTGATCGTACATATTCTTTATATATATATATATATATATATATATATATATATATATATATATATATATATATATATATATATATATATACTAGCATTTCAGACCGGCGTTGCCCGGGTGTTTGGATGCGTATGATGAGCAAAAAAATGTGGTAGTAGGAAGGCAGGCTCGAACCCGTACCGCAAAGGAGGAAAAGAACGGGGTAAAACCTAACGGTTATGCTGTTACGATCAACACAAAACCGGAAACGACATTTAAAAAAATTAAGGCTAGACAATCTAAAGGAGAGGATAACTTTAAAAAATATTGGCGTAAAAAATGCCCCCCCCCCTGTAGAAAAGTGTCTAGTTGAAGGGGAACAGATTAATGGTTTTAGCCAATTTTTCGATATTTGTCGTATGAAAGGTCGAACTTTAAAACGATACTAATCTTGGTAAAATCCGTCGCCTCTATTGAAAGTTTAAGACAGATAAGCAAACATACATACATGCATTTATATATTCGTAACTAAAAATTTTCGATCCAAACTGATGAAAAAGCTTTCCTATCTCTGAATAACCTTTTATGTAAAATTTCAAATATTTAGACCAGAAATTGTCTGAGTAATTTGGAAGAGACCGCAGAGGTCAATTTTTTAACTTAGACCCCTATCAGGACCCCTTAAAATGTATTGTTTTGGGCTCAAATCGAGTTATTAAGTAAGATCCATGTCCAAGGAACCTATATCTAAACTTTCAAGGGCGTAGACCCAAAATTGTCGGAGGAGTTTAGTAGAGTTACTAAAGGTCAACTCGTTGAACTTTGAGCTCTTTAGCGCCAAATTTCTAGCCAAAAACCAATCACATCGATTTTCCGAAATCTCAGTACTCTGTATATCAAATTTTGAGTCTGTAGACTAAAAATTGAAAGAGTTATTGCGTAGGGAAATGTACACAGACACACACACAACCAAAACGCGTTCAATTTTATATGTATATATATATATATATATATATATTTAGATAGTTGTTTGTCTCGCAATATAACATACTCCGTTATGTATATGCGTATATGAACATATATCAATTTATATATGCATGTGCATGTGTACAGTTGTCGCCATATTGTAATCCACACCTCAGACTTATTTTTAAAGTTTTTGTTGAAAAAAATCAATTCATGTACCTTGCTTAAGTCGTAGACCTGACAACTATTTAAGGTAGCCACGTTCAACATCAATTGCTGCCAGAATACGGGTTCAGAACTGGGAGCATGCTTTTTCTACAAGTGCCGACACAAGCGCTGGTAAAATCACACCAAAGATCATAACCATGGCCGGACACAATAGTCCTGTTATCATAACTTGGCAAAACATGAAATAGTAGAAAGCATGAATTGTACAACTAAGCACCTTCAACCTCACTTGTTGAACATTGTGTCACCTTTAGACATGATAGCAGGCCCTTGGGATTCATACATAACTAGCCATGTTGTAGATGGTCTGCAACAGAAAAAGACAACCGTATTATCAAACAGTAATTGGATTATGCCGTCTTCTGTAGGGTGACACTTTTATCGTTCTACAATCTGTATGCATAAAAATATATGCATACATATATATATATATATATAAATATATATATATATATATTTATAAATATTAATAACATTAAGATGAAAACGGAAAATGCATGAATAAACAAATTACACGAAATAAGTGAATATTTTAATAATGATAATAATAATAAAAATATTGATATTAACAATGAGAAATAAATAGGTATGGAGCATACGATCAAAATATTTAAACAACCTTACGACTGATCCCATAAGTATATCTGCATATATATATATATATATATATATATATATATATATATATATATATATATATATATATATATATATATATATATATATATATATATGTCATCCACATGCAATACGGTTTGCGTTGTATCACAACCCACCAGTGCGCTTATACCTACACCTATTCTAAGCCGTGGATCAAACCTACAACCGCCGCATTGGCAGGTCTCACTATCAGACCACGCGTCAGTGCTTTAAATATAACTCCTCGAGTCTGTATTAAATCTATACCCGCCCGTCGCAACAGTGCTCTAAACGTCAGTTTTTTTACAAACAAATTAATAGTGGGCTTCGCTTAATAGCTTAAATGCGCGTTGGGTGAAAGTATATATACAAATTACTGAAGCCAAAGATATATAATATATATATTTATATAAATATATATATATATATAATTACAAATATAAAATAATAAAGAAAAATAAAAGTATTTTTATTACAAGTTATATCTCTGTTTCATTAGTTGCCTAATAATAAATACATTTATTCTTTAAAATGCAACAAAATCTGCATAACATAAAATAAATGTAACATGATTCGTACATTCAATGTAAATGAACTATTTTTAAATATTTCAGTTCATAAAACTTATAAAAGTGCATGTGGACATATAAAAATTAAAATAAAGATCTTTTACATTAATTTTCAGAGTTTATAAATAAACACTTTGTCTTTTATTTTCATGCTTAGCAAAACATGTTTATTCTTATATATATATATATATATATATATATATATACATATATATATATAGAGAGAGAGAGAGAAAGAGAGAGAGAGAGGGGAGAGAGAGATGAGTGTGTTGTAACTAGAGCTATTACAACAGAATATTATTTTAATTATTTAGATTCTAGTCGATACATCAGTTAATCTCTCGTATGCTTTTGGATAGCGGGATGTGGTTCTCAATTGGTTAAACATGTCTAACTTTGAGAGTCAAAACAATGGAAGAATATTATCTTGCCATATCCCTCGTTATAAATTCACAGCAAAATTTTATATTTGTCTATTTAATTTTTACATTATATATTACTATATATAATGTTAACTTTGGTAACGATAAATACACGTCATATTTTGGATGAGCCAGTTTCAACTTCAGTATAATACATATACTACTACTTACTAAGTATATATATATATATATATATATATATTCATACACATATATACATGCAGATATATATTAGTGTATGTTCCTATATATATATATGTATATATACATGCATATACATATATATATATATATATATATATATATATATATATATATATATATCATAGAAACACTTATTTATAAAGCACTATATTGTGCATGGATGCTTCTTCAATACGTATGTGTAATATAAGTAATTGTATAGATGCGTTTTGTGTTTCTGTCTTAAAATATTTTAATTAGAACTAAAATGAAACATAAACGGCCAAACAGTCACCGATTTCTCAAATGACCTGTTATCGAATCTTGCGCGCAGTCTAGCTCACCGCTCACGTGACCATTTAGTAAACTTTGTTTTAAAAGAGTCATGTCGCCTGTAGATTTCGCCGGAGTCCAACAAATATCCAGAAAAGCACATGAATAATACATAAGTAAAACTAAATAAATATATATTTTATTTTTAATTAGTTTAAATGGCATTATTGGTAATCAGGCATTTGATCACACAATGGCTTACATCGATATTCAATTAATGCTTTTAATCTTGATACCTCTATACTCTGGAAGCGTAGACTAATTTTCGTCACGAATACACATAGCATACATGACGATAGTTTTTCTTTCATGAAATTATGTTTGTGTGTGTGTTTTTTACATATATGTTCTTATTCTCAGTAGAGTAAAGACTTACATTACACTAAGTTATGACATGTTATCACTCCGACTCTATTACAGCAGTATTATGTGTGACTTTTTTTTAAATTGATACAATTGTAATTCAGCATCAGTAGGGTAGTAAGTGATTATATGTTATCACTTCGAATATGTAAAAGAAGCAATATATATTATAGCAGTATTATGTGTCACTTTTTCTATTAAACTGATTCAACTTTAAATCAGTATTATCAGGGTTGTAAGTGCTGAGACAATAGTAAATTTGGTAAGTTGGTCGCTGGCAGAGTTACATCAAATAAAGCGTAATACATAAAAATATATTCGGGTAGACCTTGAAATCAAATAAACCTGTGATGCCATTCCTACTGCATTAGGTTAGAATTGGATTGTCTTTATATTTTAACAGATGTAAGGTACTTCAGTATGGATAATTAAGACAATAGCATAGGTACTAGTAACATAGTGGAGGTAATCCCAAATTTAATCAGTGAAGAGAAATCTGACAGGGAGGTAAGGATCAGAAACGAAAGAAAAACAAAGATACAATACCGCTTACTAGGATTCAGATTTAGTGTGTGTGACCAGGACAATGGGAGGGAGGATGGAGCAACATCGATAGAATGGCCGCTTTCCTCTTGATATTTTGTTTTTCTTTTCAAGAATTAATGACTGGCATTAAAGGGTCAAAGTATTAAGATAAAAAAAACGATTTTAGCCAAAAAGTGGACAATAATTTAATACAGCGTGGTGATTTATCAATTAGAGCGAGGAAATTAAAGCTTAATAAATGCAATTTAAACTCCAGATTTTTATCAGGAATTGATACTGAGTATGATGGATAAATATGTTCCGAACCACCTAATATATTAACTAGAACTATTACAAAATAGAGAGATGAATGTCTCATTTTAAAGACGCCTACAGTCTTAATTTACTCTTTACAAAATGAAAATCTTGTGTAGCATCCGTGTAATCTGATTTTTTACTCTAAATTTCCCGTATCAAAGAAGCGAACGAGGAAAAACTCGTGAAAGTCAAAACTTTATCGAACAGCAAGAACATGATGCTAAAAGCTTAAGACTTTCATGAAGGATAACGAGTGACTGGGGTTGCAAATTCTGAAGTAAGAGACACAATTAATGCAAATCAGACGTAATATTATAAATTTCCATGAATATGTCAAGTGTTGAATACATTTTCAGATAAAAGAGGTGTAAAAACGAGTATCTTTTCCTCGCCCCCAAATACTGAGCTTATAAGCAAGCAGATTTTTACCGATCCACAAATTAAAAATTTTCTGAATTTACTCCCCAAAGACGAATCAATACTAAAATACTTAGGCATAAAGAAATTCGCTATGTGAATCTATATAGAGATGTTGGGAATAGGAAAGAAATGTCACACACGATTGTTAAAGAAACGCATCGCTTTTAAGGTACCATTATGCAATAGCTAGCTTAGCGATACGAAAACATCATCAATTCTTCTACAAGATATACTCGCTTAAAATAAAATTAAAAACGATAATAAAATATTTAACTAGAACGAAAATTTCTTTTTCTCAATGGTCGTTATAATATATCATTTTAGCAATTAAAAAAAATCTGCCCTTTTTTAAGGAGTAAAGTAAAAAATAGTAACATTGTCTAATAATTAAGTTAATAATTATGATATATTAATATGGTCTAAGTATTTTTCAGATTGCCTTAACTTTGAACCTTATTTTTCATACCGTATCACAGTCAAAGAGAGAAACTAAATTCTGTTTTTAAAAAAACAAACAAACAAAAAAACGAAGTTCAAAAGTGTACAGAGTCCAGGAATATGCAGTCCCTATTACGTTCAGTCTGCTAACATTTTCATGACGACAGCTTGCTATGCAGATTTTAATAATTAACACATCTCGCCGGAGGATACTTGTCAAAGATGGGTTATAGCTTGGGATAATAATTTTTGGTATATTGCTTTATTCTATATATGGAATTCAGTTTGGAATTTCAGGATGGATCATAAAGCTTGTATGCGGGAAAGCTTTAGTTTATTGAAATGCCTTCAATACAATGTCAAAATATGGCAATCATAGTAAAAGGAGCGACCCCCACATCATTATAGACACTTAGTTTCATAGAAAAGCGGATGGTGCGTTTGTTAAGCACTCGACTGCGGAGTCTGCCCAATTGGATTTACCTTGCTTATTCTAGTGCCAACTTTTCTGTCTAAGAAGCTATCACAGATTATGATGCTCCCCAGATATTTTGTTTGCAATGGTTTGCCGTCAATGGTAATAGTGGGGGAAGGGGAGTGGAAGTACTGTGCATGTTGATGGCATATCTCCGTCTTTCCGAAACTGATTGTGAGGCCAAAGAGCGTGGATGCCCCAGGTAAGCAACCCAGCATCCACTAGAGATCTTGTGTTGTTCTCATATATGGAGACGATCATAGCGTCACAGAAGTTGTCTGGCATAATTTGCTTCCGTACAATGATCAGAAAGTCGTGAAAGGCCCCAGTAGCGTGAGGGCTTACTGCCGTGTAGTTCTCAGTTCGAATGTCATTCTTTGCAGATGCTATGTCGGAGATTGACTGGTGAATTACTCTCTTGATCTCCTCGATGGTAAAGGGTTTGGCGAACGAAACTTTTACGGGCTAGTGGAGATAATATCCAGGACGTCTGAGTTAACTGACAAAGTAGAGGGTTAAGTATTACTGCCAGCGCTTGCTGAGACCTTCTTTGTACTTGATAAGCGTCTTCATATCATGCGACCCTAATGTAGCGCGGCCGGATATTGTGGGGGGGTGAAAACAGTTTTTAGTGATCTGAAATAGTTCTTGCTGTTTTCATTTAAGTGTAGTTTGGGAAATGCTTTTTTTCTGCTATCACTAATCTTCCCTTACCTGGAGGTAACAAACCCCTGGCTTGGAGGGCCTTTAAATACTCGTGCTTTAAAACAGAGAGCGTGTCATTCAGCCACTTTATGTAACACTTATTCCTGGCTTATTTGATCTATTTATGGGTCCATTTTGCAGTGCTGTCTTCGCTGGTCACACGATTTTGGAACTTCTTGTCTAGCATTTGCTGGAATACTCCCAGTAGGATTGATACGTCAGTCTGGCGGCATTATACGAGGCCCAGCCAGTTTTGGGTCGGTTTTCGTGGAACGGTGTCATGTGCAGATTAAGTACACCCCTATCCAATCTGTGGTTAGTTCAGCATTCAGCGAATCTCATTGCACATATCACATGGATGTCCCTGATGTTTTGTTCGCAGATGATTTTGAGGTCAATCATTTTGAGGTCAATCATTTTGAGGTCAATCATTTTGAGGTCAATCATTTTGAGGTCAATCATTTTGACGTCAAGCATTTTGAGGTCAAGCATTTACCAGTTTTTCAATCTCGAGCCCATCCAGATGGTCTTGCACTTGTCTGTCATTCTGAACAAGACTTTTTGTTGATGCAAATACTTGCGCTCTGCACAAAAGGAGCTGACCATTGACATTGATCTTGCCTACTCTGTGTTTTCCCAGGACGCAGTCTCAGCTACTGGAGCTCCTTTCTACGTTCACATTCCAGTTTTCGACGATGACTAGGTTCGGTATGTTTGACCGAGTGACTTTCTAAAACTGTTAATAAAACTGCGCCTTAACATCATCTCGGTTTGTAAATGCAATGGTGTCAGCACTGGTTATGTTCAGGTATCTGATAGTACCGTGACAGATGCACCGTATCATAAGGCACCCCTGGTAGCGAAGCCATGCTCCACAGCAATGTAATATTGATGAAAAACTCAACGCTGTGAATCCCTTTCCTTTGTTTGCAATATTCCTTTATAGAAGAAGGTGCACCCACCTCCTTTTTCCGCAAAAATGTTTCGTTGAGTGCGGATAAATTTACCCGATCACGCTGGAGTTACCTTGCAAGAAGCATTGTCTTCCTTTTAATTCTTTCATATCTATTCAGTAAGGTTCGAAAATTACATGACCCAAAGATAAACATGTTATGTATTTTTCATTGTTATTCGTCCGCTATGACGAATAATCTATCAAGCGCGGTAAGCTGACCACATATTAAAAGGGAACGCATTTGCCTGAGATACTTTTCCTAACCCCCTCCCTTGTGCAAGGATAGATAGATAGACAGGCAGATATATAAAATAAGATACACACACATATATACACACACCCACACATATATATGTGTGTGTGCGTGTGTGTGCGTGTGTGTGTGCGTGTGTGTGTGTGTGTGTGTGTGTGTGTGTGTGTGTGTGTGTGTGTGTGTGTGTGATGAGAATAATGGCAATAATATTCCGACAAAATAAAGAAATAAAAAGGAACAAAACCGGATCATCAAGAGGAAGTTTCGAAATAAAGACGAAACGTTGATGAACACATAACACTCTCTCTCTACATGTGGGTGCGTGTGTGTGTGGTAAAATTTATTTCATTACATTAAAAGCATCTTCGCAGATGTGTATGCGGGTAGTATTCCTTCAGATGAGGGGTGATTGCTAAGTAGTAGCAAATACAACGGATTAACGAGCGATTAGACTAAAATCGGATGAAATAGAATTATACGTAGTGATAGGTTGCCAGTTAATATCGATTTGTGTTCAAGACACATAAGCAAAAGAGATTCTCACTGATACCAGAGAAGTAATTTTGCCTTGTAGCCCGAGGCTCTATGTTTAATCTTAATCCCGATGAAACCGGACAAAATAGAGCAAATATCACGCCACAAATCTTAGCATACAATTGTCAGCTGAGTATTTCTTTAAACAGATACATATCCGGTCAGTTTCCTTAGTTGAAGAATATTGATTTTTTTTTCAAGATGGCTACTAACTTGAGTATCACCGATTTATCAATCTGATCAAAAACTTTATCGAAACGTTTTATGACAATTGACAAGTTTTTGACGAGAAAAATATTAATCATGAAGTAATTTAATTTGCTGGAAGTTGTCATATGTTATATTTGTATTATTTATGTTTTAAAGGTATGACTGCCTTTATATATTTCAACATTATTCGTGAACTTTCAGTTTTTTTGTTGCTTTTTTTACATTTTCACCTCAAACAAGGCACATTGCCACTTTGGTGTAGGGGGCTACTATCAGGAGCAACAACTACTGGGGTACTATGTAGGGACTTGGGCAACAAGTTGTCTGTTCACGTTGCACTTGAACTTCTGCACGTCAGTACAGTTTGGGAAGCAGGGACCTGGAATAGAATTCCAAAGTCTTGCGGTTCTGACGAAGAAACTATTGCAGTAGAAAGATCTTTTACATCTAGTGATCTCTAAAGTGTGGGGTGGGATTTAGCAGGCTGTCGGGTTTATCGAGGGTGTCTACGTCGTGGGGACACAAGTGTCTGCAGTTTGTCAGAGCATTCACCATAAAAATACTTGTAGAACAGGCAGAGGGATGCAACGTTTTGTCGATGGGACAGAGGCTGAAGCTTAGATGCTAGTTCAGGACCTATCAGATTTGCGACTCTCTTTTGAACCTTGTCAAGGAGCGAGAGACTAGTAGCATATGCACCAGCCCAAATATGACAGCAATACTCCATACATGGGCGAATGGTGGCCTTATAGAGGTACAGGATACTTTAGGGTGTTAATAGTTTTCTGGCAGGTTAGAGAGAGCCCGCCTTCCTTGCAGCGCCCCTGGCGATGCCTTCAATGTAATTGTTCCAACTCATGTTTCCTGGGAACGTTAGGCCAAGGAGTTTGAAAGATGTACTCTCAGATAAAGAGTCGTTGGCCATTGCTATAGGTGGTAGAGAATGTTTCATGTAATTATTGAATTAAACTAGTTTAATCTTGGCGAAATTGAACGTGGCCATCCATTTGTGTCCCTATTCCACTACAGAATGGAGGTCATCCTCTAGTGTTTCTGCCATTTCTTTAGATATGTGTTCATTTGTTTTCCTGTCGTGCCTGTCATCAGCGTATATACCCATCTCAGAGGCAATTTTGTCGGGAAGGTCATTTATGAATATCAGGAACAGCAGAAGTCCAAGGATAGACTCCTGGGGAACTACCGCATTTATATCATGTTGTTTCGATGTACGACCGTCGAGAACAACCTGGATTTTTCTCTTATCTACGAAGGATTTAATTATGTTAAGTATTCTACGAGTGATACCGTATCATCTAATTTTCCTGAGGAGACTTTCATGCCACACCTGTCAAAAGCCTTAGATATATCTAGACCTACCGTTCTGCCAGCCCCCGCTTTATCCAGTGAAGTTGTTGATAGTATGTTATTTAAGCTTTAAATCCCGTCTGTTAATGTGTTTTAATGTATGGTACCAGTTATTCTTTAAAAAACGTTTTTCACCATTACTTATTATGGAGATATGGTATGGAGATTGTTATTTCCCCATTCTGAGATCTGTTTATCTGAATTATTTTTAAATTTTAGAGAGTTGAACAGGTCTAAAATTGAACATCGCTGACAGCTAAATGTCTGTGCAACGTATTTAAAATGTAAAAATAAGTATTTTCCGTAAAAAATCCTATAAAAGATGAATTATTTTATTATGTAAATCTGAAGAGCTTTTTTTAATGAGAGAGTAGCATATTCTGCTTGCATTGGCTAAAATGAGAAGGATGTAATCATGTAAACAAAATACATTTTAATAAATATACAAACTTTTAATATTTTCGAAAACTTCTTTATTCCATAACTGGTTTGATATTAAAAATTAGGAAGGTAGTTACGCCTTGTATATATATATATATATATATATATATATATATATATATATATATATATATATATATATATGTATATATATATACATATATATATATATATATACTCACACACACTCACACACACACACATATATATATATGTATATATATATACATATATACATATATATATATATATATATATACTATAGAAATACTGTTTTTAATACAGTCAGACAATGATCTTGTCTTAATTTCCATCGCTTTTTTTTCTCTGTCAAGGATGTTTAATGTTATTACTATTTTTTATCTTAAGTATAAGGAATGATTATACTGTGCGTAATGCCCTCTTAAATCGATAGTTATTCATTTATGAAATCATATTGAACCTGGCCAGTATAGACATATGGCCGATTGGAAATACTAGACGTTATATATAAGTTATATAATTACTTACGACCGGCGTATGCATATCGATTATAAACACCATGTGAATTTTGATTTTTGTTGAATTTTTTTTTCACTTGACGCTGAGCAAATGCAATTAAAAGTTATATTATTGTTTATTAAAATTAATATGGACATATGCTTTAGTTACTCTACAAAATATTGAAGCAATATGTGAATTGCTTAAGGATTTGGGAGAACTTATGACAAGAACATATATAAAATTAAAATAATATATTTATGCAATGTAATCACCAACACTTATTTATAAAATAGAGTAAAATAAATATTTTTTACTGTAATTAGTTTAATATTTGTCTTCAATTTGTAGCTTATTGTCAAACTCATATTCAATAAGCTACATCTTAATATGATTTGAATGTGCAGTTTTCTGATAATATATTATTATATTTTCGGAATATATTATCATACCAGATAACAAATAGCAACAGAAAGTGTTTAAGGGTCAATTCTATCTATTCCGATACAAATGTAATTCAATTATTGAAGAGCACAAATTTTTGGAAAATTCCGATGAAAAATTTCACACATTATGTTGATGTTGTTGAAACTGTGTGGATTTTTTTTATATCGACAAGATTAAAAAAACAAACAAATCCATTTCAGATATAAAACAAAAGTAAAGACTTACAAAGCTTAGTAAGCATGAAGATTGCATTAAGTATATTCTGCCAAACCATAAAGAGCCAAGTTGTTTTCTCCGGCGTAAAGAATTAGCAAAGATTCTGATATGTATGTCCAATATTTATAGATTTTATTATTTGTATGTACATATTTTAAAACCTAGTGATTATACATTTAAATCGGACAAATAACATCAAAATGTTTTTCCAATCTATATGAATCGATATTAATACAGCCATA
>NC_136485.1:163046960-163054460 GCF_053919585.1 Euprymna scolopes | reverse complement strand
AGCAACCGGTTTGATAGTTTACATACGTACTGATGTACACAGAAATAATACAGTTTGCTAAAACGTTACGCTCGATTTTAACAAGATTTTAAATTTCCTAGACGTATTCAGAAACAAAATATTTGCTTGTTTCAAACTCAACAGAACATTTCTGAAATTAAGTTCAATATCAAAATACAAAACTTGCAATGGAAGAGGATATACAAGTGTTTCTTATAATAAAATACACGAGGAAATATATATAATGTGGGAATGAAAACGTGACAAACTTGATCATATGGTATTGAAACTATGTGTAACTCCCAACTGTACATTATTAAAACATAGAACAATACTACTTTAATTCCATCCAAACTGAATGGTACAAGCGGTGGCATGTATTGTACTATTGTATACGTTGCCATCGTTGTAGGGTCAGACAGCCATTGAGTGTAGGTATGACGATCTGGATTGACTTGTTTGAAATAAAAAAAGACGTACCTAAGGACAGTTATATTACTATATAGTACATCAGTTATTAAAATTTGTAAGGAATAATTCCAGTTTATTTAAGTGACTCATATCAGTAAATCATACATGAAAATCTCCGTGGATCTCTTGTTAATAATCACACGTGTTTTATTGGATTTCCCACAAAGAAACCAACTAATACAACCATAATATATATATATATATATATATATATATATATATATATATATAGATATATATATATAGATATAGATATATACACACACACACATATATATATATATATATATGTTACACCATTTCGTTAATGCTGAATTCAGTAGAAAGCGAAATAGTGATAATGACATTACTTAGACAAAAACGATAAATAAAACGTTTAATATCTATTTGTAGAAAGAAAATGTCTCCGTTCCCAAACCGTTCCTGATGCCTTCAAGAGTGATTAAACGTGATGGATATGAACTGATCTCAGTAAAAAACAGAGACCGATTAGCAACAATATTATCTACAAATATATATATATATATATATATATATATATATATATATATATATATACTGATCATTTAAGAGTTTGTAATATAAACGAACATGTTGCTTAGAGACTTGAGTTATATTAAGTACGAAACAGAGAACTTTTTCAGTGAACACAATGTACGAAACTACACAATAGAATATACAAAACATAGACATTGACTTGTTTACGGTAATGAAAATCACTAACTATATGGTTTGTTTTATGTATCCTTCCATCGATTTCTGGTCGTAATATGGATAGGTTAATCCGGAATCTTATTTTACTAACCTCTCGACGCTGTGTAATTGTTCATTCAATCAGGGTAACATCGCTATCATAACATAGCTTTGACGACGTGTATAAATACTTTTATTTTAGCTGGAGTGCGAACAGGTACCCCCGTAATAATAATACAGTGTTGGGTTCCTGACTCCTAACAAACGGTTCTCCAGTTCGATACAAAACACCTGATGAAGGCCGGAGTGCAAAACGGCAAAAACGTTGTGACTATAACAACCAAGATGAGGAAGTCAGTCCGACAATCTCAATAAATGAAAACACCTCATCTCAAAAATACAGACAATTACTATATATAAATACTGTACGAAAGAGACTGGTTTAACATATACATGGAACTAGTGTACTTTTTATCGAAATGGCATAACAATGTTGGGTTTAGTAATTTCATCTTCATTTTATGAAACAATACTTTTTACCCCTGCCCTTATCTAGATACTCTCTACACGAACCATGCATTGTTTACTGGGATTCAATTAATTACTAACATTATAGAAAACATCTGCTTTCCAGTATAAGAACAATTAAATTTTGGATAAGATTCTTAACGGCTACCATTTAATGTAACGCTTAATATAGTATAATCCATGGTTTTATATAAGAATATGATTAGAACGTGTCGTTGGGAGGATTTCAATGAGAAATATCGTGTCTTTAGATCGTATCCCATAACATAATAATAAATACTTTTCGCATTATTGCCTTTGCATTTAATAATGCTTAATTTGTGGGTTGCATAAAGGAAATAATAAAAAACGAAACACACATATTAAAATTGTATTAACACCTATATCTCACTCGTTGTGTAGCCAGTATGTAAATGCCCCTAAACTTATAGTCGCTATACGCTTAGATACTCAACTACCGTTGCCTGGTAAACACTGAATGGTACTGTGTACGCATTATATCCTTATTATTTGTCTTATTATTTGGGGTATGTGATAATTTTATATACTCTAAATAACATAGGATAACATTAATTGTCGACTATTACGTTTTTATTGATTTTAAATGCAAACGAAGACCATGCAATGTTATTGTTTATCCTTTGATTAAAATAAAATATTCACGAAAGTTGGATGAAAATCAATGTAAAAATACAGCCATGTACTTTTTCACAATAATCACCTTAAACATATGTATAAACATATGTATAGTATGTATTAATTATGATGAGTAAAAATAATTTCCAGCATATCAACGGCTATTATAGTTTCAACGCAAACTCTTCATAATCTGTTCCAGCGACGACTAATCCTTCTTGCCATAATATCTCTTCTTTTTTCAAAATTTATTGCATTTTCTTTTACGATAATTACTGTTTAAATTAAGTAGTTTACAGCGAATTTTGAAGCCATTTTCACATCAGTAAGAGTATCAAAATTTACCGACCTAAATATCACCCGCGTCTATTTTTCATAGCATCGATTTGTTATAACACAGTTTGCGACTTAATTTTAGACTAGTTTGCATTTGTAAGTTATTACGAAGTTTTCGATCAACATAATGTCTGCTATCTTATTTCCTTCACATTCCGATTTCATATGATGTAAGAACACCCGTATTTTTTTACTACAAATATTCGTGTTTCATTATTAATACACAGACACACACACGCACATACACACACACACACACACACACACACACATATATATATATATATATATATATATATATATATATATATATATATATATACATTCACACCATTTTCTTTATGTAACAGCACTCCATTGGAATTAAGCAAACGCTGATATGAAATTCGATATCATTCGACTAAAACAGATCATTCATTTTCCAAACTTGTGCCTATGATTGTTGATCGCTTCAATTTTTTCTGCAAGGAGGTGTTCATTAAAGCATTAGTTGAGCGTTTTTAACGAGGCTGCATTTTCAAACTGTCAGTATCTGCAACAGAAAGATGAGGCTTCCATACTATGAATGCAGTTCAGTCATCGTAACAATGCAATTCTCATATCTTCTAATCCAATGAGACAAAATAAAAATAGGAGGCGTCACTCCTCAGAGGTTGCCTGTAATAGCATTAATAGTAGTAGCAACAGCAGTAGTAGTAGTAATAGTAATATTGGTAGTGACAGTTTTAATCGTCCGTAAGCTCTATTAATATTCATTTTAAATTGAAAATGTTATTTTACGATTTCTTCGACGACGATTAATATTTTGTTTATTTTTAAGTCTATTTAAAAGTCGAACCCTTTTCAATGAATATATTTCACTTTTTTATACGTTTTAATTTGCAAAAATAATTCTAGAATTTGTTTTTTCTTTATATGGACATGTTTAACTTTTAAACCAATCACCTAAAGTACTTATACGAATATTAGCTCGACTTAGTGCTATGCTCAGTAAAATTAGAAACGGTACCTTAATACTTACATTTTTAAATTAAATCAATTATTTCATTATTCGTCGTGCAACGGAAGAAGACACGTTTTGCTAGTTATGCACTAAACTTCAATGTCTTACGGCAATAAGTATATGTATCGATGTTCAGATTTGCTTCAACAATATTTAGTCCTCTATGACAAGAGAATATTCTTTATTCGATTTATTAACCGTGTCTAACTGTGTCGGATATACACTCGAGAGTTTAAACAATGATAAAAATATTCTCTTGTCATAGCCCTACGTATGACACAACGAGACTGATTGATATTACCGGGAAGAAGGTCATCTATCGCCTGAATTTTATAAATACGGGGAAGACTGATGAAGTTTTCCAGGGTTGTGTGAAGCATGTCTTCTTAATACATATTTCTAAGTATGGGGGCTAGTTCTGGATGAACCTTTTTGGCAACTATAATTGGATTGCCATCGGGGCCAGTTGTTTTACTGGAATCAACATTTTTCATTAGCTTGGCGACATCAAGCAAATATATATGTATATTGAATAGGTCGTTGTCAGAGACAGGAAGAAATATGCAGTTAGTCGGCCATGATTGCAAGAGCATATATATATATATATATATATATATATATATATATATATATATATATATGCCTTTTATTCCAGCGATTCGTTACAGAAATATAAACGTAGCACGCTATGTTAGCTTAATTGTCGTATATATTATCGTAGCTTACGATAATAAATAACCAGATGCAAACACCCACACCCACACACACGCACACACACACACACACACACACATATATATATATATATATAGTAATCTATAGGCAGTATTGTTTCGCTGTTTCACAGCTCATCAGTGCGGCTAGGCTAGACAAGCAACTACCTTAAGCCATGCTTGAAACCCGCCCGCCCATATGCCAGTCGGATCTTCTAACCGTTGCGTTAAGTTGCGCAATTTCCTAAGCTCAATATGTTACACAAAGAACATCGCTTCATATGCTAATGGTAATTTGTATATCACTTCCCAATATGCTCAACCCAAGATAGGGATCATTACATCCATCTATATACCGTACTGTTTTACTGTTTCTTAGATCATCAGTGCGGCTAGACAAGCAACTAACAGGATCGAAACCCAACCGCACATATGGCAGTCGGAGCTTCTAACCGTTGCGCTATTTGGCTGCTGCTATGCGGGCAGATAATTAACACTATTTTGACATTGTCCAAATACCTAAGCTCAATTTGTTTATATACGTATAACGTCAGATACTTACAAGAAAGATTGTTATAAGTTCGAGTTGAGATGTGTGCTTTTCTTGCCGCACTAAAAAACTGTTATATAACAATCTAGCAGTAGATAACTGCATGTATACCGGGTAGAACGATAAAACTATCGTCCTAGAAATTACGACATGATTCCATTTCTGTTTGTTAAAACTGGTTTTCTATTTTAGCTGCAGACCGTCTGTTAGTTGGCCAGTTGTGTACAAATCTTAAGAGAGAAACATAGTGTATACCATACCTGAAAATTACAAAAGGTTTAACGGGCAAAATCGGAGATGCACCGCTGTACAAATTTATTTCTCTATCAATCCAAGTTATGGAAACAGGACAATTATCAGCGCCCTCAACATGCATAGGTGGATTGCCACGCGTAACAGGGACGTGCCTAGGGAAATGAAAACAAAATGTCCGGCCACGGTTATTGTCTTTCGTGTGGTTTCAAGTGAAGGCCATATCGTGCACTTTACATCTTCGAAGTTGTCTCGAAAGTCAACACCAAAGCGTGCCTGCATGAGCTGAACGGTGTTGTTATCCCCTGTACTAATCAAGTGGCAACTGGTAGGTCCTAGGTGTGCAAGACTCGGCGTCAGCCCACAAGTCTACAGAAACTGAGTCTAAGCTTCAAAAGGGAGCTACGACTTTATATCCTTCTCTCACTAGCATCACTTTTCCACGGGCCTAAAACGGGCGGACTACTCGGTTTGGTAATACGTCGAGAACATCACCAATATGACCTTCCACAACACCAAAGAGAGCATGATAGGCGTTTACCGCCGAGTATTTGCCGAGGCCCCGCTGAACCTGGATTGAGGCGGTGATTGAGGCTGAATGCGGCTGCATTATATAGATCTCAGTTCGACTACATGATTAATTACCTGATTTGATTTTTCTCAATAAAAACATTAAAATAAAGCTGTAGTGTTGTTGTTTTTTTTAGGAAGACAAATTGATTGTTGCACCGCGTATACTAACAGGAACTCTCACTTTTAAACTGAAAGGATTTGAAAATTCTGTGTCCTTACTAGACTGAAATTCCATATTTCTTTACTCATGTTTACCCCTTACAAATCATATCGCCACTTGGACGTAAGGGGCTACTATTTTGGGTCATGTCTAGGAAAGATAAACAAGATATTTGTTTGTGTTACATTTAAACTTCTACACATTAGTACAGCCTCGCAAGCAGGCAGAGGGAAGGGTATTTCAAAGCCTAGCTGTTCGAGGGAAAAAACTATTAAGAATAGAAAGTTTACGGCATTTATGGACACTAACCTTGATGGGGTGAGATCTTTTTTCCAAGCGAGTGTGTCGGGAATATGTACGTCGAGGGGGTTACAAGTGAAACGAGTTCACTGGAACACATTCCATTAAAAAAATGGAACAATATGTAAAACAGTGATTCAACATTGCGGCGATGGGATAGGAGATGGAGCTTAGTTGATAAAGTGGGACCAATTATATTGGCAACTCTTTTTTGGACCTTCGAGGGAGGGACTAGTGGTAGATGCAACAGCCCAGATGTGGTTACAATACTCCATCCATGGGTGAATGGTGGCACTGTAGATGTACAGGATACTCTCAAGTGTGAGTAGTTTTCTAGCTCGATAGAGGGAAAACACCTTTTTTGCAGCAGCCTTTGCAATGTCCTCGATGTATTTGTTCCAGTTCATTTTGAGCACAAATGTAAGGCCGAGTATCTGAAGTAGAATTCTCAGGTAGGGTGCTATTTTCCATGGATGTAGCCGGTTGCAAAGGCGTCTTGTAATTGTTAAAGGAGAGCAGCTTAGTTTTACTAGCGTTAAATGTTACCATCCATTTGCGGCCCCATTTCACCAAAGTCTGGAGGTCATTTTTAACGATTCTGCCATTGTCTTTGATTTTTGTACATCTGTAACATATTAGGTTTCTTGTGTTTGTTTTTTTTTTCCTTTGTATAATGTTGTTTTATAGTAGGGCCGATAAAAGTACAAGACACTGCTTAGGTAGTATGAAATGTAGCAATATCTGTATTTATTAGAATAGTTTTTGTAGATTTATTAACATCTATAGTATATTATGGGAAAAATGAAATTCTACTTTTTGTGATTTGACTTCGGGAAGTACATTTCAAAATTAAAAAATAACAACCATTACAACTGCTATTTATTTCTACAAATGCAATGTGCAGTTTATTGTCTCAATAACGATTTGTGAACTTTTTCCTGTCAAGACAGAATCAAAGCGAATAGTGATTATATTATCAACAATAAATGTACTCCAATATAGAAAAAAAGTAGTTGCTTTTTATTTACTATGTGTTTTTGTCCGAATATATAAGAGATTTTTATTCTTGTTTTCAGCACCATACAAGTTTTAGAGAATTTGAATTTCCTACAAAGAAAAAAATGAAGCAGGTTATAAACAAGACTTTTTCGCGATTAGATAATTTAGTGGAACAACTCTTCTAAAATGATGCATTTTCCATTTTGTTAAATGACCCCCCATACTATGCTTTACCGTGTTTCTAAAATTGGTCAATGTTACATGAGTAGTGCAGATGATTGTAGAT
>NC_136485.1:163045740-163046860 GCF_053919585.1 Euprymna scolopes | reverse complement strand
GGGATTTGATAAGTGGTGTATCCAAATGTAAATTAATGTCACCTTTTAGAGAACAAGTAAACATGATATCTGCGTTTTATAATTTTAACTTAATTCAATATGTACAAATTATTTTATGAAATAAGTAGTTGTTTTTGGACGGTGCAAGTTCGGAATTTATATTTCCGTTTAGAATATAATTGAACCATCAACGTTAATATTTGTATTTTTTATAACTTCAATGAAACATCATTTCCTGTTAATTTCATGAGATCAATAGTAGATTCTCTACAGTGCAATGTAAACTAGAATGTAATGTGGATAAAGTCACTACTAGGAGGCATGCGAAGCTTTTTTCCAATATACTGTTGTTGAAGACTCTTCACTAGAGCAGACAATTAACCTATTTGATTAAAAATCGACCGATTTCTTTGAAAGTATATGTTATGAAGGATGGGATTAGATGATGTTCCTTCAATCTCAGACAAACTTGTTCCATCTTGCTTGTACACACACACTCACACACGCGTGCGCGCACCCATATATATATTATTATTAGTATTAACATATGTAGTTAGATTCAGAAAATACTTATAATGTTTCAGACATACCAAATATAAATATACACAAATGATTAACACTAGTGTGAATTGCAAGTAAATGCAAATATCCACACCAATATATTTCATATGTAAAAATAGATTCATATTGAACATTTTGTGATTACACGTTTTTCTTACTTGGACGCCTTTGTATAGTAATTAATCCGATCGAAATCGAAGTAGATAAAGCAAGGAGAGACATTCTAAATTTAAAAATAAGTACGTGATACTTAATGTTAGCCGAAAATTTTTGAACATTTAATCCATTTCTGATAATTAAAAACAAGAGTCAATGTAAATTTATATAATTCGATATTTTACCAAAATTACGTAAGACAGCATCGACTAACGTACCTTGTTGATGAAGCAAGCCGACGTGTTGGTCCGCATTCATACAACAGGAGATACGGGTTACTAATTGAGTCGATACTTAAACTGCATCTTCACCTACCAGTTATAATAATAACGATTATTTCAACTGTAATAGCATCCCAGCAAACATAATATTACGTGTAATACAAACACTCCATACATTTTCC
>NC_136485.1:163033240-163040740 GCF_053919585.1 Euprymna scolopes | reverse complement strand
AAATTTCCCGTATCAAAGAAGCGAACGAGGAAAAACTCGTGAAAGTCAAAACTTTATCGAACAGCAAGAACATGATGCTAAAAGCTTAAGACTTTCATGAAGGATAACGAGTGACTGGGGTTGCAAATTCTGAAGTAAGAGACACAATTAATGCAAATCAGACGTAATATTATAAATTTCCATGAATATGTCAAGTGTTGAATACATTTTCAGATAAAAGAGGTGTAAAAACGAGTATCTTTTCCTCGCCCCCAAATACTGAGCTTATAAGCAAGCAGATTTTTACCGATCCACAAATTAAAAATTTTCTGAATTTACTCCCCAAAGACGAATCAATACTAAAATACTTAGGCATAAAGAAATTCGCTATGTGAATCTATATAGAGATGTTGGGAATAGGAAAGAAATGTCACACACGATTGTTAAAGAAACGCATCGCTTTTAAGGTACCATTATGCAATAGCTAGCTTAGCGATACGAAAACATCATCAATTCTTCTACAAGATATACTCGCTTAAAATAAAATTAAAAACGATAATAAAATATTTAACTAGAACGAAAATTTCTTTTTCTCAATGGTCGTTATAATATATCATTTTAGCAATTAAAAAAAATCTGCCCTTTTTTAAGGAGTAAAGTAAAAAATAGTAACATTGTCTAATAATTAAGTTAATAATTATGATATATTAATATGGTCTAAGTATTTTTCAGATTGCCTTAACTTTGAACCTTATTTTTCATACCGTATCACAGTCAAAGAGAGAAACTAAATTCTGTTTTTAAAAAAACAAACAAACAAAAAAACGAAGTTCAAAAGTGTACAGAGTCCAGGAATATGCAGTCCCTATTACGTTCAGTCTGCTAACATTTTCATGACGACAGCTTGCTATGCAGATTTTAATAATTAACACATCTCGCCGGAGGATACTTGTCAAAGATGGGTTATAGCTTGGGATAATAATTTTTGGTATATTGCTTTATTCTATATATGGAATTCAGTTTGGAATTTCAGGATGGATCATAAAGCTTGTATGCGGGAAAGCTTTAGTTTATTGAAATGCCTTCAATACAATGTCAAAATATGGCAATCATAGTAAAAGGAGCGACCCCCACATCATTATAGACACTTAGTTTCATAGAAAAGCGGATGGTGCGTTTGTTAAGCACTCGACTGCGGAGTCTGCCCAATTGGATTTACCTTGCTTATTCTAGTGCCAACTTTTCTGTCTAAGAAGCTATCACAGATTATGATGCTCCCCAGATATTTTGTTTGCAATGGTTTGCCGTCAATGGTAATAGTGGGGGAAGGGGAGTGGAAGTACTGTGCATGTTGATGGCATATCTCCGTCTTTCCGAAACTGATTGTGAGGCCAAAGAGCGTGGATGCCCCAGGTAAGCAACCCAGCATCCACTAGAGATCTTGTGTTGTTCTCATATATGGAGACGATCATAGCGTCACAGAAGTTGTCTGGCATAATTTGCTTCCGTACAATGATCAGAAAGTCGTGAAAGGCCCCAGTAGCGTGAGGGCTTACTGCCGTGTAGTTCTCAGTTCGAATGTCATTCTTTGCAGATGCTATGTCGGAGATTGACTGGTGAATTACTCTCTTGATCTCCTCGATGGTAAAGGGTTTGGCGAACGAAACTTTTACGGGCTAGTGGAGATAATATCCAGGACGTCTGAGTTAACTGACAAAGTAGAGGGTTAAGTATTACTGCCAGCGCTTGCTGAGACCTTCTTTGTACTTGATAAGCGTCTTCATATCATGCGACCCTAATGTAGCGCGGCCGGATATTGTGGGGGGGTGAAAACAGTTTTTAGTGATCTGAAATAGTTCTTGCTGTTTTCATTTAAGTGTAGTTTGGGAAATGCTTTTTTTCTGCTATCACTAATCTTCCCTTACCTGGAGGTAACAAACCCCTGGCTTGGAGGGCCTTTAAATACTCGTGCTTTAAAACAGAGAGCGTGTCATTCAGCCACTTTATGTAACACTTATTCCTGGCTTATTTGATCTATTTATGGGTCCATTTTGCAGTGCTGTCTTCGCTGGTCACACGATTTTGGAACTTCTTGTCTAGCATTTGCTGGAATACTCCCAGTAGGATTGATACGTCAGTCTGGCGGCATTATACGAGGCCCAGCCAGTTTTGGGTCGGTTTTCGTGGAACGGTGTCATGTGCAGATTAAGTACACCCCTATCCAATCTGTGGTTAGTTCAGCATTCAGCGAATCTCATTGCACATATCACATGGATGTCCCTGATGTTTTGTTCGCAGATGATTTTGAGGTCAATCATTTTGAGGTCAATCATTTTGAGGTCAATCATTTTGAGGTCAATCATTTTGAGGTCAATCATTTTGACGTCAAGCATTTTGAGGTCAAGCATTTACCAGTTTTTCAATCTCGAGCCCATCCAGATGGTCTTGCACTTGTCTGTCATTCTGAACAAGACTTTTTGTTGATGCAAATACTTGCGCTCTGCACAAAAGGAGCTGACCATTGACATTGATCTTGCCTACTCTGTGTTTTCCCAGGACGCAGTCTCAGCTACTGGAGCTCCTTTCTACGTTCACATTCCAGTTTTCGACGATGACTAGGTTCGGTATGTTTGACCGAGTGACTTTCTAAAACTGTTAATAAAACTGCGCCTTAACATCATCTCGGTTTGTAAATGCAATGGTGTCAGCACTGGTTATGTTCAGGTATCTGATAGTACCGTGACAGATGCACCGTATCATAAGGCACCCCTGGTAGCGAAGCCATGCTCCACAGCAATGTAATATTGATGAAAAACTCAACGCTGTGAATCCCTTTCCTTTGTTTGCAATATTCCTTTATAGAAGAAGGTGCACCCACCTCCTTTTTCCGCAAAAATGTTTCGTTGAGTGCGGATAAATTTACCCGATCACGCTGGAGTTACCTTGCAAGAAGCATTGTCTTCCTTTTAATTCTTTCATATCTATTCAGTAAGGTTCGAAAATTACATGACCCAAAGATAAACATGTTATGTATTTTTCATTGTTATTCGTCCGCTATGACGAATAATCTATCAAGCGCGGTAAGCTGACCACATATTAAAAGGGAACGCATTTGCCTGAGATACTTTTCCTAACCCCCTCCCTTGTGCAAGGATAGATAGATAGACAGGCAGATATATAAAATAAGATACACACACATATATACACACACCCACACATATATATGTGTGTGTGCGTGTGTGTGCGTGTGTGTGTGCGTGTGTGTGTGTGTGTGTGTGTGTGTGTGTGTGTGTGTGTGTGTGTGTGTGTGTGATGAGAATAATGGCAATAATATTCCGACAAAATAAAGAAATAAAAAGGAACAAAACCGGATCATCAAGAGGAAGTTTCGAAATAAAGACGAAACGTTGATGAACACATAACACTCTCTCTCTACATGTGGGTGCGTGTGTGTGTGGTAAAATTTATTTCATTACATTAAAAGCATCTTCGCAGATGTGTATGCGGGTAGTATTCCTTCAGATGAGGGGTGATTGCTAAGTAGTAGCAAATACAACGGATTAACGAGCGATTAGACTAAAATCGGATGAAATAGAATTATACGTAGTGATAGGTTGCCAGTTAATATCGATTTGTGTTCAAGACACATAAGCAAAAGAGATTCTCACTGATACCAGAGAAGTAATTTTGCCTTGTAGCCCGAGGCTCTATGTTTAATCTTAATCCCGATGAAACCGGACAAAATAGAGCAAATATCACGCCACAAATCTTAGCATACAATTGTCAGCTGAGTATTTCTTTAAACAGATACATATCCGGTCAGTTTCCTTAGTTGAAGAATATTGATTTTTTTTTCAAGATGGCTACTAACTTGAGTATCACCGATTTATCAATCTGATCAAAAACTTTATCGAAACGTTTTATGACAATTGACAAGTTTTTGACGAGAAAAATATTAATCATGAAGTAATTTAATTTGCTGGAAGTTGTCATATGTTATATTTGTATTATTTATGTTTTAAAGGTATGACTGCCTTTATATATTTCAACATTATTCGTGAACTTTCAGTTTTTTTGTTGCTTTTTTTACATTTTCACCTCAAACAAGGCACATTGCCACTTTGGTGTAGGGGGCTACTATCAGGAGCAACAACTACTGGGGTACTATGTAGGGACTTGGGCAACAAGTTGTCTGTTCACGTTGCACTTGAACTTCTGCACGTCAGTACAGTTTGGGAAGCAGGGACCTGGAATAGAATTCCAAAGTCTTGCGGTTCTGACGAAGAAACTATTGCAGTAGAAAGATCTTTTACATCTAGTGATCTCTAAAGTGTGGGGTGGGATTTAGCAGGCTGTCGGGTTTATCGAGGGTGTCTACGTCGTGGGGACACAAGTGTCTGCAGTTTGTCAGAGCATTCACCATAAAAATACTTGTAGAACAGGCAGAGGGATGCAACGTTTTGTCGATGGGACAGAGGCTGAAGCTTAGATGCTAGTTCAGGACCTATCAGATTTGCGACTCTCTTTTGAACCTTGTCAAGGAGCGAGAGACTAGTAGCATATGCACCAGCCCAAATATGACAGCAATACTCCATACATGGGCGAATGGTGGCCTTATAGAGGTACAGGATACTTTAGGGTGTTAATAGTTTTCTGGCAGGTTAGAGAGAGCCCGCCTTCCTTGCAGCGCCCCTGGCGATGCCTTCAATGTAATTGTTCCAACTCATGTTTCCTGGGAACGTTAGGCCAAGGAGTTTGAAAGATGTACTCTCAGATAAAGAGTCGTTGGCCATTGCTATAGGTGGTAGAGAATGTTTCATGTAATTATTGAATTAAACTAGTTTAATCTTGGCGAAATTGAACGTGGCCATCCATTTGTGTCCCTATTCCACTACAGAATGGAGGTCATCCTCTAGTGTTTCTGCCATTTCTTTAGATATGTGTTCATTTGTTTTCCTGTCGTGCCTGTCATCAGCGTATATACCCATCTCAGAGGCAATTTTGTCGGGAAGGTCATTTATGAATATCAGGAACAGCAGAAGTCCAAGGATAGACTCCTGGGGAACTACCGCATTTATATCATGTTGTTTCGATGTACGACCGTCGAGAACAACCTGGATTTTTCTCTTATCTACGAAGGATTTAATTATGTTAAGTATTCTACGAGTGATACCGTATCATCTAATTTTCCTGAGGAGACTTTCATGCCACACCTGTCAAAAGCCTTAGATATATCTAGACCTACCGTTCTGCCAGCCCCCGCTTTATCCAGTGAAGTTGTTGATAGTATGTTATTTAAGCTTTAAATCCCGTCTGTTAATGTGTTTTAATGTATGGTACCAGTTATTCTTTAAAAAACGTTTTTCACCATTACTTATTATGGAGATATGGTATGGAGATTGTTATTTCCCCATTCTGAGATCTGTTTATCTGAATTATTTTTAAATTTTAGAGAGTTGAACAGGTCTAAAATTGAACATCGCTGACAGCTAAATGTCTGTGCAACGTATTTAAAATGTAAAAATAAGTATTTTCCGTAAAAAATCCTATAAAAGATGAATTATTTTATTATGTAAATCTGAAGAGCTTTTTTTAATGAGAGAGTAGCATATTCTGCTTGCATTGGCTAAAATGAGAAGGATGTAATCATGTAAACAAAATACATTTTAATAAATATACAAACTTTTAATATTTTCGAAAACTTCTTTATTCCATAACTGGTTTGATATTAAAAATTAGGAAGGTAGTTACGCCTTGTATATATATATATATATATATATATATATATATATATATATATATATATATATATATATATGTATATATATATACATATATATATATATATATACTCACACACACTCACACACACACACATATATATATATGTATATATATATACATATATACATATATATATATATATATATATACTATAGAAATACTGTTTTTAATACAGTCAGACAATGATCTTGTCTTAATTTCCATCGCTTTTTTTTCTCTGTCAAGGATGTTTAATGTTATTACTATTTTTTATCTTAAGTATAAGGAATGATTATACTGTGCGTAATGCCCTCTTAAATCGATAGTTATTCATTTATGAAATCATATTGAACCTGGCCAGTATAGACATATGGCCGATTGGAAATACTAGACGTTATATATAAGTTATATAATTACTTACGACCGGCGTATGCATATCGATTATAAACACCATGTGAATTTTGATTTTTGTTGAATTTTTTTTTCACTTGACGCTGAGCAAATGCAATTAAAAGTTATATTATTGTTTATTAAAATTAATATGGACATATGCTTTAGTTACTCTACAAAATATTGAAGCAATATGTGAATTGCTTAAGGATTTGGGAGAACTTATGACAAGAACATATATAAAATTAAAATAATATATTTATGCAATGTAATCACCAACACTTATTTATAAAATAGAGTAAAATAAATATTTTTTACTGTAATTAGTTTAATATTTGTCTTCAATTTGTAGCTTATTGTCAAACTCATATTCAATAAGCTACATCTTAATATGATTTGAATGTGCAGTTTTCTGATAATATATTATTATATTTTCGGAATATATTATCATACCAGATAACAAATAGCAACAGAAAGTGTTTAAGGGTCAATTCTATCTATTCCGATACAAATGTAATTCAATTATTGAAGAGCACAAATTTTTGGAAAATTCCGATGAAAAATTTCACACATTATGTTGATGTTGTTGAAACTGTGTGGATTTTTTTTATATCGACAAGATTAAAAAAACAAACAAATCCATTTCAGATATAAAACAAAAGTAAAGACTTACAAAGCTTAGTAAGCATGAAGATTGCATTAAGTATATTCTGCCAAACCATAAAGAGCCAAGTTGTTTTCTCCGGCGTAAAGAATTAGCAAAGATTCTGATATGTATGTCCAATATTTATAGATTTTATTATTTGTATGTACATATTTTAAAACCTAGTGATTATACATTTAAATCGGACAAATAACATCAAAATGTTTTTCCAATCTATATGAATCGATATTAATACAGCCATAAACTTTCAAGTAATGAGCATTTATTTTTTAGCTGTATAATTTCTATATTTTGTAAATGTTATTAATTTGGTAACTCATACTTTGACTAATTGAATAATTTAAATAATTTGTATATACTAAAAATTTAAATATTTTCATTCGGCTTTGTATTTTAAAGGAAAGTATGTTATCGGAATATTATTATAATAAATTGAGATACTTATATAATAATTCATGTGAATTTCTATTATCAATATTATTGTAGTTTGTATTTTACAATAACCAGATATTACACTTACGTCGAAGATTGTATTTACGTCATTTAATCATTAATAGATCAGATTAAGAAGAAAAAAATGATCATATCCTTATTCAACAAATTGAATTGAAGTTTAGACACATCTGATAAATCAAACACCATTATGAAATGCCCGAACAGTCGAAGATTGAAACGAAAAATCACAATACTGAAATCTAAGAATC
>NC_136485.1:162883240-163028240 GCF_053919585.1 Euprymna scolopes | reverse complement strand
ATAAAAAAAGACGTACCTAAGGACAGTTATATTACTATATAGTACATCAGTTATTAAAATTTGTAAGGAATAATTCCAGTTTATTTAAGTGACTCATATCAGTAAATCATACATGAAAATCTCCGTGGATCTCTTGTTAATAATCACACGTGTTTTATTGGATTTCCCACAAAGAAACCAACTAATACAACCATAATATATATATATATATATATATATATATATATATATATATATAGATATATATATATAGATATAGATATATACACACACACACATATATATATATATATATATGTTACACCATTTCGTTAATGCTGAATTCAGTAGAAAGCGAAATAGTGATAATGACATTACTTAGACAAAAACGATAAATAAAACGTTTAATATCTATTTGTAGAAAGAAAATGTCTCCGTTCCCAAACCGTTCCTGATGCCTTCAAGAGTGATTAAACGTGATGGATATGAACTGATCTCAGTAAAAAACAGAGACCGATTAGCAACAATATTATCTACAAATATATATATATATATATATATATATATATATATATATATATATATACTGATCATTTAAGAGTTTGTAATATAAACGAACATGTTGCTTAGAGACTTGAGTTATATTAAGTACGAAACAGAGAACTTTTTCAGTGAACACAATGTACGAAACTACACAATAGAATATACAAAACATAGACATTGACTTGTTTACGGTAATGAAAATCACTAACTATATGGTTTGTTTTATGTATCCTTCCATCGATTTCTGGTCGTAATATGGATAGGTTAATCCGGAATCTTATTTTACTAACCTCTCGACGCTGTGTAATTGTTCATTCAATCAGGGTAACATCGCTATCATAACATAGCTTTGACGACGTGTATAAATACTTTTATTTTAGCTGGAGTGCGAACAGGTACCCCCGTAATAATAATACAGTGTTGGGTTCCTGACTCCTAACAAACGGTTCTCCAGTTCGATACAAAACACCTGATGAAGGCCGGAGTGCAAAACGGCAAAAACGTTGTGACTATAACAACCAAGATGAGGAAGTCAGTCCGACAATCTCAATAAATGAAAACACCTCATCTCAAAAATACAGACAATTACTATATATAAATACTGTACGAAAGAGACTGGTTTAACATATACATGGAACTAGTGTACTTTTTATCGAAATGGCATAACAATGTTGGGTTTAGTAATTTCATCTTCATTTTATGAAACAATACTTTTTACCCCTGCCCTTATCTAGATACTCTCTACACGAACCATGCATTGTTTACTGGGATTCAATTAATTACTAACATTATAGAAAACATCTGCTTTCCAGTATAAGAACAATTAAATTTTGGATAAGATTCTTAACGGCTACCATTTAATGTAACGCTTAATATAGTATAATCCATGGTTTTATATAAGAATATGATTAGAACGTGTCGTTGGGAGGATTTCAATGAGAAATATCGTGTCTTTAGATCGTATCCCATAACATAATAATAAATACTTTTCGCATTATTGCCTTTGCATTTAATAATGCTTAATTTGTGGGTTGCATAAAGGAAATAATAAAAAACGAAACACACATATTAAAATTGTATTAACACCTATATCTCACTCGTTGTGTAGCCAGTATGTAAATGCCCCTAAACTTATAGTCGCTATACGCTTAGATACTCAACTACCGTTGCCTGGTAAACACTGAATGGTACTGTGTACGCATTATATCCTTATTATTTGTCTTATTATTTGGGGTATGTGATAATTTTATATACTCTAAATAACATAGGATAACATTAATTGTCGACTATTACGTTTTTATTGATTTTAAATGCAAACGAAGACCATGCAATGTTATTGTTTATCCTTTGATTAAAATAAAATATTCACGAAAGTTGGATGAAAATCAATGTAAAAATACAGCCATGTACTTTTTCACAATAATCACCTTAAACATATGTATAAACATATGTATAGTATGTATTAATTATGATGAGTAAAAATAATTTCCAGCATATCAACGGCTATTATAGTTTCAACGCAAACTCTTCATAATCTGTTCCAGCGACGACTAATCCTTCTTGCCATAATATCTCTTCTTTTTTCAAAATTTATTGCATTTTCTTTTACGATAATTACTGTTTAAATTAAGTAGTTTACAGCGAATTTTGAAGCCATTTTCACATCAGTAAGAGTATCAAAATTTACCGACCTAAATATCACCCGCGTCTATTTTTCATAGCATCGATTTGTTATAACACAGTTTGCGACTTAATTTTAGACTAGTTTGCATTTGTAAGTTATTACGAAGTTTTCGATCAACATAATGTCTGCTATCTTATTTCCTTCACATTCCGATTTCATATGATGTAAGAACACCCGTATTTTTTTACTACAAATATTCGTGTTTCATTATTAATACACAGACACACACACGCACATACACACACACACACACACACACACACACATATATATATATATATATATATATATATATATATATATATATATATATACATTCACACCATTTTCTTTATGTAACAGCACTCCATTGGAATTAAGCAAACGCTGATATGAAATTCGATATCATTCGACTAAAACAGATCATTCATTTTCCAAACTTGTGCCTATGATTGTTGATCGCTTCAATTTTTTCTGCAAGGAGGTGTTCATTAAAGCATTAGTTGAGCGTTTTTAACGAGGCTGCATTTTCAAACTGTCAGTATCTGCAACAGAAAGATGAGGCTTCCATACTATGAATGCAGTTCAGTCATCGTAACAATGCAATTCTCATATCTTCTAATCCAATGAGACAAAATAAAAATAGGAGGCGTCACTCCTCAGAGGTTGCCTGTAATAGCATTAATAGTAGTAGCAACAGCAGTAGTAGTAGTAATAGTAATATTGGTAGTGACAGTTTTAATCGTCCGTAAGCTCTATTAATATTCATTTTAAATTGAAAATGTTATTTTACGATTTCTTCGACGACGATTAATATTTTGTTTATTTTTAAGTCTATTTAAAAGTCGAACCCTTTTCAATGAATATATTTCACTTTTTTATACGTTTTAATTTGCAAAAATAATTCTAGAATTTGTTTTTTCTTTATATGGACATGTTTAACTTTTAAACCAATCACCTAAAGTACTTATACGAATATTAGCTCGACTTAGTGCTATGCTCAGTAAAATTAGAAACGGTACCTTAATACTTACATTTTTAAATTAAATCAATTATTTCATTATTCGTCGTGCAACGGAAGAAGACACGTTTTGCTAGTTATGCACTAAACTTCAATGTCTTACGGCAATAAGTATATGTATCGATGTTCAGATTTGCTTCAACAATATTTAGTCCTCTATGACAAGAGAATATTCTTTATTCGATTTATTAACCGTGTCTAACTGTGTCGGATATACACTCGAGAGTTTAAACAATGATAAAAATATTCTCTTGTCATAGCCCTACGTATGACACAACGAGACTGATTGATATTACCGGGAAGAAGGTCATCTATCGCCTGAATTTTATAAATACGGGGAAGACTGATGAAGTTTTCCAGGGTTGTGTGAAGCATGTCTTCTTAATACATATTTCTAAGTATGGGGGCTAGTTCTGGATGAACCTTTTTGGCAACTATAATTGGATTGCCATCGGGGCCAGTTGTTTTACTGGAATCAACATTTTTCATTAGCTTGGCGACATCAAGCAAATATATATGTATATTGAATAGGTCGTTGTCAGAGACAGGAAGAAATATGCAGTTAGTCGGCCATGATTGCAAGAGCATATATATATATATATATATATATATATATATATATATATATATATATATGCCTTTTATTCCAGCGATTCGTTACAGAAATATAAACGTAGCACGCTATGTTAGCTTAATTGTCGTATATATTATCGTAGCTTACGATAATAAATAACCAGATGCAAACACCCACACCCACACACACGCACACACACACACACACACACACATATATATATATATATATAGTAATCTATAGGCAGTATTGTTTCGCTGTTTCACAGCTCATCAGTGCGGCTAGGCTAGACAAGCAACTACCTTAAGCCATGCTTGAAACCCGCCCGCCCATATGCCAGTCGGATCTTCTAACCGTTGCGTTAAGTTGCGCAATTTCCTAAGCTCAATATGTTACACAAAGAACATCGCTTCATATGCTAATGGTAATTTGTATATCACTTCCCAATATGCTCAACCCAAGATAGGGATCATTACATCCATCTATATACCGTACTGTTTTACTGTTTCTTAGATCATCAGTGCGGCTAGACAAGCAACTAACAGGATCGAAACCCAACCGCACATATGGCAGTCGGAGCTTCTAACCGTTGCGCTATTTGGCTGCTGCTATGCGGGCAGATAATTAACACTATTTTGACATTGTCCAAATACCTAAGCTCAATTTGTTTATATACGTATAACGTCAGATACTTACAAGAAAGATTGTTATAAGTTCGAGTTGAGATGTGTGCTTTTCTTGCCGCACTAAAAAACTGTTATATAACAATCTAGCAGTAGATAACTGCATGTATACCGGGTAGAACGATAAAACTATCGTCCTAGAAATTACGACATGATTCCATTTCTGTTTGTTAAAACTGGTTTTCTATTTTAGCTGCAGACCGTCTGTTAGTTGGCCAGTTGTGTACAAATCTTAAGAGAGAAACATAGTGTATACCATACCTGAAAATTACAAAAGGTTTAACGGGCAAAATCGGAGATGCACCGCTGTACAAATTTATTTCTCTATCAATCCAAGTTATGGAAACAGGACAATTATCAGCGCCCTCAACATGCATAGGTGGATTGCCACGCGTAACAGGGACGTGCCTAGGGAAATGAAAACAAAATGTCCGGCCACGGTTATTGTCTTTCGTGTGGTTTCAAGTGAAGGCCATATCGTGCACTTTACATCTTCGAAGTTGTCTCGAAAGTCAACACCAAAGCGTGCCTGCATGAGCTGAACGGTGTTGTTATCCCCTGTACTAATCAAGTGGCAACTGGTAGGTCCTAGGTGTGCAAGACTCGGCGTCAGCCCACAAGTCTACAGAAACTGAGTCTAAGCTTCAAAAGGGAGCTACGACTTTATATCCTTCTCTCACTAGCATCACTTTTCCACGGGCCTAAAACGGGCGGACTACTCGGTTTGGTAATACGTCGAGAACATCACCAATATGACCTTCCACAACACCAAAGAGAGCATGATAGGCGTTTACCGCCGAGTATTTGCCGAGGCCCCGCTGAACCTGGATTGAGGCGGTGATTGAGGCTGAATGCGGCTGCATTATATAGATCTCAGTTCGACTACATGATTAATTACCTGATTTGATTTTTCTCAATAAAAACATTAAAATAAAGCTGTAGTGTTGTTGTTTTTTTTAGGAAGACAAATTGATTGTTGCACCGCGTATACTAACAGGAACTCTCACTTTTAAACTGAAAGGATTTGAAAATTCTGTGTCCTTACTAGACTGAAATTCCATATTTCTTTACTCATGTTTACCCCTTACAAATCATATCGCCACTTGGACGTAAGGGGCTACTATTTTGGGTCATGTCTAGGAAAGATAAACAAGATATTTGTTTGTGTTACATTTAAACTTCTACACATTAGTACAGCCTCGCAAGCAGGCAGAGGGAAGGGTATTTCAAAGCCTAGCTGTTCGAGGGAAAAAACTATTAAGAATAGAAAGTTTACGGCATTTATGGACACTAACCTTGATGGGGTGAGATCTTTTTTCCAAGCGAGTGTGTCGGGAATATGTACGTCGAGGGGGTTACAAGTGAAACGAGTTCACTGGAACACATTCCATTAAAAAAATGGAACAATATGTAAAACAGTGATTCAACATTGCGGCGATGGGATAGGAGATGGAGCTTAGTTGATAAAGTGGGACCAATTATATTGGCAACTCTTTTTTGGACCTTCGAGGGAGGGACTAGTGGTAGATGCAACAGCCCAGATGTGGTTACAATACTCCATCCATGGGTGAATGGTGGCACTGTAGATGTACAGGATACTCTCAAGTGTGAGTAGTTTTCTAGCTCGATAGAGGGAAAACACCTTTTTTGCAGCAGCCTTTGCAATGTCCTCGATGTATTTGTTCCAGTTCATTTTGAGCACAAATGTAAGGCCGAGTATCTGAAGTAGAATTCTCAGGTAGGGTGCTATTTTCCATGGATGTAGCCGGTTGCAAAGGCGTCTTGTAATTGTTAAAGGAGAGCAGCTTAGTTTTACTAGCGTTAAATGTTACCATCCATTTGCGGCCCCATTTCACCAAAGTCTGGAGGTCATTTTTAACGATTCTGCCATTGTCTTTGATTTTTGTACATCTGTAACATATTAGGTTTCTTGTGTTTGTTTTTTTTTTCCTTTGTATAATGTTGTTTTATAGTAGGGCCGATAAAAGTACAAGACACTGCTTAGGTAGTATGAAATGTAGCAATATCTGTATTTATTAGAATAGTTTTTGTAGATTTATTAACATCTATAGTATATTATGGGAAAAATGAAATTCTACTTTTTGTGATTTGACTTCGGGAAGTACATTTCAAAATTAAAAAATAACAACCATTACAACTGCTATTTATTTCTACAAATGCAATGTGCAGTTTATTGTCTCAATAACGATTTGTGAACTTTTTCCTGTCAAGACAGAATCAAAGCGAATAGTGATTATATTATCAACAATAAATGTACTCCAATATAGAAAAAAAGTAGTTGCTTTTTATTTACTATGTGTTTTTGTCCGAATATATAAGAGATTTTTATTCTTGTTTTCAGCACCATACAAGTTTTAGAGAATTTGAATTTCCTACAAAGAAAAAAATGAAGCAGGTTATAAACAAGACTTTTTCGCGATTAGATAATTTAGTGGAACAACTCTTCTAAAATGATGCATTTTCCATTTTGTTAAATGACCCCCCATACTATGCTTTACCGTGTTTCTAAAATTGGTCAATGTTACATGAGTAGTGCAGATGATTGTAGATATAAGAGTATATATAACCATTTAGAATATAGTTCTCGTCGACTTATATGACGACACTGATAATATCTTTTTCATAGGTTTAAATTTAAAGGAGAAAAATAGCAGCACGCCTGTCAACGTATTACAATTGGTTGTGTATGTTTTACTGCATATTAATATATTACAAAGCATTAATTTTCTATTAATTGCCGGTTGTGGGATGGATGTAGCTTCATGACTTATACAAAGAATTTTGTGTATAAATCAACAAAATGTCTTAGAAGGCGGTGTTCGTATATGTGCGCTTGAATAAAGAACAATGTCACATGTAAGCCAATATAGTGGAAACTGTAATAAAACCACGGAAACAAAGGAGAACGTTTTTTTTTAAAATTGAAAGCAAAATTATATTTTCGTAAATTCAATAATAGCTCTTTCTTCTGTTATTTCATTTTATTTTCTCGTATTTAAATATTAATAGTAAACAAAGTGGTAGGAAATGATTGTTTGTGCTTCCATAGATTTGGTATTACATCGGCATTGTTAGATTTGCAGCATGAAATATCTGTATCTGTACTCTGTAGATAATATGTCTGCGATGAGCAGCATTTTTATTCATGTCTTTCTCTCCTATTATGATGCTAGACCATTCAAAATTTACGTCTTATATAAAAAAAACGAAAAGCAAAGAAACAGAAAATAAAAAGGGCATTGTTTGTAGCATATTTGTGTATTTCTATTAGTGCGTCACTTGTCGACTGCATTAGATGTTTGCAGTAAATGACAACAATGACTTAAAATGCTATTATTTCCGTGTTCTCTTTGTTCTCACCAACGTTGTGTTCTCTGCACACTGTTCTTTGAAAAGCACGTCTAGGTAAATATTAATAAAATCGCGATTTGTTTTCATTTTTTTTCTTACATCAATCAGAAGTGCAGCGATGAATAACGATACGTTAATGGACAAGCCAAAAACTTAAGCATTTATTTTAAACTAATTAAATGGTATACCTAAATGAATTCCAGAAAACATAAACGTACTCTAATTACACTCATGGTAATAAACATGGGCGTTGATTTTGAAAGTAGTTTATATTTAGATAATATAATTGTAAGAGCAAAGGACTGTTTGTCATACATCATATGATCTTGCTTATGTTATTGTATTACCTGAAAAGTTTTGTATAGACTTAAGAAGCTATGAGAGCAAACAGGACAATCATTAACGCAGATGATTTCTTATACAATCTTCTATATACAATTGCTGTGAATCCTATGCATTAACTAATTAATAACCATTTAATGTATACATATTTTACATAGCAAAGTAAAAAAAAATCAGTATACGGCATTAAAAAATAGAAAGAAAATATTGCACATAATTGTATATAATACACATGTATATACTCAAATAACATTATAAATAACACTGTAATGCGGGGAAAATCCATAATTAGGGGCACCCACACGCATATATATATATATATATATATATATATATATATATATATGTATATATATATATATATATATATATATATGACATTTTACATGTATACAGATGCACGTAAACATATATGGTATGTGTGGAATCTGTACGTCATGTTGCCAAACTAATCAAAACCTTAATTCTTGTAAAGCAACTCGCCTTGACGGTATTGCAATTATAGTGCTAACAGAATTCAATCAGAACTAGCAACCATACTTACAAAAACTGTTTAAGCGTTGTCTTAAGGAGAATTGCTTCCTATCAACCTGGAAGTCTCATCAGTATACTCTTTTGTAATTGTCTGTACTTTTGAGATGAGGTGTTTTCATTGATTGAGATTGTCGGACTGACTTCCTCATCTTGGTTGTTATTGTCACAACGTTTTAGCCGTTTTGCCCTCCGGCCTTCATCAGGTGTTTTGTATCGAACTGGTGAACCGTTTGTTAGGAGTCTTGAACCCAACCCTTTGTTATTATTACGGGGGTACCGTGTTCGGACTCCAGCTAGGCTCTGGGATACAGTTGCTGATTCTCTGTTTTGAATGTTACTTTTCACTGCCTTCGTTCAGGATGGAACTCAGCACTTTGGGTAACTGTAAACTTTGATACAACGTCTAGGACCACTCGGCCATATGTCACTGGGACAAAACAGAGCATCATCAACTATATCCCAGATCCTAGCTGGAGTCCGAACACGGTACTCCCGTAATAATAATAAAGGGTTGGGTTCGAGGTTCCCCAGTTCAATACAAAACACCTGATGAAGGTCGGAGGGCAAAAAAGGCCGAAATGTTGTGACTCTAACAACCAAGATGAGAAAGTTAGTCCGACAATCTTAATCAAAGTATACCCTGTATTTAAGAATTCATGTAATCCGTCATGCCCCTCTTCGTATAGGCCAACAAGTCTCCTGTGCGTCATGCGTAAGCTGCTAGAATCTGTGTTAAATAGAGAAGTAGTCAAGCATCTCAGCTAAAATAAACATCTTAGTGACATGCAATGTGGTTTGCGTTCTGCTAAATCTACATCAGATGTGCTTATAACTATATCTAATTAGATTAGCTTATCTCTAGACCGGGGTTTCTTTTCTAGGCAATTGCTCTTGACATATCAAAGGCTTTCGATAAGGTATGGCATAAAGGGTTACTTCACAAGATTCCCAGCTAAGGTATAGCTGGAAATGTCAATTATTAAATCATTTTTCCCTGATAGGTTCATAAGAGTAGTGGTTAATTGGTAGAAATCAGAAGCTCACAGTATTGATGCTGGAGTCTTATCGTGGGCGCAACTCTCTCCCTGATCTACATTAATGATCTTCAATACCAAATCCTTACACCATTCGTACACATTTATGCTGATGACTCTACTATCTATGGTAGCACATCATGACCGTAAACGAGCACGTTCTCTCTGATTCTCTCTCCTCTGTTCCTGAGCACGTGGTACAATGGAAAAGTGGGAGCTGGTTACTTTTACTGCATCTAAATCAAAGCTTCTATTTTTTAATCATCACAGCTCTGATCCCCATCTGGCATCAATTGAAATTAATGGCTCTCGTCTTGGGGAGGCCTCATGTTTTGACAAGTTTCTGGGCCTGGCCATTACTCCTGGTGTGAAATGGAACACATACATAAAATCCATTGCCAAGGCTGCTGGAAAATTTGTGGGACCCTTCTATCGATCCAGTAGATATCTCACTGGTGATGAAATTCTCTACTTTTATAAGAGCCAGGTACGTCCACGCATGGAGTACTGTTGTATCATCCTGGTAGGATCTGCTAGTAAGGACTTTCACTGCCTTGATAGAGTTCTAAAATAAACATTGTAGCCTCGTAGGGCATGTTTTTCCCCTTCGCTGCAACCTCTTTCTCACGGAAGAGATGTTGTTCGTCTTTCTCTGCTTTATCGTTAGTTTCCTGGCAAGTGTCTGTCTGAACTCCAATCTATGATCACACATTCATCAAATTTCCACGAGAAACACTCCTCTAGCTGAAAACACTATCAATAATTTACCCCACTCTTTGTCTGTTCCTAATACTAAACGTAGATTCCATGAACCAAATGTCTTTCATAGAACTGCACGCCTTAGGAACTATCTTCCGTTTGCCTGCTTTGCAGCTGAATACAATAAGATTGTCTTCAAGTCCAACGTAAACACGTTACAGGTGTGCAAATCAAGTGATTATCGGTCTTACAAAATATTATTAGATGTAATATTTTATATAAGATTATCCCAGCTAAATAACATAGCTCAATATACTAGATACCGCAAATAAATCATAATTTAGGAATTTAAACTTGTGAGTTGAAAAAAGTTAAATGTCAAATATAGAAATGCTGTTGCATGGGAGATAAAGAATATAGTATAGTAAAATATATATCCTTAACCCAAGTGATTTTCGATGTTTATACATCTCCTCGGAGGAAAAATATTAGCAAATATTATAAAAGGTTTGCATCTTATTAAGGTAATAGGTATAGAAAATTTAATTAAATGTTTCTAAAGTTTTTAAATCATTTTAGCTACAGAGAATTAGGGAAATTGGATATTGACGCAGCAAAGTAAACAAGAATATTGAACTTCAAATCGAAAGTGTATGCTAAATCCTGTAATGAAAGCTCTTGGTATTCGGCAGGTAAAAAGATCCAACGCGTATTGTAATAAATCCAAGTAAACTAGTAACAGTCCAATATATAAACCTTTCCACAGTTTTCTTTAGTTTGATTGGATATCCGGCAAATCTTTGATTATATCAATCCCGTAATCTTTTTTTTTTCAATATGTAAGTTTAAAGATTCGGTTCAAGTTTTCAATCAATTTGTGAATAAAACCAAAAGATATCCGTAAACAGGCAACTAAAATTAAATTTGAAGTAAAATTAAATGAAAATGAATATAATTAAATGAACATGATAATAATTATATAAAAGAATTGATTATCAAACCAAAGCAAAATATTCTTTAAAAATCAAATGCAGTTTTTGTTATCACGATTATATTTGTAATTCAGCACAAGTGAAAATGCTATGTTATATTATTTAAATCGCAATATTTAAATTCTGTCCTCTAAAAATAAGGAAGTGGTAGGAGAATTCAACTTTAATAGGGAGAAGAAAAAAAGGAAAAGAAAAGAAAATAAATGAAATAAACGGAGCTTCTAACCTATTAATATTGGTTATGAAATGTACATTACGGATTTTTCACGATTCCAAAAATAGGCCATCTAGGAGAGATTTGATTCCAAATATTTCTCACATTATATCTTACGTTTTTTTGAAAACAGGGAACGATTATGAATATGTCCAGTATCAAATAATCCCATAGCAGCAAGTTTTAAACCTTCCCTCATCAAAACAAGAGGTTTTGGGTTAATTTTAGATTATTTGTAATTTATATGCAAAACTGGGAAAACATGACTCTCGTTGAAACATTGGTAAAGGTTCAGTATATTCCCCCTCTCAAAGGGGTCTTTAAAATTGCAACTATTATAGGTTTTCGGGGCTGCCAAAAACGAAAATAATGTTTTAAATTCAAACCCATTGGTACATACCAAAAGTATAATTATCATAATATATTACAAACAAAACTAAATTATGGTATTTTATTCAGCCTATATCTTCTAATATTTAGTGTATGTAATGAACTGGTATAATTCATTATATTATAATACACATATTACTTATGAATAAACACAAAAATCATGAATTTCATTCCTAAAGTAAGAAGCGAAAACATATTACCTCAACATATACTAAATTCTTATATGCAGATAACATTATACGCAAGTTTCTTTTCATATTCATATTCATATTACTTGACACGATCTAGCATATACCTCTTTCTACAAAGATAGTGTATATAATTGCTTGTTTCTTATTTGGTAAATTCTCAGTATAAACTATTACTTGAATAGATAACATATTTATTACATTTGTAATTTATTAATTTGGTATCTTGTGAAATATAATGTGCATACATAGATTATAATTACGTTATATTGGCCACATTTAGTACGAATTTTACAAATATTACAAGATGTAGACTTAAAAGTAAGAATTTTAACACAATATAAAGCCGACGTATGCAAAAACCTATGAAGATTAGGTAGTTTTTTTTTAAATTATATATGTATATATATATATATATATATGATTTTTAAAATAATTAATGAGCAAATGGTAAATGGTAAAAACAACTAAAGAAAGTGACCAATACTGCTGTAGAGCAAACTATTTTTGACTATCGTTTTTAATCTGGTTGCTTACACATGTTTCGAGTATGAAATCGTATGAACGATCCGACAGTTTCATCAGACTTCACAGAAATAAATATTTATCATCATGAAAAAGAGAGATAAGGAGACATACAGACTCGAATAATAAAGCAGCACCAGCAGTAGATCGTAAAGTTATTAAGAAGTGGCAATGGGAGATGGGGGTTAAATATAAACCAGACACAGAGAGAATTATGAGAGGAAGGAGAGAGTAAAAGAGAAAAGGAAAGGGCAACAAATTAAATAGGAGAGCGGCGTTTCATTATACTAAGGCAGAGATACAGAGAGAGGGAGAGGGGTGACTGTTGAAAAAATGGCATGGTGAGATTGACATCTTAGTTAGCATACGGTTTGGGAAAGGGAGTATTTGTAATGGCTAAGATACGTCCTCTCTTAAGAAGTTGACATACGTCCTACTTGAGATCATTTAGATAAAAAGGAGGAAAGTTGGGTATAAATAAAAAAAAATAGAAAAATTAAGAGAAATTAAGAAAAAATAAGAAAATGAGAAAAATAAGATTTTAAATATATAAATTAATAACTAACTGAATAAATAAACCGTTAAAATATTTAAAATTAGTGAAAGCTAATAATTCTACATATATGTTGCTAAATAAAGAATTAAATGCGTCGATTTATAATTAACTAATTAAATCAATAAATAATGAGATCAAAATGAAAAAAAAACACTAAGTATGAAAAAAAAAACTAATGTACACGAATATAAAATATGAAATTATGCAAATGTGCATAGAAAATGGTCTATAGAAAAAAAGCCCCTTTTATATGCATATTTTTTTAGGTTTATATTGTATATTCATAAACATTACTTCCCATTAAACTTTGCGCTTCTATTTCATAAATGACCTCAATTGGGACGTAGGTCAACTTCTTATGAGAGGACGTATATTTGCTATTTCAAATACCACCTTCTCGAAACCGTATGCTAACTAATGTATAAATCTCCCCGATGACATATTTTCAACGGCCATCCACTCTATCTCTTCTTATATATCTCTATCTCCATAATTGCCTAATCATAATTAACCGCAACAATCCTGATTAGCTGCTTGCCTGTTCTTTCCTTTTTTATTGTTATGCTATTTCTTTCTTTCTTCTTTCATTTCTATATCCATTATGTACCAATCTTTACCTTTGTTTTACTCTTTTTTCTCCTCCCCCTTTAACTATTCCTTCTGTGTCTACTTTTATATTTTAAATCCCCCATTTCCAGCTGTCAATGACTTACAATTACTGCTACTGCTGATATTTGATTCGGCTCTGTATATAACTAAATCTCTCTTTTTCTTACTATAATATATATGTATTTATGTGAAGCCTGATAAAATTATCGGATCGATTACACGATTCGGTAATCGAAACATGTGTAAACAAGTAAATTAAAAACGGTAATAAAAACATATATATATATATATATACACACATACCTATATATATTTATATATATATATGTGCGAGTGTGTGTGTGTGTGTATCATTGATGAATTGAGTCTAGAAATATTATTAACATGAACTAAAACAATATGTATCAAGAAGTGCTCAAAATCTCTTAAATAAATAATGTATATAAAAATTGTAAGGAATCTACGCGAATGTATAAACGTTTCACTATTTCCATTCTTAATCGGGATTGCAATAGTAGGATACATTAATATGTTAAAGCTTATGTACATCCGGGTTGACTTCTTTTATTTCTCATATATATATATATGTATATATATATATATATATATATACATAAATATTTATATATATATATAAATATATATACATATATATAAATATATATATATATATATATATATATATATATATATATATATATATATATATATATATATATATATATATGGCTGGGTGTTACTGATTTAGTACTTGATTAATACTGGTTTATCATTGTAAGAAGTTTAATTAAACAACATCAGATATCGGTTCATATATAAATATTGTGTCATATTAGATAAAATATATACACATACATTTAACAGATATGAATATGTGTATATATATTTAGATATATGTATGTAAATATGCAGAAAGTTCCTTTGGAAATAAATGTCATCATTTTGAAAACACTGTATTTCAGATATGTATATAACACCTCGGTCAATTTTTAGAAAGAATATTCTGCGTTTGTTCGTTTGAAGGGTCGGTATATCATTGTCTTTGCAACGTGGGAAGACTCAGGCATAAGGTCGGGGTTTAAAGTTGGATATATACACGATTCATGAACACGTACACTATGTATTAAGAGTAAAATAAAACAGTTAACGTCTAGAATGGTGTTTTTACGCCTCGCGGGCAAGACATGCAGTCCAGCCTTAGAAATGCTTCAAAGCTAAGCAATGTAATTTCTCAGTATTTTTCATATTTATTATTCTTTACTTTATTAGAACCAACAAAAAAGGTTGTTCAATAACGCAGTTCATTCCTACAGAAGCAACGAGAATTTTATCATTTATTATGCGCCAATATTTTCCTTTTTTTAGTTACGATCATATTATATTTTTTACAATTTAATAAGCTGCCTCAATATTATTTTACAAAGCTATCAATTTGTTATTTATTCACAATAATGAAAATTCCTTAGATCCTATACAAACATTTGACCTTCATGGACTACTTATTAAGCAGCACGCAACATTGCCTGAGTTCGTTCGACCTACTTAACAGGTGTTTACCACTTCCTCAAAACATGATCCGATCTTCCTAATATGCTTCTGATGACAAGTTTTTATTACTAACATATTAAATCAATTATTTTTATATTTTTGAAGCTATTGCCCGCTTTAGCTTGTCTATTTTACAATTTGAAATTCTTTAAATATGTATTGTTATATAATATATTCTCAGTAAGGAATAGGCTCAACATATTGTTGATTTTTTACAAGGTGATCACTCAGGGATAAGAATTATTGCATGCACAGAACGTTAGTGTGCGGATTTAATAAAATGTCTACTTTAGGGGGCGATTCTTCAGGAATTTGTTTACGTTCGAGTTGAAGACATCCAGGTTGTAGTCGGGTGGCAAGCAGGCAGACGGAACAGATTTCCACAGACGTGCAGTTCTAAGAAAGAAGCTTTGTTCATGAAATCTACGTTTTGATTTAGTCACAGATAAAGAGTGGGGAAAATTTTGGACAGTGGTTTCAGCTAGACTAGTGCTTTTCGTAAAAGATTTGCGAGAGGGGACTAGAGATTGGAGCTCAGGCTCGCAACGTCTCTTCTGTGGGAGAAAGGTTGCAGGGAAGAGAGAAGGGCATCCCTCACTAAGCCACGGTTAAATCACGGTTGACAATATCATAAAAACACGCAATATACATGTGTGTGTATGTGCAAAAACACAACAAGGCGTAATGCGAGGGCTCAAATTAGGATCTATGCTATGGATAATTTAACAAATAGGCAAAGGAATTTGATTAGATAATTAGTAATTAGAAAAAAGTAAAACAAGATTAAAAGAATGTCAATTATTTTTCGAACATTTTCAGCTTAAGCATATAATTTGCCATATTTTCTAGGATTTATATTATGTACTTGATTATGATCAAAATTCTAATGAGTTGAATACCATGCAATAACGAGAAACGCACATGCTAGTATATATATATATATATATATATATATATATATATATATATATATATATATATATGTGTGTGTGTGTGTGTGTGTGTGTGTGTGTGTGTGAGAAATAGAGAGTCTTCCTGCGTGTTGATCTTTACCTTTGATTAGACTGACATTTAAAATAATGTCTAATCACAACAGTATCTATCACGGCACGAGTATGTGTTGAAGTCTAACATTAATATATATTATAAAATAATACAAATAACATATTGAAGATAATGACGCACGTGGTTGTATTAAAATAAGAAACGACATACCGAGAAACAGTAGCTTTATATATATATATATATATATATATATATATATATATATATATATATATATATATATTTATATATAGATAGATAGATAGATAGGTTTAAGCAGAAATAGCATGTGTTATTTCTAAATTAGAAATATAAGATGTTATTGAAAATGATATTATTTTTAGTCAATTTATTCTAGTAAGTTTTTCAATTTTTTAAAATGTTGAATATCATATTATTCATGCTAGATCTATTTTCTGTTATGCAGGTAGGAATACGTTTAATCTTGAAATAATCCGATCTTTAAAAATTTGTCAATTTGAATTGTTGGCGGAATGTGTTGTCATTCAAACTTAGCTGATACTACGCACATTCGATCGTAATGGAGTTTGTCAAAGGTATAAAATTTATTGAATTTCTGGTTGTAATAACCTGATTTAACGGAGACATAATTTCCAATATTATCTTCTGAACTAAGACCCAATCATCTCAAGGTCTTATATAGCACATTATACTCTTACATTTTGGCTTTGCAGTGGGTTTTTTAAAGTTCTTTAGGATTTGCTTTAGGGATAGTTAATGTTATGTTGACTAACTTTTCTATCCAATAAAAAATGGCTTCATAACTTATGAAAACATGAGGTTATAACTCGCTTCGAAAATCTCTTCCATACAACATTTAAAGTAAAGCTGCTTCTCATAATCTGCTTGGTGAAACTCTTGTGAGATAAGTAATCTGTATGGATTGGAATACGAATTCTTTATGTAAGACGCGCTTGTAAAGCGAACACTAACTACAAAATGAGCAACAAGTCTATTGCAAATCACTTTAGATATCTAAAAATAACATTTCTAACGCGTCCAATATTAAGTGGGGTTCTTATTGTTTTTGGTGAACCGCAGTGTTTTTTTTATCTGCAATGTATCTTATGTGCGATAGGAATGAACCCAGTTATGGTTGTGTCTCTATTCGGAAAATCTGATGTCGAGATAAATCAAAATGTCGACGAAATTCTTTCGGATAAGCACTTGCTGACTCGTTATATTTAACGTAGCAATTGCATCCACAAAAGATATGTATACTTCTCTCGTCTTAAACTTTACCATTAAGAAACAAAATAATTCATTATTAAATTATAAAATGGCATATTTTTGCAAAATAGTAGCGATATTATTTTATGTTATTCTAAGAATAAAAGGAAATCTATCGTAATTTTTAAAACACCTGTTATTTCTGCTTATCATATATATATATATATATATATATATATATATATATATATATATGTGTGTGTGTGTGTGTGTGTGTGTGTGTGTGTGTGTGTGTGTGTGTGTGCATGCCCGCACACACCAACAACCAATCTTAAGAACTCTGTAATTCGAAACTATATATTCTAATCAAATATAAACTACATTTAAACATAAGTATAGCTTAAAAATCTTCGAGAACACACATATAAAGATGTATTCATCTATATCTTGAGCAAGCAATTACGGCTGTGCTTTTCTGAGTTCTAAATGATGGAGAAATTAAATTAGTAAACGATATATATGACAGGGCATAGGAGATAACAAAACTTGCCACGAATAAAACAATAACAAAATTAACATTTCTTAGATAAAGTACAGTAAAGTAGCTTTCTACTAGTAGTGAGAGAAATAGGTCGATATAATCAGAAAAAGATAAATTATTCAATGAAGTAAATTATGTATAAATTAATTGTATGCATTTAAATATTAATTTCGACTAATTGTAAAGTTCTAAAAGACGATATAATGATATACAATAAGTGGACTTGAAGTTGGAATATTAATAACATATTTAAACATGTATAATATTTATTATTAAAATCTAATCCATATTAAAAAAACAGTTGTGGCTATACTAGATAAAGAATATACTAATATATATATTCCTTTTTAACAGCATGTGTTATTGAGTGGGAAAAATTCTACTATAACTTTTAAGAGTCTTAAATCTAGTTTGTTTATAGATGCAAAATATTACTATCATTCACGATTTATTGTTATATTATAGTAGTGCATAATCTAATATATAAAAGGTAATATGTTTGTCTATCTGTCTCCATATTCTGAACTCTACTTCCGTCGATATCAAAAGCTGCGCATAGGGTTCCAAATAATTTGATTTTTACAGACCGTTTCTTATGGATTTTTAGCAGGTTAAAAAAGTTTTTTTAATGATCCATAATGGGTGCAAATAGAGAATAATCGGGTTTTTTTTTACATTCATCAGTTTATATTTAATGTTTACTTTTTAACTAGCTGACATGCGTGTCACCTTTGTACAGTTGTAACGCTATTATGTTTGACTGTTACAGTTTTGCTATCGGTTTCGATTCTAGCTGATGGCACCCAAATACATACAGTATTACTCCTATAATTTGAACATCGGCTTCGTTCAAATTAGAGGATGCTGTTCAAGTTTCGTGATAAAAAATATACGCTGCAGTTAACTTTAATTTTCTAAGCCTTAAGAAATAGTACATGAAATTCATTACTACATGACACTCCAAGTATATATTAAGTTGAGTTTACGACATATTGCAATAAAGAATTGTTAAATATTATTACCAGGAACAAAAACATTGAAAATAAATTTAATCTACTCTTACTTGTTAGGTATTTATTACCTAAGTTATCATCTACAGAAATCATACATTTATGTAAAATATAGTTTTTTTTTTATTTGTTAATTGAAATAGTCTCATTGCAGTTTCTATTTTCATCGATTGAGGTTTCGGGAGCTGCCATTGTATTCCATCAGCGATCACGAAAATCTACAATTTCTTGGTTCTGTAGCTTCTTTATGATTATATCTCTTCAGCGTGGCATTGCTTACAAAACATAGCTGCCACTAAAGTAAGGGCTTTTTTCTAGAAATTTTATAACCGTCTCCATAGACTTTTCTGCATCATCCTAGGATATTGCTTCATCTGAGTACTTTTGGTTATTTACATTAGGATCAAGAGAATCGGAGCTGCCGCTATTTTCATCACCATTACTGCCTTCAGCATATTGATCAGTAGTTTCCTCATCTTGTTGCACCCACATTTCAACATCATTTGCATTAAGAAATTTAAGAACAGCGTGGTTGATCGGTAACCGTTTGGTTTCAAGAATTCTTTCTAGACAACGTGTATTCTTTGATTTAAGAGTTGCAAGCTATCGTGATGGGTTGTTTTACACTATTTTAAATATAGCAATCGAAAAAAAGTTTACAGTTAGTGTAAATTAATTACAATGTACCGATATTAATATTTCTGCGCAATATCTGACTATCCCATGTAAACAGTTTTACTGCAACTCCGCATCAAATATGCTAATACAATTTCAATGACGAGACAGTTCAAGTTTAGAGAAAGTCCAGGTTTAGAGGAAGTCCAAACGAGAGGAAGTCCAACTTTAGAGGAAGTTCAAATTTAGAGGAAGTTCAAATTAAAGGAGTTTTATTGTATATATATATTTTTAAATCAGGACTATATATATATATATATATATATATATATATATATATATATATATATATATATATATATATATATATATATACGAAATCTGGGCAAATTAAACTCGAAACTAAAAGTTGTAGAGGATCGCTAAGGGGCCTAAAATAATTAGAGTTTTTATGGATCTTTAGCGAGTGTAAATAGATTTTAAGGGGTCAAACATAGATCAAAATTGAACAAAATTCATCATAATATATTTTTATTCAGCTCATATGCGTGTCACATTGCTACAGTGGAAACGCCATCCGCTTTCAATGCTGCAGTTTTTGCGTTCGGGTTCGACTTAACCTGGTGGCACTCAAATACTGTATTTCATTTTTGAAATTACGACTATAATAATATATACAAAATTTGGACGAATTAAAATATCCTATTTAAACGTATTTTACGGTCCTTCCCTTCACTAGTAAATTTATAAAACTTTCTATGTCTTTGGTCTGTTTTTCTGTCTTTCTGTCACCGTGTTTTCATACTATTAAAATATTATTGCCTTTTTCTCTGGAAAAGCTAATTTTGGATATTATAAATATTATTTTTTGTAGTCTTATATAATCTTTAATATACATGTTTTATATCAGTGGAAAGAAAAGGGTTAATACCAGCCGATTTTATAGAAACAAGTGTAGAATGTATTGTTTTCAGGATTAATAAAATATCCATAGAATTAAATACTTCATTAAGATTTAGTGTATGTATATATTGAATTACAACTTTATTTGTGATATGCTTTGTAGATTTTCTAGTAAGTAAGTCGTACTATTCTGCTAAGATATTATACTTTTCATAATGCCAACTTAACAGTTAATTTCTTTATTATTTATTACGTAGACTGTTTATTAATAATGAACACGATCGTGACGTCGAGTGTCCGCGCCATTTGCGTATGTTTCTTTTTTGTATTGGCACACGAATTTTTGATATTGTTAGAAAAATATTTTTTCATTTAAAAACAATAGCAATATTCAAGCATTAGGAACTGCTTATTCGTATTATTGATATTAAACAGGCATTTCCAAGAGATAATTACCTGTGTCAGCCCAGGGGTTTATGAATTTTCATAATAAGCTTGCATTACTCCTTGTTGTTAAAATATAAATTATGTCTTGTCAGTCGTCTCTTGCATTCTCCATAAGATAGTGCTAACAATATAGAGCAGGGAATTTCTGAGAAGTTGTGACGAAGAATGCTTTCTGAGAAGTTGTGACGAAGTATGCTAGCAGTGTACAATCGGAAATATATTAGGAATTATTCATATGCTATTTAAAATACACCAAATATCCTAAATTATTAAGAAAATGTATTTAGGGAAGCATAAGACACACTCCTCTTGATCTATGAAAACAAACACAAAGTAACCTACATTAGTTAAATTTGAAATTGCTCACATATTTTAATTACATGAGCTTACTTCAGGTTTGAACTGTTGTCAACTATGAATATAATAAAAATAAAGTAAATAAAATATGAATTAAAGAAGAAATGAAAAAAAGCAACTTTAAATAATATTTCTAAATGGAACAATGAAAACGGGTATATTATAACATTTAATAATATTGAACCAAATATTAAATAGATTGTCTTTAATGTAATATGCAAATAAGAGTACTCGTTCGATATATATATTTTTCGAATAGCATATATAGATCTCATGCTAGAATATAAGTTTAATAAAAGTCCGTTTTATTAAGAAAATGAATTTGTGGAACAGTGTAAATTTGTATGTATTAATCAAATTGTGAATAAACAAACAAGAATGCGACTTTATTATAATAGATAGGTTTAAATTTATGTTACCTCCATTTGTATGCAATGTATGTTGTGTTGGTGTGTAAAGCCACGCAAAGTCGCGTTAAATGTTAAGATTTATGAAAGTTTGCTAATTATTTTCATCTAGATTGTTTTCTGAAGGCAATTATTAAATACATTAAGAAACAGACAAAAAGTACTCCTCACAACTATGCAAGTGCATGACCGTGAGAATGATCGTCGTTGTCTTAAAATGATAAAATACTTAAATATTCAAGTTTATAGATCATTTAATACCTATCTCTACAGTAATAATTCATTTATAGCTTTATTACATCATGTAAAACTAATGATATGCAATTTGAAAATTAAAGTATCTTCTATTTTCTTCAGTTAAGTATTCAGAGAAAATGGTACTCCTGTGACAGTACAAGCGAGTAAAATTATATTACATGTGTTTCGCAATTTACAACCACGTGCTGTATCAAATAAGAACGTCGTTTTATTTATAATTTTATTCAAATTATGACAAGGATTAGCATAATAATGATAATGTAAAACATTAAATTAATGAAAAATATTTTATGCATTTCAATATGCATAAGAGTAATTTTGATTGTGTATGAATAATATGAATAAAAATATGATATTGTATCGTCATCCTTTCTATAATTCTGTTTATATTTAGAGAGAAAGGATAATCTGATTTAGAAGTGGTTTCAAATATTTATTTGCACAAGAACATAAAAAAGAAGATTGTATTGTTTTTTTTTAATCAATGCACGATGAAAGATGAGTTATAATTTAATATTGAGGTCAAATGAACGGGCGGAAACAAAGATTCTTGAAAAGGAAGATTAAATATACACCGAGGCAAAATGATCAGATCGCTTAAGAGTCAGATTATAATCACCTGAGAAAATCACGCGGTTTATCACAAATATGGCCTGATTTATCAAAGTTCTGTTGAAAGTTAATCCACCTAAAGGATTTACAGAGAAGTCACCTGATTCAGTATGCGTGTTGATATTTTTATTGATAAAAAGCTTTGTCTGTTTATCTAGCAAATATTATAAGACAATTAATTGTTTTTTTTTTATTTGAAACAATATCTCTGTCTGAGATTTTTATTTGGCTATTTATATTTGAGAATATTTTAAAATGTAAGAAGGTAGGTTATACAAGAATAAGTATCGAGTTTCGTAGTACACAGTTTATCTTTGAAGTAGGTTACGTGCTGAACTTTAATTTGGGAGGTGTGGGGAATGTCAAGAAATCCTAAAGTTTACACTAAATCCAAATCTTTCAAAAAATGATAATACCTTTCACTATCAGACTCGTAATTAATAAAGACTATCATTTACGCACTAAATATCTAAAACATAAAAGACTGCAAACAAGCGATTCTTCTGTTGAGAAAAATGTCGTTCTCAATTGGCCATATATTGGATTCGCAAAACAGTTTAAAACACATTCAGAAAAAACACAAAAAAATAAAATTTATCACTGATTTATGATTTTATTTCTGATTTCCCAAACAATCACCATGTGGAAAATGACCTTACATAGAGGTGTTTTACTATAAAATTTATGTAAACCGCATGAAATTAAATCAAACAGCAAAATTAATATCTTACGTCCAACTCAATGTTAGGAAACCAACTATACTGATTTGAACATAAGATTTTATTTATTTCAGAACGACATTTAGCCACAAAATATTTTTTTCTTCCAGAGTATTGTCGAACGATAAATTTGTTTAATTATAAATTTAAATTTACGGTTTGAATTTTTTTTCTCTTATACAAATATACATATATATATATATATATATATATATATATATATATATATATATATATATATATGTGTGTGTGTGTGTGTGTGTGTATATGTAGAAATATATATATATATATGTAGAAATATATATATATATATATATATATATATAGAGAGAGAGAGAGAGAGAGGTGTGTAGGCGTGGACAAGAGGCGACGAAATGAAAGTGGAGAATGTATGTATGTTGTGGTTCACATTCAAGTTGATAGCACGAAATTCATAAATACATTTTTTTTTTGTTTTGATGTCACTACTAAATATTAGTGTTAAAATAATAATCGATGGCGAATTGTCTCTATAATAATAAGTAATCTCTGAATATGTTCACGGGTGTGTGTATGTACATGATGAAAATTATGGAAATATTATGTTTCCTTTCATCTCTACAAACACATCCGCATAAAACAAAAAAAAAATTATAGATGCATATATATATATATATATATATATGTATATATATATATATATATATATATATATATATATATATATATATATATATATATATATATATATTTATGAACATTCTTTCCGGAGTACAGAATTTAATAATGGCTAAATACAGACCAGTCTACATGATGATTAAAAATAAAAAAAAAATGAAAATAAAGGATAGCTAACCAGGTTTCATTCCTAGCTCAACAGTGCTACAATTATTAAAAAAGTCATAAATATGGCGGGGGAGAAAAAATCGAACAATAAACGTCGGGAAATTCATATAGAAACCAAATTAAGTCCTAAAAGATTTTCTTTTTGCTTGCAAAAAAAGGTCTCAAAGACTTAATAAAAATAGTCTCTAGAATGTTTAAATAAAAGGCCGAGCGCGAGTTACTCAAGATCGTAGACATATCAGCAGTGGAAATATTTTATTTATTTCTATCTATTCTTTATTTATTTAAACGTAGTTGCAGTGCGCACTATGTTGGGCGAACATCGTAAAGATTAGATTTATGTTTGAAACAACATGTACCATCAAAGATTCTTTATGCAACTTTTTCACCCTAGGATGTTCTGAATAATATGTATTGTTCTGCGGTTTGCAATAACCTTATAAATAACCATGCATGTGCCACGAATTTTAGTGCTGACATGTTAACGACCACAAGCTTGTATATATATATATATTTGTAAATAAAAAGCTCTTCCTGAGGTGTAGGCTAATTAGTGTATGTTCAATTTGTCAAGATTACACGAGAAAGCAAAAAATGTTTGTATATACCATATTCCTCTAGGGCCCTAAGCAAATCAGAATGGTCTAAAAGGTTTAATAAGTCTATTAATTACACAATTGCAAGTAAAAAGCACTGGGTAAGAAAAGTTATCTAAGATACTATACGTATTTATCTATAATTTTGAGGAAGACTATAGTGTAATCCTGTTTTCACTGAGTAAAATTGGAAATGTTTTATCTCGATGCAGTCCATGAAGATATTATTAGTTTATAGACTGATAAACACTCATAACTCCGATATGAGAGAACGATCAACCTTGACTCGTATTTTTGTGTAATATTAACATTTAGAGGAGTCAATAGGGAGTGGCGAGTTTAAGGAAATGAAAATAGTTCATATTATCTGTGTACTGAACATATAATTCATAAGGACTGCATTGATTTATTGTCTCCCACTTTGAGACGCAGAAACGATCGCGTTTAGGAAGAAAAAACTCTTACGGCAAGTATAATTCTACTTGTACCAAATATTCCCTAAACATAGATTCCTTAAAACTATGTTAATTACTAAGGACACGAAAACATACGTATCGCTTTTATAACTTAATGTTTTATGAATGAATTTAATCTTTACGAGTGTTATGTCTCAATACCAAGAAAGCAAAGTTGTTGTCATTATTAGAAACCTCAAATGTTTTTCGCACTTTTGCATCAAATTTAGCTTTGATATTCTTTTTTCGTCCGTTTTCTCTCTCTATAAACAACGTCGCATTTTTGAACCTTGGAATGAAATAGGTTTGCAAAGCGTCAACGCTTAGAGCTTTTATAAAAGAGTTTGAAAATATTTTCAAAGTAAAACTTGGCTTCTATAAATTCAGATTATATTTGGTTAATGAGATAAATGCTACTTGTCAGTTAGACTGCTTCATTTTAACACAGTATTGCTTTTTAACGACTCTCACTAAACATCGCTTAAAACTATTATATTCAGTGGAATTTGCTTTATTAATTGTAGTACATTATTCCAAGTAATTTTAATTCATACTCTTTTAGCAATTGGTTATATTAATCATAGAAGTCAATTTACCGCTCAAAAACCTAACTAATTTGAAGCATTATGAGTTACGATTCTGACTGTTGTTTCTTCAAAACTTTATCAAATTTACTGATAATTATGGCGACCCTGTATTTGTCATTAGCGTTTAATTGAAGCTTATATATGTCGAATGAAAAGTTACGACAGGACCCAAAAGCCATTTTTATACAATTGAAAAAACGCAACGGTGTATAAACACATTATACTCCATCTTAAATTTTTATTTTATTTATTTATTATTCTTTTATTTATTACATTTTCACCTCAAACAAGGCACATTGCTACTTTGGTGTAGGGGGCTACTATCAGGGGCAACAATTACTGGAGTGCAATGTAGGGATTTGGGCAGCAAGATGTCGGTTCACGTTGCACTTGAATTTCTGCACGTCAGTACAGCTAGGGAAACAAGGACCTGGAATGGAATTCCAAAGTCTGGCTGTTCTAGAGTAGAAGGACATTTTACATCTAGTGATCTCTACAGTGTGGAGGTGGGATTTAGCGTGAAAAAAGGATTCTCTTAAAGCCATTTATAAAAAAAAAAACTCATTATCGTTCAGAAATCACATGAGTGTATTATTCACTGTTTGTTTTTAAAATATAGTTTGTAAAAATTAGTTAACAAATGAAGGCTCGTTGGAAATATAATGATCTGGATGGTTTAGTGGGCTATGCAACATTTGTTCTTAAAGTCGCAAATCACTGTATGAGGAAGTAGGGATCACTTTTCTATATTAATGAAACGTAAAATAAGGACGCACATTATGGACATCTTGCCTTAAAAGTGGATGTTCCTTTACAGTAAATTCATATAAAAATGTGATGCCCCACTTTATAATTTGTTTATATCTTGAAAACAACTAGGTTCCTGGGATTTTTACTGTTATTTTCGTTTTAACATTATCCAAACACTTTAATAGTTGTAATTTTAAAAGATTCTCGTGGGTGGAAATATACTGCGCCATTACCTCAATACTTCAATCCTAGTTATTTGTTTCTTAGGTTTCCATATGAATTATGAAATATCTGATATTTCCCTATAACATATAGGCTTAATGGGGGGGGGGCGACAAAAACTTGCGGCTATGGTTTCAAATGACCTGAAATAACCACAAGGGAAACTTGATTGCAAATATTTCTCGTATGTCATATCTTCACTCTTTGGTTTTCATAAATTAAATTTCCCAGTGTATAAGGATTATTTAATACTGGAGATATTAATAATTGTACCCTATTTCCAAAAGAAGGGACATAAAACATATGAGGAATATTTGGAATCAAGTTTGCCTTTGCTGATATTTCAGATCATTTTAACCATAGCAGCAAGTTTTTGTCACCTCCCCATTCAGCCCTGAGGTTTTGAGCATATATATATATATATATATATATATATATATATATATATATATATATATATATATATATATGTATGCATATACATATGTATATATGTACATATACATACATATACTTTATATATATATATATATATATACATACACACATACACACACACACGCACACACACACACACATATATATATATATATATATATTTATATATATTCTTTTCTACGGTCGAAGTTATTATAATTATTTATTACAGTGCTTTTAACGTCTCTCAGAGAAAAGTTAACGTATACATATTAATGTTGAGAGTTATCCGGTAATGACGATGATTACAAAAAAATCAATCATTCACGGAAGAGATATAATTGCATTTGTTTTACATGTAAGTTTAGTCATTACATAAACAAGATTTTTAATCTAAATCCATCAATGGCTTGTCTCAGATTGAAAAGTTGGTTGGTTGGTTGGTTGTTTTTGTTTTACTGCTTATCAACCCTTTTCGGGTTATTTAATGCCGAATCCAAGGAGTTTGAAGATTTTTTTTATAGAATATATTTGTTTTCAAGTCGGTTTCTATTTAATCCATAGTTGGGACCCTAACAGGTACTACCACTCCGGGTCAGAGTAGACTTGGGAGCAATGGCAATTAAAGGGTGGCTCCACACTCCCCAAAGCCCGCAAACTGGAGCCTCACCACTTGATATAGTTTAAGGTCATATCCAGGACCCAGATTGATAAGCATATAAAAAGCGATGTAAGGTTTAAATGCCTTCTGGATGTGTTACGCATAATATAACCAATACTTCGTAATCAAATAAACAATTATATATTTGCATTGTATTTAAAATTATAAACACTATGCACTTCCCCAATTTGTGCCTCTCAATATTGTGGCTTTTTTATATACTAATAGTTTTGAATTTTGTTGTAAATGTTTGTCTTGAATTTCTTGAATTCTATTTTTACATCATATGGATATAGATACGATTTCGGATATTGATACACTAATTGTGTGGGTTTATGTATGTATATCTTTGTGTGCGTATATGTGACTCTGTATATTTGTGTGTTGTTTTAGTGTTGTTGTTTTTTAAGAGACTTATTTATACATATAAAAGCAATGACACTTATTGATGCATGATTATAAACATACATACGAATATATATATATATATATATATGCATATATATAAATATATTTTTACATATATATATATATATATATTTGTCTGCATATATATATATATAGAGAGAGAGAGAGAGAAAGACAGAGAGAGAGAGAGAGAGGGGGAGGAAGAGATGTTATCTAAAATTCTGATTTTGAAGAAACATGCTCTCAAAATCAATATTTAGAGAGCATGCATTTCTGAAGTAGGAAGTTAATACTACACAAAGAACGTCAACGCTAATAACCGTAACAGGATCTTTGTAATAGCCCTAGCCGTGTTATGTGTTTCCCTTATGTTAAATCAAATATAGATATTGCTTTTTTAATGCCCACTTGTAATGACTTTATAAAATCTATTCGTTTTAATATTCGATTACTTTTAATTGGTGTAATATATATATATATATATATATATATACATATATATATATATATATAATTTTATTTATATATGTATATATAATTTTATTTATATATGTATATATAATTTTATTTATATATATATATATATGTGTGTGGGAGTGTGTGTGTGTGTGTGTGTTGGATATTACTTTAGTTAGTCATAATCTGTTAGCCGTCTGTACTTGGGAAATCAATAAATAGCATTAAACCGTAAGTATATATGTCAATTTTATTTTTCTTGGTGTTCCAACTACAGGTATTAGCTAGTCATATTGATGACTATATTTGGGTATTTTATGAGTTTTAGCGCTGATATTTACATACTCAATGTACGTCATCCAGAGTAGGGTGGATTTTCAATAGGTCAAAGGCTTGAATGAAATACCTAAGTAATCGGCTTAGTGATAATTATCACTGATAGAAAAATCTTGGAATTGCCTGTGTCTGTGTGTTCGTCTCAGTACTTCTGTTTCCCAGACCTCTTTCCCTTTTTCTCTCTCTCTTCTCTCTCTCTCTCTCTCTCTCTCTTCATATGCATATTTATATAATTATATATATGCATATGCGTGTGTGCATATAGTTTTCTATGTATGTACTCCTTTCACAAAGAAATGAAGTTTACCCATTTAATGGCATATATTTTGTTAGAAATGAAGCGTCTGTGCGCTACTTTTCTATATAAAGTTTAATCGCAATGTAGTGTGCGTTGTGTACACGAGTACCTAGCGAAAATACAGAACAAAACCCAAAAACAATTAATAATTATTGTTGGAATGTTGCCCCCAACTTTGATATGGTTTAATAATATACTAAAAAATACACCAGCAGTTACTATGTACTTCATTTCCATTTCTTCCAATTGAAGATAGTTGTTGTTTAAACAACATTGTACATTTATAAAATATTCACTCAGCTTTTCACATTTCTCATATAATATTGGGTGTGTTTTAGTAAGAGTTAATAAGCGTGTGATGAATAGATGCTCGTTTTAAAATGTAACGTGATCGATGGGGTACGCATATATTTAAAACACACATATTACATATACGTTTGCTTCACATTTTTATTTTGGTATTTACTTTATGACCAACGTCAAGTAGCCTTGCTAGTATATATATATATATATATATATATATATATATATATATATATATATATATACATTTTGACCATGTTTTGCTTTTGTAAGTGTTAATTAACCCATTAATTTTATTAGACTAAGGAATTTTTGTTTGACATAAATAGGACCATACTACACAGGCCAGGTTGTTAATAGTCCTTTACATCTTTACTGAGTGGGAAATTACTCTAACATCGAAACACTTCCTCGTCTGAGCTCTAATCTATGGCCCCCGCGCCAAACTGTCACGAGAAACAATCGTCTATCTGGAAACACTATCAATAATTTCCCTCACTATTTATCTGTGTCTAAACCTAAACGTAGATTCGATGAACAAAGCTTCTTTACTGAGAACTGCACACCTATGAAATTCTCTTCCGCTATCTGCTTTCAAGCTGACTACAATGTGGTCATCGGAAAGTCAAACGTAAACAATGTCCTGATGAGCCGTTCCCCTTAAGTAATCCACTTTACCAAATTTACACTACTAACGATTACTATGATATAGCCCCATTAACTATTGTACACTCATTAACCCGTATCCTTCAGTTGCCTCTGGGCCTAAATAGGTGGTGATTCTTATGTATAAAAAGAAACAAACATGGTATACGATTATAGACAAAGTAAGGATATAAAATATTTCTCCTAGCCACTGAAAAAAGTAATATGTATTAAGAAAGAGGTGGGAGGGAATTGCAACGACTTGAATTCTTACATGAGCAGCAACCGATAGTATATATCATATATATTTCCATGATAAAAGTAAATATATCGCATAGTCGTGTGCGCGAGCGTACCGATGACACATTCAACAAATAATTTTAAGAGCACAACAATAGAATATCTTATCTTTATCCTAAGATTTGTGTTTTATGCTGAAGTAATTAAACGCCAAGAGTCTATATTCAACTTCAACACAATTGAAACTAGATATCATATGTTCCGATAGGAACGGAGATACTAAAGCAAATATTCAAAGTTCCTCATTATATAATGGTAATTTTAATGCGGATCGGCAGCTTTTATGTATTGCCCATAAGCCTTTTCGTTAAAAAGCAATTGGAATAGTTTAATTTATTCATATTTCAGCAACACCGAAAGGATTTACGCACTATTCTTATCTACATAAATAACAATTCTACACACACACACACACACACACACACACACACACACACACGGACCCTCCTTTACGCTTTCGATTAATATATGCATTTGAATTATTATAGAATTGTTGGACATCAGAAAGCGCACGTTTTACCGTATTATGTAAAGTTTAATTGAAAGTCGTTATAAATGCAGAGATGCACTTATGAATCGATATGCTTAAGTATATATCGACCAGAAAAGCATTTTGCATTGTGATACATATGAATTGAAAAGAGCTGAATGTCAAATAACAAATCTGAACAAGAAAATATTAATGTATATATATATATATATATGCATATATATATAAATATATATATGTTCATATATATATATATATATGATGCATATCCATGCATATATATATATATATATATATATATATATATATGTGTGTGTGTGTGTGTGTGTGAGCGTGTGTGCATATATGTATATATATATATATATACATATGTATATATATGAGCAAACAGTTAATAAAATATGTTAAAAAAAACAATTTGAAATGAGTTAAAAACATATTTAATCCGAAAAGGAAAGACTAGAGAAATGGGTAGTCCTTACTCCGCGGAGTTTCGAAGAAATACTCTCCTTCTCATCAGAGGGTAGGAATTAGCAACATGCGGGATCGGAATTTGCATGCAGAAGTATTTGAAACAACAAGTAAGTCAAAGATCTTACTTAAAAACAAAATAAGTTAAGCAGAGGGAATATGGTAAAAAAAAAGGGGATTACACATGAATGAATAGTCTGGTAGAAGATAAAAAATCCAGTGACGGTAAAATCAAAAGTAAAACTTCAAGAAAGTTAAAAGGGTTTCCCTTTGTACAAGGAAAATCCAAGGAAATCCCGTAATTGGAAGAAGATGGTCCATAATAATTCAAAGGCAGAAATCCATCGAACAATTCACAACAATGTGTACAAGGAAAAACATCTGAGATAATTTTATAAATATTAATTCTTTAATATTTATAATTTACTTTAATTTTACCATCTTGGATCATGTTGGTAAATTCAATTGCGATTTTCATGTTATGTATATATATATATATATATATATATATATATATATATATATATATATATATATATACACACATATATTTATATATATAAATATATATTCATATTTTGATTGTAAATCTTTATATCCACGTGCAAAAACACATGCACATACTCATATTTATATTTATATCCATGCATATATATTATGCTTATTCTTCTTATCATTAATATTTTATTAATGTTTTTAAACAAAAAACTAATTATCATGAAATATATCAAAATTCGGTAACTGTCCATATACTAAACTATTTAAGTCGAAATAAATTGGCGCCATTAAAAAGCTTCAAGGCGAACAGTTTTTATGATTATGCATTCATATATTTTCACAAAAGCAAACGAAATATATCAAAATGGGAGCATACTGTTGTATATTTTCATAATCTTTACAATTGTTTCGTTACCATTCAGGCAATTTCACACATTATTTAGAAAATAAATATATTAAACAAATTATTTAGTTACGAAATATAATTACTTCAATAAAAAAATCCTATCGAGGGTTTGCGCAATATAAAGGTAGACAATTGGTTGAAATATAAATAAAAAGTAGCAGTGCGAAAATAGCGATACAAACATATATATATATATATATATATATATATATATATATATATATATATAGAGAGAGAGAGAGAGAGAGAGGCTACATTAAATTCTGAAAATCAAAATATAGACACATATATTCGAGTTAAAAATTTATTGTTTGACAAAAGGAATATATAGAAGGGGTGATGTTAATTTTCTTAGTCCATGGATTTTCAATAATAGCTCATATCATCAGAGGAAATGAAATGCGGTTAGCAAAATGTTCAGCTGTGAAGACACACGTATTTTGCTTTTCAACACAAATATTGAAATAAGTTTTCTTTTGGTGGTGAATGATAATTATATGAAAATAATTATAGGAAAAGGGAATTTCATACAACCTGGGTAGTCCATTATCGGAAGGAGTAATAATATCTATCAGAGTTTTTCATCTGATCTTCTATCTGTCTATATATATAATACTGTATAAAATATATATATATAAATAATATATATATACATATATATATAATACTGTATAAAATATATATATAAATAATATATAAATATATATACATATATATACTTATGTAGGTATATATATGTATATATATACGTACATATATATATATATATATATATAAAATACATATATATATATATGTGTGTGTGTTTAATTGGAAAATATGTTAATTCAATTACCTTTAACTGTTTATTTATACCAAACCTTTATATATGAAGCTTGATGTTAAATATAAATTTAAAAAAAACATATACAAAAAAATTCAAAACGACTATATTATAAATTTCAAGGTATTTAATCTCACTGTTAGTGTCTCTTAAAAGTGATTTATTTATCATGAAAATATGCATTTACTCTTCAGATTGTTTTAATTTAAAAATGTCATGCTCAAAGTTATTTTCATTTTTTGAAGTTTACAAGTTCTTATTCTCTTGATGAGCTAGGGCGTAAAATATTGCAAAATTGACATGAAAATTATATGATACTATCAACTACTTTTGCATGCAAAACGCGGAAAGAAGGAAAGCATTTCTTCGAAATTCCGCGGATTAAAGACTATCCACTTATCTAGTGTTTCCTTTTCAGATTTAATATGTTTTTAACTCATTTAAAAGTATTTTTAACGTGTTTTATTAACTGCTTGCTAGTATATATATATATATATATATATATATATATATATATATATATATATAATGCGGAATGAAAATATATTGAAAATACATGTTGTTGTATATAGATTTATACATCAATTCGAAAATGCAGGTATGGATAAAATTTAAAATAATATGCAGAGCTTTGCGCTGATATTCAAGTAGACTTGTATACATTAAAAAGTATCCCCAAGTATACGAATTTTAAATTCCATGACCGTGTAGCAATAACAGACTCTTACACTATACAGTACGAATCAACCTTTTAGAACGCGCGATAAGAATAGCAGGATCAGAGTTGTAGAACTTGATGAACTGAGATTTGCAAACTTAAATATAAGTTGCGGACTGATACCTCGCATGAACAATAGGATCAACCCAATAATAGCTTCCCAGTTTCAAGAAACAACATTGCGTCGAACATAAATAAATCATAGTAAAAATATTATTAAACGGAAATATCTATCCTTGATCCCCAAATAATTACAAATTATATTACTAAAATCAATTAACTCCATACCAAAAACGGCTGAAACATTTCAGTCTTAATTGTATATCTACATCGAAAATTTATTCCAATCCGAAAACAGGAAAAATAAAATATCAGAAAAATATTATAAATTTAATAGACGAAGATATGACGAGATGGCTCGCTCAAAAATATGTTCTTTTGAAAAATAAAAAAAATCGTTGTTTTCGAAAGACGTTTTTTATTCCTACACGTCAACACATAGAAATACATACAAAAAGATATAAATATATATATATCTATTTTAGTGTTTATTCTTAACCCATGCATACGTATATACATCAAAAGGAATACACGTGAATCACACATTTTGTATATATATATATATATATATATATATATATATATATATATATATATATTAATGAAAACAAATGGGTGTAGTGTTTACCTGATATACGCAATGGTAAACTTCAAACTAATATATATATATATATATATATATATATATATATATATATATATATATATATAACAGTATTTATTTATATATAGAAAATGTAATCCCAACCGAATTAAAAAAAAAGCTCAACACGCAATGGAGTAGAGCTTATTATGAGTGATTATATGCTTATTATTCTTCCTATGAGAGGGCATAAAGAAATCAGCAAATTATATTTGCAGCAATGCGAGAATTTTTGGGTTAAGACATTAAGTCAAACCGGAATTTATTTTAGTTATAGATTGCCAAATAAAGAGGGAAAAGTTTATATATATATATATATATATTTATATATATATATATATATATATATATATATATATATATATATATATATATAAACAAACCGTGTATAATATTTCAGCTTGCAGGAAAATCCTCTCAAGTTGATCCAAAATGCTAAATAATTTTTTGCGAGATGGAAGCAATCATAAAATGCGTCGCTCACCTCCTTACATATCTTTACGATTTTTAATACCCTATCATTAACCATAACTTTTGTTGTACTGAACGAAAATTGGAAGTTTTTTCACAGTATAGCTGAGAAGGTGGTCTATAATCTTTAATAGTAATTTGAAATTTGGTCGCAAAATGAGTGAGCGGTGAAGCATTAAAGCGGTACTAACTGTCTAAATCTGCCACGTAACCGTATATTGAAATGCTACCATGTTTGATTGATTATATATATATATATATATATATATATATATATATATATATATATATATATATATTATCATTAGTGTGCGGCCTTGCCCGGGTGTTTGGAGGTGTAGGCTGGACAAAAAAAAAAGAAAACTGTCAATTTTTTTAACTTTGACCCCTATTACGACCCATTAAGATTTATTGTTTTTGGCTCAAATCAAGTTATTAAGTAAATCCATCTCCAAGGAACCTATATTTAAAATTCCAAATGTTTAGACTCAAAAATTCTCGGAGGAGTTTGGTGGAGTTCTCAATGGTCAAATCGTTGAACTTTGACCCCTTAACATCCAAATTTCTGGCCGAAAATGGATCACGTAGATTTTCCCAAATGTCAGTACCCTGTATATCAAATTTCGAGCCTGTAGATTAAAAAAATAACAGAGTTATTGTGTAGGGAGATGTAAAAAGACAGACAGACACACACACACGTTCACTTATATATATATATATATATATATATATATATATATATATATATATATATATATATATATATACAAATATACAAATATATTTAAATATGTATATAAATATATTTATATATATATAAATAAATTTTTATATATATACAACGGAACTGGATTCTCGTAAAATACTAAAAATCTATAGTTTTCTTTCAGGATATAATTGTTTCGGTTTGCCACAAAAAGTAATCATAAATTTATTAAGTATTTTTTTCTTAAAAAAGATAAACATTTCGCATTCATTCTATCAATTTCCTTATTTGAATTATTCTCTTATTAACAATTGGTTTTACACCATGTTTTTTTAATTTTTTTTAGATCTTAATATAACATGTTAAACCAACTTATATATTTTAATATATAGCTTGGCATCGATGCCGTCTGTATTTATGCACATCCAAAACTTAGATAGGACAGGCAAAACCGTGTTGTATCTTGACGGTTAAAGTCGTCATAAAAATTAAGAATCTAAACAATTTGTCACACTTCGTTACCATTTAATTTCCACTATCTGAATACTATCAGAACACGATTATTGGATGTAATCTTGTATTGAATAATTATCAGATGTTTCATTCACACACGAATAGGCCAAGGAGAAGAGCCAGAGAATAGTGGAATGTACGGCTTATTCTTGAATCCTGTTAACAGGCCTTAAAATAAGAGACACAAGAAATATCAAAATTGCTATTGACCTTCATCGAACGAACGATAGGCTATCGTAGCGGACAACGATAAAAAGTCAACTTACTGCTATAAAACGAAAGTGAAGAATGACCTTTGCAAAACCTCCAATCAGACTTTAAGAGGAAAACGCTGAGATTGAACAGGTTTACATGTGTGGCATCGATCATCGATATTCACTGAAATCAGGAATAATCGATTTTACTGATTAAATATGCTCAAATACTTCGATTAAGGCCTGCGCTTTAGGAAAGAATTTCATTTGAATATGAATGAAAACAGAATGAAATCAGGACGGTAGAATCTATCAAAACAACCCCCATTGTACAATGTCTGTGAATTAATGTTTAATTTAATATTTTTTAATCAGTACAGAATCTGTCAATAATATTACACCTTATATAAAACAGTTAAACAAAAAACATATTTTAATCGTCCGTTAAAACAATGTCCAGCATTAAATCAGCAAAATAAAATTAATATACTTTTTTCTAGTATTTATATGCCTTTCTGGTATTTTGGCAGCTACAAAACCCTACTCCATTATATTTGTTTACATGTTGAGTTTTTCCCCATGTTTTCCAGTATATGATCGCAGTTTATCATATTCTGTTGAGATACAAAATAATTAAACTGAACTTACACATTTAAAACTTAAAAATAACTCAAACAATAGAACTACATTTCTATAAATAAGATTTACTAAGCAAAACTGATTATATATTTGGTAAAATCCGGCTGAAAAAGTCGGATGAATTTTTCCTTTTTAGCGTTCGATAAATTTAAATTTAAATGGTCTGACAGTTTATATTGGTTTATGATTAGTGAATTATTTCAACTCGAACTCCGTTTATCGTAGGATTCATACGAACGACGTTTCTTGCCCACGAGAAAATCCCGCATTTGTGTTCATATTTTCTTTAGTTTGTTGTCACACACGATCTTATTGCGTAAGTTTATTGACAAGTACGTTAATATAATACACATACACACACATTTATATATATATATATATATATATATATATATATATATATATATATATATATATATATATATATATATATACAGGGTTATTAAAAAATCAAGAGACTTTATTCAAAAACCAAGAGACTTTATTCAAAAATATAAAGACTTTATTCAAAAACCAAGAGACTTTATTCAAAAACCAAGAGACTTTATTAAAAAACCAAGAGACTTTATTCAAAAATATAAAGACTTTATTCAAAAATATAAAGACTTTATTCAAAAACCAAGAGACTTTATTCAAAAACCAAGAGACTTTATTAAAAAATCAAGAGACTTTATAATTTCATTTATTCAACACCTGTTATTACTTGGTAGATTAGGTCCCACATATTTCTTATGAGATTTTTAAAAATTTGCAGATCCTCCCCATGTAAGTTTTCCAAAACATTACCAACATTAATTTTTAATTCTTCCCTAGTAACAGCACGAGGTCTTATGGCCGAGTATCTAGACTTAACCATACTAAAAAATTTTTCTATAGGGTTAAGGTCGGGGCTGTAGGGGGGAAGATATACAACTTCAATCTGGTGAGATTCTAAAAGCTCTTTAACAACAATTGTCTTGTGGATTGGGGCGTTATCCATTACTAAGACTGCATTTCTCCTTAAAACACCCTCATTAACAGCCCCGACGAGAAACTCAAGAAACCTCTCCCCATTAAACGATCCATCAATCAGTTTGTAATAGGATAAGCTGAACTGTGAAATAATACAGCAGGCTGATAGGTTTTGTCCTTTAGAAGGGGGCACATAAGTAACTGGGCTTACACCAATTTGTGAATATCCATAATTTTTGGATGTGTGCAAATTAAAGCCTGTTTCATCCAGAAACAAAACTTCGCGGTTTCGATATCCCACAAAAGCCCTGGCGTATTCTCTCATTTTTTCACGGTGATTATTCGTGTAAACGACAGCTGCCTTCCTCTTCAGCCTTTTTCTTGTAAGCCCCGCTTCCTTCAAAAGTCTGCAAACGGAGGTTTGATTCGGGGTAAATCCAAATTTTTCTTCAAACTTTGTTTGAATCCCTTTTTGAGTTAACGACTGGTCTTCATTAATAATATTTTTAACCTTGTTTACCAAGTCAGGATGCTGTGTTGTAGGTCGCCCTGATTTTCCATAATTCTCAGAATAAGAGGAATCTGGATTTTCTCTTATCTTTGAAACTGCTTTATACACAGTAGACTTGCTCTGTCCTGTCATCTGCATAATTTCCGTTGCAGGTAAATTTTGCCCAATAAGCCTTTTTATTAACTCAAAAAGAGATTCATTCATCATTACTCTGGGTTTCTTGTTAGCAGAACCATCCGAGTTCATATTGTTCTCGATACCTTGATTTGATTCTACCATTTAGGGTAAAACTTAAAAATATTTTTTTTTTATATCTGAAAAAGTCTTTATATTTTGGAATAAAGTCTTTATATTTTTGAATAAAGTCTCTTGATTTTTGAATAAAGTCTTTATATTTTTGAATAAAGTCTCTTGATTTTTGAATAAAGTCTCTTGATTTTTTAATAAAGTCTCTTGATTTTTGAGTAACCCTGTATATATATATATATATATATATATATATATATATATATATATATATATATATATATATATTTAGTTTTCCGAAGTGTTTCATTTTATAAATTCGGTGTGGTAATTATCGAAATACGTAGTACGTGGATGGTTTCACGAAAACTTATAAACATTTATTTATTCTCAATATGAAATAATAATAATAATAAAAAGGCAATCAGATTTTATATATTAAAGATGGAACTGATTTATTTAATAGGTCCGCATCGTAACAACATGAAATAGTTGATTCTTTTCATACTTTACTTTGCCCGTGTTTTTAACAAATGCGTACATCTATACAGACATTAATATAAAAAAAAACTTCAATTAGCGAAACCGTATACAATATTTTCTAACACGTGTTGTGTTTATTTATAAAAATTCACATAATTCTGGTATATGCCGAATGAAACATAATTCGTCTGTATAAACGCATTTTGGGATGTTTTTTGTGTGTAAATTCTCGTATAATTTATATACGTAGACTCGAAAATCATACATTTTTGCTCGTGGAAATTTATCACAATTAAAATATTCCATGTCTACCGATCTGTTGAGAACCAGTTCTGTTTAAACAACCTTTAATACAAGTTAGAAAAGCATTTCATCCAAGGCATGAAATTGTTAAAAAAAATGTATTTACTATAGGCTTTAAAAATAAAGGTACAAGATTCAATTTGAAATTTATTTATCTTCAAATAGCACTTTTATAAATTTAACAAAGTAAGGTATAAAAATCTAATACCTTACTTTGTAAAATGTATAAAAGTGCACTTTGAAGATGAAATAATTTCAAATTGAATATTGTACCTTTCTTTTTAAAGCCTATAGTAAAAACATTTTGTTTAACAATTTTCATGCCTTGGATGAAATGTTTTTCTAACTTGTATCGTATCTTTTTAAGATAATATTTTATTTCATTTATTAATTTGGATTTAAAAAATGAATGTGGTTTTGCATTATTTATAAAACTCTTCTACTCTCTATTTCAGTGTGTATTTCTCCTCACACTACAGCTCATTTTTGCAACCCACTCTTTGTATTATTATAGGTCTGAATATTCTCTTTGTTCCAGTTTGTATTTCCCCTCACACCACAACTCTTTTTTGCAACTCCCTCTTTGCCATCCATGTCTGAATAATGAGAAAATCTGAATTTTCGAACAAAAACTTTAAAATAACATTTTGTATATTAAATGTTTTAAAACTTCTTTCAGAATAGAAAATCTTTACAATTTAATGAGGAACATATTTTATATAGGTTTCATTAAACATTGATAGCGAGAAAAATAGAGATGAAACTTTAAAAAGGAGTGTATAACTGGTTATGCTCAATAGTAGTCCTCGCCAGCGAAAGTCTTTGTTATTGTATTTCTATTATTATTATTATTATTATTATTATTATTATTATTATTATTATTATTATTATTATTATTATTATTTAAAACATTTTGTTCCCTGCTCGTTCGCACAAGGACTTATTACAGAGTATTAAACAACTTTCTACTCGTTCTTGTTCACACCCTTAAATGATTGTTAATTATTTTCCGCTTTACGGACCTTTCTTTAAATGCACACGATATGTGTTTGTAATCTATATAACATTGTTTCTATAAGGTTTTTTTGTCATCACTTCTATAAATATAAATGGCTTATCCTTCAAGTTAAAGTTGACTTAGTATTATACATGCAGGCTAGTTTTCGTAGGATATAGTGAACACTGTAAACGTATTATAAACATCCATGACAATGGACATCTATACCTAATAAACCATTATAATATGAATTGAGATATATCAATAAATTGTAACTCATACTCGATGTATCTATGCCGTTTAATTTGACTTGAAGTAGATGTTAATATGAATTACAAACTCAAAACACACACACGCACACACACATATAGCTTTAATGCCATATATATTTTCATAACTCATATATATATATATATATATATATATATATGCACTTCAATACAATATTTCTGTAAATAAAGTCTAGATCTAATTTCGATATTATATTGCTTTCAAATATTTGTTAAGTGTTAATTGGTGATTAAAGAGTCGGTTACGCTCTATTCTCTTTTTTCTCTTGAGAATCCCTAACACTTTGCTAAGCTGGACGTAACACTATATTTGATATTGAAAAATAAATATACATAGCACTTTATGTATAATCATTGCTTCATTGCCCCTACCTTGCTTTATTCCCATCTTTATTTCCACACTATCTCTGCCTTAAGTTGTTCTGTCTCGAAAGGCTAACTAGAAACCTTTTACATTTGTGTATTTGGTTACGCTAAATAAATAAGCTCTCCGCCTGTTATTTTGTACACTTATATGTACAAGATTTTTTTTCAGTGCACACTTCGTAGATTGTGTGCTATCTTGGTGAAATTTTAAATAATGGCCTAGTCGTGAGCCTTTCTCTGCTCTATCGCCATTTTTATGGTACGTGCTCGACTTCACTTAAATCTATGCCCCCCCTTTGCCAAACCTTCACAAAAGACACAACCACTTACAACTATTCTACGATTTTTACAACTCTCTAACTGTGCTTAAATCTAAACGCACATTCCACGAACAAAATTTTTTTCTCAGAACTATCTGTCTGTGAAACGCTGCTCAACGTGTCTACTTCCCGGTTGAATGCCAGCTTTCAAATAATGTCAGCCTTCAAAACACATATAAACTAGTACTTATTAAGCCCTCCCCATCAATCATAAAATTCTAGCCAATTTAGACCACTAACGATTACTACACTATCACTTTATCTTTATTAACCTTTACTCTCGAGTGGCCTTCGGGCCTTAATAAGTTGTGACTCCCAGGTAAAAAATCAGGTCTAATGAACCTTTCACGTAAGGTGTCAATGCTTTATGTTGATTTCATTTAAAATACCCAGGATGAATCTTGAATTTACTTCATCTCCGGATAAGAAATATGATTGACAATGGTTTCAATTGAACGTATGGTTTTATTACAAGATTAGCACAACATAAAATGCCTTTAGAGCAATTACAACACAAAACATTACTATATAAGTAATCAAAAATTAAATAATTATCCTATGTTACTAAGTTCAAATATATTGTCCACCGAGTTTTCTATTTTCCAAATATTTTGAATGTATTAATGAGCAAATTAGGTCGGTGCGAATGTTCTGTTTGTACGGCGAGCTTATAAATTATTGCTCCCGGACAGTGCTCTCTCAATACTGAGAAGAAATATAAGATGTTGCCACTTTCTTGTATTTAATTGACGAAAAATAATAACACGCCAATTTTCAGCTTCCATGTAACACTGCAGGAAGTCGACGTATTATGCAGGACAAAGGCATTATCTTTCACATAAATCCGTTCTATCAAAATGAAAGAATACTCTAGAATATATGGCAACAGGGAAGCGTGTTATCTGTTTCTAAACAAAATAGAAGTGATGTCGTTCATGATGTATGTCATTAACAATGTAAAGCAGGAAACAGAGTTCAGTTGTTGGCAGGCACGAATCAGATGTGAGGCGTGTCCAACAGTCACTAATCATGCAAATAACAGATGATTACTTATCTGTGCGAATTACATCGATTGTCGGACAAGATAACTGCCAGGGAAAGCCGTTTGGCATTCGTCAGCTTTTGTTTTCATCATTACGTTTGGAAAAGCCACTTTCAAATACATCTGCATCCCCTTCGTGAAGATGCTTGCTTCCGTTGCAAGAATATCAGAAAATAGAAATGCCTGAGAAATAGCTTCAAATAGCATTATCCCCCTTGTTTTTATCCAATTTATATTAATTCTTTACATAAATATTTTACATAGATTTAAAAATATTCGTAATAAATTGATGTAAAATAAACAATACTATTTTCATTTATTTTTATTGCATTGAAGATAATTATCAAAAAAGTGAAAAACAGTACAGCGCATCTTAATTAATGCATGGAATTTTATTTTACTTTTTCTGATTATAGTTTTTGAAAAGTCGTAAATATAAGTCAAGTTCATTTGCTTAATAAGAGATTGTACGTGAAAAATTAAAACATAATATAAAATGCAGATATTCTATAGAAATAGCCAGATATTTATAAAATATTAATGAACGTGCATCTAGTAAACAGATGAGGACACTTTATAAAGTGGTTTGTATGTTTTAGTTCTTATTGAAATAATTTGCATGGCTAAGACAATCCACACGAATTTAGCATAAGAACACAAAATATATTAATTCCAATGACACTAGCTGTCAAACGGTCTCGAGTTTTAAGTAGCCAAGAGATATCAAAAACTATATGCGATATATATATATATATATGTGTGTGTGTGTGTGTGTGCGTGTGTGTGTGTATGTGTGCGCGCGTTGCCATGTGTTTGAATAATCAGCCTCCTCATCGAAAATAAAGAGTAAATGATCTGAAAGATTTATTTCTTTGTCGCAGTAATTGACAGTGTGACACTCTTAGACATCAACAACTGTGATAGACGTGCGTCAAAAGCATAGCGGTCTCATAAAATAAGTAGCAAAACCGGATTGTAAAAAAATGTTGATCCTGTCAGAATATTTATTAGTAGTTCTATTTATAATTGTTTATTTTTGAAAAAAACATACAATTAATTATAAGTGGTTTGTCATACTAATAGGCCAATGTGCAGTGGACGGATACCATACTACTTAAAGTTAAAGTCAAATTTTCACATATCTTTTAATTCAAACCTGAAAAAGACCCAATAAGGACGCTGAAAAAGTACACAGTACAACAATACGTTTTATTATGGTGTTACTTATTTATTCTTATCGCAATTAAAAAAGCATTCGGGGGTATTTATTTATGTTCGTAGTGTAGAAGAAAATGTATGAATGGTTTTAAGAACGGTGTATTAACAGAATGCACAATAAATTAAAAAAAAAGAAGGCGGTGTGTAAATGGCCGTTGTAAAATGCTCAAATTGTGTCAACGAGTTAAAGTAGGTTTATTTGTAAGAAAATTGCGTTAAAATAACTTAAACGTAATAGGAAAATGAACGATATAAAAAAGGCAGAAAGTATTAGCAAATGATTTTTGGAAAATTTAAACGTGAGAAAAATAAATTGGGACGCTGAAAACGAACACAGTAAAACGGTACGTTTTAATGTCGCGTTAATTATTTAGTATAATATATGCCACATATATGAAACACGTCGATGATTATACGCATTATTTGTAATCAAGTTTTGCGTTTGCTTCCCATATCCTTAAGTTATTCATTCAATAAATTAAGGATTTCGCTTTTCTACGGGTGTCCGTTTGTTCGAACAAACCCGGTACAGCGATTTGTGTTTATTTGTTTAAGCTATTATGGATTTATCTTTATGTACACATGCTCAACCAGAAGTCATAAACCGGATGTTGGATTACAACACCCATTAGATGGTAATTTGAGTGTTATAATTATATAGATATGTATATATGCATATATATATATATATATATATATATATATATATATATATATATACTACATATAACTATACTAGCAAATTCCTTACGTAATGTATATCCAATATATATATATATATATATATATATATATATATATATACATATATATACACGTACATATATATATTTATATATATATATATATATTAGATATATATTAGATAAGGACTTTGCTAGTATAATTATATATACATATATACATATTTATATATGTATATATATACATATATATATATATATATATATATATATATATATATATATATATATATATAGTAACAATATATCTGTCTTGACCTTGAAAAATGCTAGGTAGGAAACCATCATCTTGTCAGATTTACTCATGATCACTCAATCAATGAGGACGGTTGAAAAGTGTATATATACATAGGCTATTATTTTGACCTTTTTATCTTGACCTTGGAAAATTGTGTGCATCATAGCGGTGTGAAGGAACATCTTCATGCTAAATTAGGTTAGCCCATAATCGGTCTAGCGGGGTGTGAGAGTTTTACTCACACACACACACACACACACACACACACACACACACACACACACACACACACACACACACACACACACGGAAGTTAATATATATATATACATATATATATATTTACATATATATTTATATATATATATATATATATATATAGTAAAATTAGTAATTAGCAAAAACCTGAAGAGAGTACTCAATGCTATTGCAGATCAAATATGGTATTTATATATTATTACCGTTGTATATGTTTAGTTGCATATGTTTCGGATGCCGGGCTATGTTTACGATCCAGCAGCCGCGTCAGACCTTACAGAAAAACCCAGCATGCACCAATTATATATATATATATATATATATATATATATATACACATATTGCTGCATCTTTCCAGATGATTGCCATCACAATGAGTTCATCCAATCTTATTGTCCATGCCATCTCAGATATCTCTGCACTCTCGCCGCAGATTTGCACATCTTAAAGCAGATTTGACACACAAATTGAGCAATTTCCACCGATATATATATATATATATATATATATGTGTGTGTGTGTGTGTGTGTTGTGTGTGTATGTGTGTGCGTACGCGCTTGTCATTGTGTCTATGTGTAGTTAATAATCGATCACAGTTGAAAAATCAAAAAGGGTAAACAAACAAACGGTTATCTTTATTGTGAATCGACGTTTCGTTTTTATGCTATAATATTGCGACCATATTTGAATATAGACAAAACTCCATCGATATATAGACGCTTCACGATCTACCATAAAATACACACACACACACACACACACGCATATATGTGTATATATATATGCACATGATTTTATGATTTCATGATTTTATATCGCCACTCCATGTCACATAACATCAGTTGTTCCTAAAGTATTAGTTGTTATATATTGCTTTAACATCGAACATTTATGGTAGCGTGTCTAGCAATTATTTGTCTGCATGCTGCTGACAAATATAAACGTAAACATATTTATACAGGATTATCATTGTAAAACTATGGTACGTCTAGTTAGCATATGATATAAGCATGTTTTTTTACATGTATTATATAATCCAATTTTTTCGGAATTTAACTTCATTTTTAATTTTGTAAACGATCCTATTATATGCCTTGTTTTTTTTTATCTTTCAGAATGTATTGGGAAATGCCAAGAATTGCTGATTAATAAAGTTGCTTGCTGATCTTGAATTATGTATTAGAAAGTAAGTAGACTATGTCTTCTTATTTATGATATGGGTCATGGTTCCCTTTAGAATATGGAAATAAGGTAATCTGTAAAACCATATTTAAAACCCATAACGTAGATAAGACATTATGTACTATAATTAGTAAATACATTTTAAAATTATATATATATATATATATATATATATATATATATTTATATATATATATACATATATATATTCTATCACATGATATGTTTGTATGATTGTTAATATTAACTAGATATCTTAAACTTCTTAAATATATAAGTAGTCTCCCAGAGTATTACGACCCCTAAGTTATCTTCTCCCTATTAGTGAAAACTTACAAAATAGCAAAAAACAACCGACTAAATACTATATTGATGACCTATCATAGGAATATATGTATACTAGCCATGATACTCGCGCTTCGCACGGGGCATTGCTGTATGCTCGAGTACATGCAGCAAAGGTTCGACCTTATCCTTTGACCTTGATTTTGAAAAATGGTTTGCACCATCTCTAGGTCGGAGACCATTGTTATGCCAGGTTTGATAATGATCGATCATGTGGTGTGGGTGCTATGACCTTGACTTTAGATGTGTGCCCTGGAAAATGGTGTGAACCATTCATGGGTTGGGGATCATCATCATAGTAGGTTTTCTCATGACCAGTACAGAAATTTGCTCTAAGAGAGTATATACATACATACGCTATGACCTTGGCCATTGAGCTTAAGCTAGAATCCTCCACGAAAATATTAAACATCTAGTGTAGCAATAAATTGTATGAACAAATACTAGAAAGAAAAGTTGAATATAAACCATAAACAATCAACTATGTCCACGTATTCCCTTCAGATTATTATGATTATTGTATTGCAAATGCACGCATCAAACCCAATATACAGATTGGGTATGAGGAATAAAGTAAAAATTCTTTGCTTTAATAATGATTCTTTATGCAGAACTTAAATAGGGAAATACCAAAATCCCAAGGTTTTATATAATGCAAAAAAAAAACTGCATTCTAAATAAGTTATTACTTATTTCAATATTTATACGAACTATCAGACAAATCATAATTTATTGTAAAGAAAACTACGTGGCAAATAAACCTGATGAACTAAGCGTTACAACAATTCTGCTTAACTTAACTGTTTGAATCTAAAAACAAGATATCAGGTTGAACGAGGGTAAATGCCAAATGAATGACTGCCAAGCACAAAATGATAAAAAAAAATGGAAAAAATAATACAAATATACCTCGGGCAAGCATTTAACGGTAGTCAATTTTAGAACCACACAGTTTTCTCCAAAATGTGTCCCCTATGTTTTGAAAAACAAATTGGGTTATATAGTGGACCAACCCATTCATGCCTTTTTATTATGCTAGGCTTCGTTAATTGTTTATATAATCATATTTGCTGCACTGATATACGTTAGTAGCAAGGGAACCCGGCATTGCCCGGGTCGACATAAAGAATATTAATCATTTTTATTGTGGGCAACGTCGATATTCCCACAACAATTTCAAACAAAAAAAAGAAAGGATAAAAACATATAAATGAAATCGCCTCCCCAAAAAGGAGTACGTGCTACCCTCTCTACTAGATATTTCGGCAGAATGGTTACAAGAGAAGAAGCTATTTACCGGATATTGAGCACTATTTGCGGTTCGTGTGCTGGACTCCCCCCGCCCCCAACAAAAATAAAATAACAAGTAAATGAATCAAAACAACTTTTATTTCAATAATAATAGAAGCGAGTGCCGGAGGCACCGAAAAAAACCTTATAGGTAGACACCAATCTGAAACGTAAATAAGGAAAATAGCTAATTTGCGAACGACTTTGCCTACTGTAAAAAATATTTGATTATAAACATTAACGCGTTTGCAATGTTAGGAACAAAATGAAATCCTTTTTATTGGCTTGTTTTTGTTTTTGTTTAATGTTTTGAAAAAGTACTTTTTTACTGGCTGTTTTTTTTTTTGTTGTTTTTTTTCCTAAATAATAGAAATTTACTCCTTGTGACATTTTTTTGGTTGGGGGTTCAATTCCCGTAACGCTAAAAACAGACAAATCAGATCTTTCGTTTATTCGTAAGTGGGTCTTCTTCTTCTTCTTCTTCTTCTTCTTCTTCTTGTTGTTGTTGTTGTTTTGAATATATAAATATAATGCAAAACATCTTTCTGTCTACACGAAATTACTTTTTAACACCATTAACTTATTTATATGGAGGATAATTTATTTCTTTATCTTTCGAATTTCGGAACATAAGAATAAAACTCTTCAGTAGAAATAGCACTACCCGTGTCTGAAAAAATCGTTGTCGGAAAAAATAACTAAAGTTGACTGAAATAGGTTATCAATATAATTGTTATTTAAAGTTGATGAAATAACAATGTTAAATAGAACACTAAAAACTACTCTCTCGCTAGAAACTTAAACTAACATACAGCTATTAAATAAAATTTGTTTTCCTTACCATAATATGCAAATGTGGTCTCTTAATCATATACATACGAAAAAGCCATACTATATATGAAAAAAAAATAAATAAATAAAAATATTACAGTAACGGACCATTCTGTATATATTAATCAATTGTGAAGAAACAAACAAACTAACAGACAAACAAAGACAGAGAACGAATTTATATATATATATATATGTATATATATATACATATATATATATATATAGATAGATAGATAGATATGTCATTTTTTATATATCTCATATTCTTTGTTCACATGGTATTAACTGTTTTTTATTGAAGTATATTATTCTTGCATATTGGTGCTTTACTGACATCACCATTATTATTATTATTATTATTAATAGTATTATTTATATTATTATTAATATTATTATTACTAATATTATTATTAATATTATTATTAATAGTTTATTATTAATATTGTAACTGAAATTATTTTTATTTTTTTGATTATTATTGTTCAATTACTACTATTATTGTTATTCTTATTACTATTATTATTATTGTTTTTGATATTACTAAATTAGAGTTATCATTATTGTCAGTCTTATTATTGTTTTATTACTATCTGCGTTATTATTATTATTGTTATCATTATTATTATATTTCCAATTATTATTGTTATTATTTTAGTTGCAATAATAGTATTAATATAAATATAATTATTATTAAAATTGTTATTATTATTCATATCTTTATATCTAAAAACTATACTTACATGTTATATATTTTAAATATATAATTGTTGTTATTATTATTGCTTTAATATTCATTATTATTATTATCATTATTATTATTATTAGTAGTAGTAGTAGTCGTATGATTGTTTGTACTATGTTTTCACTTTATACAATTATTTTGCAATTGCTATTATATATATATATGTATATATATATATATATATATATATATATATATATATATGTGTGTATATAGTTAGTTAGTAATAAAATATATATAGCAATTAAACTACACTGAATATTCCGCAATATATATTTTATAACTTACTAAAATACTTTCTTTCTCATCAGAGGGTAGCCTGAAGAGTCCTAGAGTGGATGAAACTCCGAACATTTAGTGTAGCTTAATTGCCATATATATATTTCATAACTTACTTACTAGCTCTACCTACGTATTGAGCACTTTTGAAGTAAATACTTAAAGTTTACGCATGAATTTATACTTTCGTATATTAATTTTATGTAAGTTAAGTAGTTATATATATATATATATATTTATATATATATATGTATATATATATATATATATTAATTCTTATCATGATATAAAATGAAAATGATAAATAACCTAAATGATATAATTAATGTTACTAATTTATTTCTCTTGCTATCATTATTACTAAATTGCCATTGTCATTACAAAAGACTTATTATTATTATTATTATTATTATTATTATTATTATTATTAATGTTATTATTATTATTATTGATATTATTATTATTAACATTATTAGTATTATTATTATTATTATTGATATTATTATTATTAACATTATTATTATTTTATTATTATTTTATTATTTTTTTGTGACGGTTACTATTATTACTTTGAGAAGTAGTAGTTATTATAGTAGTAGTATTTTGGGGAGAGGGGAAAATAGAAACATTATAGAGCTTATATATAATTATATATATCACGTAAACTAATTTTATTTGTAATAGTACTACTTATAAAATATTAGTAGTAGTAGTAGTAGTAGTAGTGGTGGATTAAAATTTATTTATGTATGTTTCATTTGTTTCTTGTAAAACTGCAATGTTTGGCATGAGTAAATAGGAAAAACATATTACACATTACATTAAAAAATTTAATCGTCTCTCAAGCTAAATCTACTGAATAAAATGTATTCATTACTATTCATTCCCTTCATCTCTTTGTTCGTTTGTCTTCATATATATATATATATATATATATATATATATATATATATATATATATATATATATATACGAGCAAGTAGTTAATAAAGCATGTTAAAAACAATTTGAAAAAGAGTTTAAAAATATTTCATCTGAAAAAGAAATAATTGATAAGGGGATAGACCTAAATCCCCGGAGTTTCGAATACTTTCCTTCTCATCAGAGGGGATGAATTAGCAAAATGCGGGATCGGATTTGCATCGGATTTTGCACACAAAAGTATTTGATGAAACAACAAGTAAGGCAAAGATCTTACTTAATAACAAATATATATAAGAGTAGTTAATAAAACATTTTAAAAAGCAATTAGATAAATGTGTTAAAAACATTTTATTTTAAAAAGGAAGCACACAATAAATGGATAGTCCGCGGGGTTTCGAAGCTTTACTCATCTCTCTCTCTCTCTCTCTCTCTCTCTCTCACACACACACACACACAAACACACACACCTATATATGTACTATATATATATATGTATATATATATATATTACTAGTACATATACAATGTGTGTGTGTTTGTGTGAGAGAGAGTTTGTGTGTGAGTATAACACTAATATATATATATATATATATATATATATACATATATATATGCATATATTACTAGTAGTGACTGAATCGACCATATCTTAGTTTTGATCCTACTATTAATTTTATAAAATAATTTTATATATTAGCTTAAATTAAGGTTTAAAGCGCAAAAGTCATTTATCGTACTTTAATCGTGCACAAAATAGGAACATTCATTTCGAACGCTACCCTGTCATATTAAAATATATACTGTTGATTGTGTGTGCGGAGTTTTTCTCTTGTGTAGTAATAAAACTACTTAGATACACTGGTTTTGTAAGGCAGTAAGCGCTGTTTACTTAGTAAAGATCGCATGTTCAATTCTTTCATAATTTTTTTTGTTTTTTTTGCTTTATCGATTATCTGCACTTCTTATGTGAATTCCGATATGTAACATGTGTAAGAAAATTATTAAGCACATTTTTGTGAAATCAAAAAAAAAAAAAAAAGACCACAGCCGTTTAGGAGTCCATGGTCACTGAACTCACACACACACAGACAATTATTCTTACTGAGGAAAACCGTAGGATAGGTTAAAAATAATTTACTTGTAAACACAGTTTTTTTTTATCCTTTTTCATAATATTTTATATTCCTGCGTGTTACCAATAAAAAATGAAGTTATAAACTTTTATACGCTTTGTATTCATTTTTCACTCACCCCCCATATATATATATATATATATATATATATATATATATATATATATATATATATGTAAAAAATTTTTTCATAATATTACTTTGTATTTCTGCACATAACGAATTGAAAACGAATAAAGAAAAGTTATAAGCTTTCATACTTTTCGTATTCTTTTTTATACATTTCCATTCATATATATATATATATATACATATATATATATATATATATACATATATATATATATATATATATATTTCTATCCATATATATGGCATAATCTTTAAAAAAATATGGGATTCTGTATCAAATGTCAATGTCGGAACACACAGCGACACACACACAAAACACACATATGTGTGTATATATGTGTGTATATATACGTATACATACATACATATATGTACATATACATACATACTTATATATACATATACATACATATATATGTATATATATATATATATATATATATATACATAAAAATGTCTTACAGTCGTTTTTTTTTTTATTTCCAGAATCCTGTGTCACGTAGGATGAACTGCTGACCAACAATACAGTTTGCTGAGTTTGAACAATTGAGTGCAGGGAAAGCGATACACTTTCTTTTCTCAGTAAAAAAAAAAACATATGATGGAAGGTCGATTGACATGCAGCAGAAACCAATGGCTTATTAAGCCATATTTCGAAGAAATTTTTCCAACAACTCAACAAATATTTGGTCTGAACAACTATAACAATTTACCAGATAAATATTCAAGTGTGAAAGATAATTGTGCACAGTTTTTGTCATACTGACTTGCGGTCTATGGAATTCTGTTTTATCAAAAGCGCCGTTCACTTTATCATGGAAATAAACTATTGCAAATTTATGCTTTATTAAACTTTATATTCGTCTGCTTGTAACTTAATTGAAAATAAAACACACTTTACTTTAAGTTTAAATGACTTTTTTCAGTTATTTTTACGTGAATTCTGTTTTGTTACTTGAATATGATGATGGGGTTATATATTAAACCAATATTGCAAGAAATACATTAACTAGTTGCCTATATATTAGATCTATTAAGACATAATGTGAATAGTGGGCTGATAGCTTATTATTTTTCAAATATGTCAACATTAACTTATTAGTATCAGGGAATTAATGTAAAATTATGCTTCAGAGATTGTTAATAAAAACAGATAGCAATGAGTTTATTGGTGGATTGTCAATCTATAACAAAAAGCTTCGTCATATTTAAAACTAGTATCATTTTATTTATCTTTAAATGAATATTGCAAATTTGTAAAGTATTGCACTTTTCTGCATTAACAGTGAATTACGAAAAGACATTGTATTTATATCTATTATAAGTATACCTTATTCGATATATAAATTAAAAATAATACCGCACAACAAATAAATTATTTTTACAATGTTCATACGTTTTCTCTTAAAATCGTATCAAGGAGTTACTGATAAGACGCATCTATTTGTTTTCTTTTGCGTATGTAAGCATTATAGTGCTTTATTTGAATAACGGAATTATAGGTTTTTGGATGTAGTGCATTTGATTTGTCCTGAATACATAGGTATTTAAGTAATTTCTTTTCGGATTAGTCTGGCGACTTATTCGTGATAAAGTAATCCTGGAATAACATCATCTGCCCGTTAATTTTTACATTAATAATCTACATGGTACAAAGCAAAACAAGTCCGTTTCTGCTTATGTGAGTATATACAGTACGGGCAAAAGTATGTGATTAATTGCTTACAGAAATGCAACAAAATATGGTTTTTACAACAATAGAATACGAACTTACCTCAAATGTTTCGAATCAGTCTATAACTTACTTTACTTTTATCTGTTCTGAGTAAATAAATCGGTAAAAGCATTTACTCCACTGAATGACTTTTTCAATATGATAAATTCTAGTAAGACTATAAATGAATGAGCAGGTTAGAATTTCAGAATCTCACCAATATACTAGTTCAATGAAATACTGAAAAACATTTTAATATTGGATAAATTATATACGAAATATTTGTTTAGGACATTTTTTTTTTCTCATTTGAAAATTCATATGGTCGGTCCATCCGTTATTCAATTGCTTATTTGTTGATGCTAAAATGGTTACGGTCTTTATTTTTCAAATAAAAATGTAAGAATTTCAGTATTAAATGTGTAAGGAAAACGAAAACTAAGCATCGCAAAGAGAAATCTGTGGTAGCACTTACCATTACAATATTGGACATTATTGCGTGACCATGCATGACTCCTTAAAGAAATACGTTTATACATCGACGATGTCAAATGTTATAATAATATTACATATTTCCAAAAATGTTTTATACACAACTTTGCCTTTATATGAATAAATATATATATCATCATTAAACTTGTTTTTAATACTATTAATGCGGAGAATGCATGTGCATAAGTGTTGATTAATAGTTTAATCATATACTGCTAAGAAAACATGGCAGCTCCATTGATTTGTTATTACACCTAATAACATAGATTGTTTAGTTGGTTGATTGGATGTTTTTGTTTTACGGCATATCAACCCTATCCAGGTTATTTAATGCCGAATAAAGTTAGTTGGAAGAAATTAATTTTTATCAGAATAATTTTTTTTTAAAGTCGGTTTCTATTCAACCCATAGTTGGGGGCCTAATATGTACTACCACTCCGGGTCAGAGTGAATCTCGTAGCAATGACAGTTAAAAAGTGGGTCCACACTTTCCAAAGGCTGCAAGCTGGGGCCTCACTATCGGATATAGTTTAAGGTCATATCCAGGACCAGATTGTGTAAAGTCTGACTACATATAAGAAATCTTGAAATGTGTTATATTAAATAATATAATGTTGCTCGTCAAAGAGACTGCATGGGCATAAGTATTGACTATTAGTTTAATCCCATACTGCTAAGAAAACATGGCGGTTATACTGATTTGTAATTACACCTACTAACATTGATTGTTTAGGGTCCGATCATATATAAGTGTACTTGATATGTGTTATAGTGAATTATATAATATTGCTCGTCAAACATGGACAAAAGATAATGAATTTAACATGGCAATTCAGAATGAAATAGTGGATTTGTAGAAGATAACATGTATGGGTGAACAAATAAGAAATTCGTTTGACCAATTACTTATATAACAAAGCCATGGAGACGTATGTAGAAGCAGGAGCGTACGTATTACAATGTCCAAGCTGGGGGTTGAGATGACATCACAGCGATTGTAGAGAAGGAAAAGAAAAAGGGGAAATATTTGATACCACATGCGGGAGGATAGCCAAACTATGCACGTGTGGAAAAAAATGCGTTGTGCGGTGCAGAGTTAACGAAATAACGAACGAAGGTGTAAATTGAAATTACCATGAAAAATGTATTTTATTACAGGTAATAAAACTGAGTTAAACATCTTCCTTTTTTTTCTTCCTTTGCGACTATCTCGGAATGCAACGTGCTGGTCTGAGTGAAAATGTAACGGAAACATTATAATTACGTATTTACTTGAAGATCTATAGTCTGTATAAAACGACGACAAAGCAGAAATGAAATCTTAGTGAGTGTATTGATGTTCACTTACAAATGCATGACCAATAATTAATTTCTAATATCCCCCCTCTCTCTCTATCCATATATATATATATATATATATATATATATATATATAGAGAGAGAGAGAGAGAGAGAGAGAGAGAGAGAGAGAGAGAGAGGGGGGGAAATGTTGTTTGTTTGGATTTTAGCAATATGTTGTGACTGAATTCAATTATTTACAAAAGTGCAGGTTTACTAAATTCGAGTTGGGAAAAATCTTCCATTTAACCAATTTGGTACCCCTACATTGGTGCGAGATGTGTCAGTGGTAGGGGGCTTAGATTTTGAATCCCGCTAGATTCAGCCACTCTGATGAGTCGTAGACGACGAAACACGTGTCAGTGGATAATTATATTTTAAAAATATTATATATATATATTTGTTTATTGTTATATAAACATGTTCACATCATGCTGCTACAAATAGCCACTTGTTTCAATCAAACAACATATATCATCAGGCAGCGACTTGACTATTCAAAAGTTCAATGAATAATTATATAACAATAAACAAGTATTAGCAGCTCTTTTTATTGAGCATTATCTAACAACCTTGTTGAATTCATTAGTCCATTACTTTTGAATAAAAAAAACCCGAGTATATATATATATATATATATATATATATATATATATACATATATATATATATATATATATATATATATATATATATATATATATATATATATATATATATGTATATAATTAGTGGCCTGGAAAGGTCACAGGGGAGAAAGCCCAGCAAAAAAAAAGCATGCCTTAACACAGTAAAATAAAACCTGACTTGCCATGACACGATAATTTAGGCACACGTGGCCATATTTTATTGGTTTGAAAGTATAGGTTCTTTTTTACTTATTTCCATATATTTTTAATCTCGTAATATTAAAATCTTCAAAAAGCCTGCAAATTGTCATGTTATTTTGTCCCAGAGAACCAAAGATATGAGCATTTCAATATTCAATTAGAATATGAGTATTGATATATCCATATTCTACCAGGACCTGTATACCCGCGTTGGCCAGTGGAAGCTTGACACCCCCATTCGTAAAAAAAAAAAAAAAAAAAAAATACTGTTGTTGGTGGGCACTGCCTGGACATTTATGGACACCATCAACCTCTTCATGTTAAGAATGGCTTTTCGAGTAGAAATCCCAGCTCCCCCATGCTAAGAAAAGACACTCTCACCCTCCTCATGTTAATAACGGATTTCGAAATAGATATCCTTTACCTCTTTACGTTATATACAGCTTTCGGAATAGACATCCGCATCCTCTCCATGCTATATTCGGCTTTCGAAATCGACACCTTCAATCTCCCCATATTAAGAATAGATGCCCCAACCCTCCCCATGTTTATAATTATTTATGGAGTAGAAACCGCACTTTTTTAAAAGAGGATGTAAAAATAATTTAACTGTTGTCAGCATACCCACCCGCAAATGCTATATATAAAAAATTGACGGATGGCAGTGTCGGTAGGCGAGAAGTAGATTTTTTTTATCGCGCGTGCGTAGAAACCTAGAGGACATTGAACTATCCAGGTCTTTATATTTCGAAAACTAATTTTCTCTTCAAAATTTGAATGAGATTTGCAAGATTCAGCATAGTCGGAGAGCTATGAAATCGTCGTTTTCAAGAGAATTGAGGAGGTGGAGATAATGTAAAAATTACAAAAATAAAAGTGCACAATCCAGTTATTTATATCTCGAACATTAATTATCTCTGCACAACATAAATAACTTGTATTAATCAGCACAGCCGGACACCTACGGAAGTCGTCATTTTAAAGACAATTTTGGCGGTGTAGCTTAAGTAAAAATTTACACCCCTCCAAGCAAATAAATTTTAAAAAAATAACAATCGCCATAGTTGGAAGCTAAAGCCAATAAAGAATTCTAACCTTAACCCAACAAATAATGAATTTATCGTGTATGTAACATTGATAAGCATCCCAAACAGAAAGCGAAATAGGTAAGTATAAAACAACTACATAACAAATAAGAATTTCCGCATTTACGTTTAAACTGAAGTCAGAGTGTTGGTGACGTGCAAAAAATGACGTTATATATATATTTATTTAGTTGGGCACGTCTGTTTAGTAATTAAAGTTAATAGTATTTAAGTGTCTCCTTGCGCGGTTTATATATTGGTATTTTTGTTGGTTTTTGTAAGCAATGCAAAAACGTTTATTTGTGTGCAGTGTCAGTAATCGTTCAGACAGAAAGCAAATGTGCAAAAACACGAGTATCTAACAAAAAATTGTTTCCGTAGTAAAATATACAAATGTAGGCAAATTTGGGCATAATTTATTGGTTTGTGCTAGCTGAACCGTAGGTATTTTGTGCATGTTTACATTTTAAAACTGTTGCTGTGTTTACATAATCCAGGATTGTTCCGGACGTTAAAGCAAGTCCGAAAAAGACGCAATGTATATATGTTTTATACTTGTGCACGTTTGTTCCAGTAATTAAAGTTACAGCATTTAAACCTTTGTGTATTAACGATTAATATGCATGTTCTTGGTTTGTTTCCGTTAGTACTATAGTGTCCTGTAGAAAGCTACGCAATTTTGGAAACTTTTTGAAAGGTTCGATCATGTAGGCAATGTATTAATTCCGGAATGTAAAGTCTCAACCAATTAGATCGGGCGGTATATGGCAAGGGAGACGCTATTATTTACGAGTCGAAAAACGGAGAGCTAATATGTGTTGAGGATAAAGTTACAAAAGGATGAAAGTGCAGAATTCCTCCTGGTTACGTCTGGGGCGGTCGGACGATTTGATATTTAGAGAGAAAAATAAGAACTACCTCCTCTATAGATAGTTTCTAATTTGATGGTATTGCTCCTTAGATGGAATGCAGGATTTTATTGTAACGACTAAATGTGTCTACAATGCAGATCTAAAATTACATAAAATAGGGGCTAATAGTCTAGACATAATTAGTTTGGATATTTGGTATGTGTTCTCGCAAACCTATTGTACTTTGATCAAGACGGGGATTTTGCAATCAAAATGGTATATATATATATATATATATATATATATATAATGATGTGTGTGTGCGCACGCGCGTGTGTGTGTGGAAAGTGAGAGACACACCACCTTTTGGTAATTTTATAAGTTCTAAATCTCAGCGAGTAATGATTAGAATTTTACAAATAAATAATAGTCGGAAAGCCAATACTTGAATTATGTAGTGGACTATGTAAAAATTTTCATTAAGGTTGCACATAACAGAGGATCATCCATCACACAGAGCCTATGTTGGGTACTCTCTATATCCATAAAATGTTTCGGTGAAGGTACGGTATATTTTTACCCCCATAAATCCTTTAAAATTATCACTATTATAGGTTCTCGAGATTGCTGAAAACGGAAATACCGTTTAAAATTCAAGGATAATAGCAATTTCCAAGATATTATCAAATATTGTTTCAAAAATTGGGGAATAAGTGTTTTATATTAGTTTAATGTAAAATGATAACCTACTTTATGATAAACTTTTTTTGGGTAGGGAGCGTCTGTTATATCTTCTTAGTGGTGGTGCTTAATATGGTATGCTAAAACCTAAAAAAAATCTACCTCTATTAACTTGTTTCCGATAAGTTTTCAAGTAGGTTAAAAAATGATAATCACATTTAAATTTTCAGCAAAGACATATTTTCTGAGTATTAAGTAAAAATATGCGAGCTTGCCCACAAAACAATAGCACCACTTGTAACATAAAAATAGCATTGCTTAATACGCATGTTCGATAAATGCATGCCCATTGGCTGATAGGAAGGGCGGGTGGATACTAGAAAGGTGATTGGCTTACTAAAATCTCAATAAAAGAGGAGCATATAAAAACGATAAACAGCCACAGAATTCGCGCATAAGCTTGAAGAGTCCTAGATTTGATGAAACGCGTAATATTCAGTGTAGCTTAATCGCCACACACACACACATATATATATATATATATATATATATATATATATATATATATATATATAGTCAATTATAAAATGTATCTGGCGATTAAGCTACACTGAATATTCCGCGTTTCATCCACTCTAGGATTCTTCAGGTTTATATATATCGTGATTATAGAACATTAAGAGTGAAGAGTTTAATTTTCATATAGAAATAAACACACGTATACATGTATATATGTATATATATATGTATATATATATAAACATATATATTTATACACACAAAGCCATATATATATATATATATATATATAATATTTTGCATACACTTTATTGTGTGTATTTTTTCTGTATTTGATTCAGAACGTAAAGTTTATGCTGTACATTCGGCTGTTTTCTATTTAGTTCCTGCGCTTTTATAGACTTTAGTTGACTTCCAAGTTTACGATTATAAATTTTCTATTTAATAATAGTCTATATGTCTTGTTTAAATTCTATCATGTACTGGTGTTTTCACTGTTTTCCAATAGATCAACGGTTAGCCTCCAGCTTTTTAGATATTCAGTAACTCTTGCTTAGTACTGTACCTTTTATCTATAAAAAATATACAGCTAACAAATCTGTACAACCAAAATCTCACGCAGCTTTATATAACGAATAAATTTTATTTAAGGATAACAATGTACACAAATACACACATTAACGAAAAGATATACAGATGTATAATAAAAATGCTAATAATAATTAAGGGAAAAAAACGAAAAGAATTATAAATTACACGAATTCATAGATCATTAACACCTAAAAAATAAAGAATAATTCATTAAATATTTTTTTTGCTGCAGGAAATCACCTTTGCATGGTGTATAAGATATTTTATTATATTCGTTTTATAACGGAATGGACATTCACTTTAAAATTTTAAAATACAGGAATTAACGGATGTATGTTTTTTTAAAAACGGATCTGATAAATTCATCGCTACTAGAGTCAATGAGAACGTCTAAAAACGATATTTTATTATTAGTACTTAAGTCATATGTAAAGTTAAGAACTGAATTATTCTGAAAGAAAAAAATATTAAACAAGTGTTAGCAAATAATCAATTCCCTAACTCTCTTGTAGATAAATAAATATAACTAGCTATTAGTAATTTGAATCAAATTAGTTATATTAAAGAAAATTTTGAACCTGTTAATATATATTACCGTAACCAGTTACACAAAAACTCAAAAATCGTTAAGAGTATTCTTAAAAGTATAATCCGTAGATATCTGGCTCCCAAAAATAATAAAAAAATAAAATGTATTATATATATATATATATATATATATATATATATATATATATATATATATATATATATATATATATATATTGTGTACAGAAAGTTGTTAGTTGAGACAGCTCATTGGTACCGTCTGTTTAAAGCCCGATAATAAGGACCGTTTAAGGTATCCTTATCAAGGTATTTTCAGCCAATATTCGTCTATCTTATAACCGGAAGTGTGAACTATATATACCTCGCGAATGATGTAATACCTAGTTTAAAACTTTGAATTATTTAAATTTAAGATCTAATTTCGAAAAAAAAAAATCCTTATATAAATCGATTTTAATTTGAACCCAAATTTAATTATCTCAAATTACGTTTAAAAATTCCCAAAAACACGTTTAAAGTTTAAAAAAATATTTTTAATTATATCGAATCACGTTTAAAAATTTGGAAATACGTTTAAAAATAATTTTTTAATTATCCAAATCTTTCAAGGTTTGGGGAAGTGAGCATTTATCTACCCTAGGTGATTTCCCTAGTTTATTAACATTATTATATGTTTTATAGTTTTACATTTGAAATAAATTATTAATTACATTTATAAAATTAATTAATATTTTTTCTTAAATCCATTAATTTAAAATCTATAATATAATTGCGATTAAAATCCAAGTTTACCGACTAATCATTTTGTATTTACAATTTTTCTTCCCTTATTACATACATATGTATATATATATATATATATATATATATATATATACACATCTAAGTGTTGTTCTTTTCATTGATCCAATTTATTAGGAGCCCCTTCCTTCTATGCATGCAACTTTTCAAAGCTTAACTCCTCAAATTTAAACATTTTATTATGGGTCATAAATGGCCCGGAGGATGTAGTATTTCTCTGCGGTACAGAGTGAGCATTGACAATTCAGGGACGTATGCTGGTTTATGCTATATTTTTCTCCATGGAAAAGGGTGTATTTTTGTCTTTAAGCTCTCACACGCGGGCAGCTAATGCTGTATTCATCCTTGTTTTAGCTCTTAAGAAGCACATATGCGCGTAATATCTTTGTTTAAATTGGCCTTTTGTCATACCTATATATATTTCTGGTATATTTGTGGATTGTTCCGTTATTGTGACCTCATAAACAAGGGATTCAGCTTTACAATTACCCTCCAATGAACAGCTATTTTTAGTCCTGCAAGAGCAGCCTGCGTTATCTATCTTTTTTGGTTCTTTGGATATTATCGACTTTATTGATGGAGCTGTCGAGTAACTAACTTTCACAGTGTTTCTATTAAAAGTTTATGTAGTTTATGTGTTTTTGGAAAATGTTTGTCTAGAAGGCTAAGAAAAAAATGCCCTACTCTAGTTTTAGTGTTCAATGAAAACGGACGTAAGAACCAGATTATCTTCAGTTTCCTCTTTCGTTTTATATTTTCTCTATTATCCTGGGTTTGTTGAAATTTTATGTTTTCTTTGAACCCACTTTGATTCAGTGCTTCATTATAATATGGTGATGCTTGCTCGAACACTTCAGCGTTCGAAGAAAGCCGTGAAATCATTTGGCTAATATTCGCTACCATATTTTTAAACACTGTGGGTGGGTGGCATGAACCCTTATTTATGTACATAAGTTTTTCATTTAGTTTGTGGAAGGGTTCGTGTATTTTCTTCTCGAGATCTAGAGTGGCATCTAAAAAATCTACTCAATCTAAATTTGTCTGTATTATTATTTTAAAGCCTAGTTCCTTAAAAAATTCAGTTAGGTCTTTTCTAAGCCTGTCTAGTGCACATCCATTGTAGTTACGCGATAGGCAAAGTCCACCTACTGTGTTTAAAAATATGGTAGCGAACATTAGCCAAACGATTTAACGGCTTTCTTCGAACGCTGAAGTGTTCGAGAAAGCAGCACCATATTATAATGAAGCACTGCATCAAAGTGGGTTCAAAGAAAACATAAAAATTTCAACAAACCCAGGATAATAGAGAAAATAAAAAAAAAGATACCAATACAGATTTTAAAGTTTTTTATACATGAGAAAAGCGATTTTTAAATTAATTTATGTTCAAATTAAAATCGATTTATATAAGGAATTTTTTTTTCGAAATTAGTTCTTAAATTTAAATAATTCAAAGTTTAAAATTAGGTATTACATCATCCGATAAAAAAGGGGGGATTTAACAAAACGATATTTAAACGTGAATTCGCGAGGTATATATACTTCACACTTCCGGTTATAAGATAGACGAATATTGGCTGAAGAGAGCTTGATAAGGATACCTTAAACGGCCCTTATTATCGGGCTTTAAACCGACGGTAACAATGGTCTGTCTCAACTAACAATTTTATGTACACAAAATATAAATACGCTCTTACAATTTGGATTTTCTTTTAATTGAGCACTCTGCTGGAATTCTTTTAAAAAAAAAACTAATATATATATATATATATATATATATATATATATATATATATATATATATATATATATATATATATATATATATATTAGAATGGGTACCCGGTGTTACACGGAACGACATAATATTCTGATTTGAGCACACCTACTATACTAAGGATATTAATCATTTTCATCGTGGGTAACGTCGATACCTCCCACCCACAACAATTTAAAAATAAAAGAACAAATAAAACATATAAATGTAAAACAGAAGTACGTGATATCCTCTCCTCCAGATCAGATTCTTACAATAGTATAAATCATTTGTTTATGGGCGTCTGAAATGGATAACCTTAAAAGTATGCGAAGGGAATGTGGTATTATATCGGAGCACCCTTACACATTTCCTCTACCCCCATCTGCCTCCCTCTTTGCCGTCGATGGGCGTTCACCAGTCGACCGAAGCAAAAGATTCCTAAGGACATATCCTTATCTCGATCGATTGGTTGTTCTTGTTTTACGGCATATCAACCCATTTTAGGTTTTTTTAATACCAAATCCAGTGATTTTGAAGAAAATTATTTTAATAGAATACATTTGTTTTTTTTTCATGTCGATTTCTATTTAACCCATTTGACCCTAATAGGTACTACCAGTTCGTGTCACGGAAGACCTGGGAGCAATGGCAATTAAATGGTGGCTCCACACTCCCCAAAGGCGCAAGCGGGAGTCTCACCATCGAATATAGTTTTAGGTCATACCAAGGGCACCCTTATCTCGAGAAAGTTTTTTTCACCGGGAATGAACAGCCGTAAAAATAAATAAAATAAACTAAAATAAAAAACATTAAGTTTTCTTAAAAAAAAAACAACACTTCCTGTACTTTCATCTAACAAGTTACGCTTTTCGTAAACATATCTTTACATATTTTCTTTACTATATATATATATATATATATATATATTATATATATATATATATATATATATATATATATATATATAAATACCTGGCCCCCCTCAAAAAAAAAACTTGACTGAACAAAATGTCTTGATAAAAAAAAACTTGTACTTACACCTAAGAATTTACGGTGAAAAAGTAAAACTAATATTTTCTTGAAGGCAAATACAAAAGTTTTGTTGATAAAAATTTTGCAAAAAAAAAAATGTATATCTAAAATAAAATAAATAAAAATATTTCAGTCCTTTAAAGGTAGGTCTTTGTTATTTTTGATTATTTACATCTGTATTTTTTCAGGTGCGTTTGTTTTAAGCGTCTGTTACAACGCTCGGCTTAAACCGATGATTGCCGGTCTCGCCCGATCAATGCTTTAAGTAAATTCCCAAGAGTCCGGGCCAAAATATGCAAGGGTACGAATATTTAAAAATAAAGCAAAAAGTCTTTCGGTCTAAACGAAATTATTTTATTTCATTAAATAATCGTTGTCGGAAGTAATAATTCCAAATAAATTTAATTAAATATATTATCAATATAATTGTTATTTATAGCTGATGAAATAACAATCTTAAATAGAACATTTAAAAACACTCTCTCGCTAGAAACTTAAACTAACATACAGCTATTTGTACAATTGATGTTCATTAATATAATAAACAATTTATTTGACCTCTTACTATTATATTTTTATAGCATCTATATATAGAAATAAATGAAATACTAAACTAACGGACCTTTTGTATACATAAATACAATTGTGAACAAAATAACTAACAGACAGGAATACGAATTTATATATATATATATATATATATATATATATATATATATATATATATGAAATAATTAAACGTCCACCATTAAGTTTACTAAGGTATTGGATTAAACAAGGCCAATAGCCATTAGTCGAGTGTTCTCGTGCAATGAATCAATGCGTGAATGTATGATTGATATAAAATTCTAAAAGATAAACTAAAATGGCCGAAAAATGGTCTGAAATTACTTAAATAAATAAAATGTAACTGACTTAGAATGACTTTAATGAACTTAAGGATGAATTGAATTACCTTAAGAATGACTTGAACGCTTAAAAATGACTGGAATCCTGCAAAAACAACTTGAATGATCTGGAAAATGATTTGAATCGCTTGGAGACTGGCTGGTTGTAAAGTGAGTGATAATTTTACATTAAATTAATACAGAAAAGGTATCCCCCATTTTATATCACAAAGTTACAAACATAAGTACAGCATGTAGTAAGAACAGATACTACACTTTGATCTTAGCCAAAATGACAAGAAAAGGGTATTTATTTGCTCCCCCACCGAGCAAATTAGGCACAAGACCGAGTTTTAATGTGAGGAGTGACGGGGAAATGGGAACCAGCTCCCCGAGGAGTAGGGGAGCTGAATAGTGAAAATTGGTATGAAGGGTTGCCCCTACATTGCTGAAGGTATTATATGTGGGGTTGGTATTTATTTGCTCCCCCACATATAGTCTTTACTTGCAGTATCTGCCGGAACAGATGGTATTTATTTGCTCCCCCACCGTGCAAATTAGGCACAAGGCCGATTTTTAATGTGAGGAGTGAAGGGGAAATGGGGACCAACTCCCCGGGGAGTAGGGGAGCTGGATAGTGACAATTGGTATGAAGGGTTGCCCCTACATTGACCAAGGTCTTATATGTGGGGTTGCCCCCACATATGGTCTTTGCTTGCAGTATCTGCCGGAACAGATACTACACTTTGATCTTGGACAAAAGCCCAAGAAAAGCGTATTTATTTGCTCCGCAACCGAGCAAATTAGACACAAGGCCGATTTTTAATGTGAGGAGTGAAGGGGAATGGGGGCCAACTCCTCGGGGAATAGGGGAGATTGATAGTTACAATTGGCATGAAGGGTTGCCTCTACATTGACCAAGGTCTTATATGTGGGGTTGGCCCTACATATGGTCTTTGTATGCAGTATCTGCCGAAACAGATACTAACCTTTGATCTTAGCCAAAAGGCCAAGAAAAGCTTAAAAAGCTAAGAACAGCATCTATTAACAACAGACCTTTGATCTTAACGAAAAAAGCCAAGCACATAAGTGTTACAGACGGACCGACAGACATACAGACCGACCGACGGAGTGACTTATAGAGTCGCTTGCACGGGACTAAAAATGTAAATAGAAGGGTTTTACTGCAAGCAAGACTATAATCTCTTTCAATAAATAAACATATTTATTTATTAAAACTAAATTCGATATTTGGATTCGTAATAGAATTTTCATCAGAAAAATCCAGGTATTGTTTTTATATTTTACTATTGTAAGGCTTGAACGGTCTTCCTTCAGATACTGTTTAGATGTCCGATAGAGTTAGCACTCACCGGTTAAGCGCGTTTATGTTTATATAATAGAAAGCCCCATGTTTATAGTAAGCAATTTTTATAATGGAATACAAAATTCATAAACCTAACGGTTTGGAGTAAAAAATATGCAGAATTTACTCCATAAATAAAAAATATTTATTTATTAAAGAAAATTAGACATTTCTATTCATAACAGAATATTCTTAAGTTTTTATCTTTATTTTTTACGGTTTATGGCAATATTGGAATGCCAAATAAAATAAAATTAACAATTTAAATCCAAGCTAGTATAAAATCTCTTCCTTACCTTCTCTCTCTCCCTCTCTCTCTCTCTCTATCTATCTATATATATATATATATATATATATATATATATATATATACTGAATGATAATTCCAAATATACAAAACCTAGAAAGGTACACAACATTTCGCGTGCAAAGTGTCTGCAATATCAATCAAATGAAGGTCGGGTTGAACGTATTATTCAAGTTTTACAATTAGATTTGTAGTGTTGTTAGTCTACAGATTGTACTCTCCCGACGTCATGTTTTAAAATATAATAGTTTATTACGGCTGGTAACATGGTCGCCCTCTTACAACATTTGAAGATGCACCCGTTTGTCAAGTTACGGCTGCCATTTAGGAGGATCAACGCACGACTATTCGCCAAATACCACAAGAAATCCGGATTATTACGAGGTTTGTGGAAATTATAAATTATGACGATTTCACTACACATAAGCTGTCTACAAGATGGATTCATATGTTGCTGACACATATCGAGAAGTGAGAACTGGTGGATGTATGAAGGTGAGTTTAGATATGTTCCAAGAAAATTAATGCCATTTTTCAGATACGGATTTTAGGGGACGAAACCTATCACGACGATGAAAAGAGATACAAAAAATGTAAACATACGGATGCGTATAAAACATCTTGTACATTAATTAGTCGCAGCCCTACCCTATGCAGCAATTTGAAACTGCATTCTGTTTGATAATCCGTCTTGGCAAGGAAATTCAGATATACACAGTGGACTGAGAAAATTGTCGCCAGAAATAATTAAAAAAAAAAAAGAGGGCATAATTCCATTTCCGTTTGATGCTTTTTTCTTTCATACAAGCGCACAGTTTACCCACGTTGGTATTCGTAAAGGTACACATCAATCAAGAAACCGAAAATATGTGCTTGCTGTACCAGATGGAAACCGGCAAACCCGACATTTCGCATTGTGATTAGTATTAGTTATCTAGTATGAGAATTCTAGATATTACATGAATCGATAAACTCTTTTGAGTAACTGAACAGCTTTTTAAAAGAATACTATCACTGCGGAAGGTGTCACGAAAACATTATGTAACAATATGCCTAATAATTTATGTTGACAGGCAATTTGCGGCTTGCGGCTGGTTATCCCATCAGGGTGAAAGCAACGCACTGCAGCTAAAACAAGAAGTGTGCATGTGTTAATGTAGAATGGTTAGATGAGTTTAAGTACCATGCGTGATTCTTTTTGAAATAGAATACGAATATAAATAACTTAAGTACCTAATAATCCTAATACACTGTGAGATTTATATATTTTGCAATTCATATGCAAAACTAGAAACACAAATAACTATGATTGAAACATTTTATGGCTGTAAAAAAGTGACAGAATAAAGCTGTGTATGAAGAATGATCCCCGTAATGTGCCAGCTTAAATAGCGTAAGGGTAAATAGCACAAACATCCATTATGTAAAAAAAATTAATTTGTAATTAGCTTTCTAACGATGCTTGATTTGTAACATTTTGAATAATTGTGGCTGAGATTTTGAACTTCACAAATTTCAAAAAAAGTGTATATATATATATATATATATATATATATATATATATATATAAACTACTTCATTTACTCACATAAAATTAATATACGACAGTATAAGTTTATGCGTAAACTTTAAGTATTTACTTCAAAAGTGTTCAATACGTAAGTAAAGCTAGTTAGTAAGTTATAAAATATATATGAAGATTAAGAAGAGTCTTAGAGTAGATGAAACGCGAAATATTCAGTGTAGCTTAATCGCCATATATATTTTATAACTTACTATATATATATATATATATACACATATATATATATATTTATATATATATATATATATATATATATATATATATATATATATAGGTTTTACTACTACTACTTTGTCGAGGAGATTACACATCCATCACTCCGACAACAGCGCTATATTTACCCACTTAAAAACCAACATTCCTGCCCTTCCTTCCAAATTAGAAAGAATTTAGTTGACAACACATTTACTCTTGAAGAAACCAATAATAATCGGAAACTTGAAATACTAGAATCATCACTAATAGAAATCTAAAACAAAACGCAACTATTAATAAAATAAAATTTAGCAATAATATTAACATCCCGAAGTGTTAGTAGAGTTATTTTTTAAAAGCTTTGCAAACATTTCTGCATGCTATTATTTTTTTCCAATAGAAAAAGGATAAATAAAGTAATTAATCAACGAAGAGAAAATAAAAAAAAAATGTTTCAAACCAGTTTGATTAATTTATCCTGATGAGTAATCCCGGAGGATTAGAAATACTCGGATATATGATAAATATGGTGATTACATGAGCTAGTTCCCGCGAAAAGTTAATACTGTTATTCGGAAGTTGGAAAGGACGAAATATAGAATTGATAGGCAATATATATATATATATATATATATATATATATATATATATATATATATATATATATAAATATATATATATATATATATATATATATATATATATATATATATATATATATATATACTCATGGCCAGATTGAACATTAAAATGATCATATTTTTTATATAGGACAAAACCACATGAAAATGTGTACGCTGTTTAAGATTATGATACTATACATGGTTAAAGTTATTTTACAATTGGTAAAAAAGAACCTGTATTTTCAAACTAACAGACTATTCCCAAATTTTCTTACATCTGTATATATAGGGCCCTTGCAGTCCGCTTCTGTTTTGGTGTTTCGTTTGTCTTCCCTTCAGCCTTGCTAGGCCACTAATATATATATATATATATATATATATATATATATATATATATATATATATATATATATATATATATATATACTAGCAAAAGTACCCGTCGTTGACTGCGTTCAAAAACAGCCTACAGAAAAATGGACTCTGATTTATGAAAGTATGATAGGTTATGAAAAGGAAGCGTTGTGAAGAGATAGCTTCGAGTTTGGGGGGGTATCAAAACCAAAGTAAAACATGATAAAAGTAAAACTAAAATAGATAAACCCCATCATTTATTATACCATACCTGTTCACACTGAAACATTAATCACAATATTCTGTGGATCTATATTAAAAAACCTTGTTAAACTTTGTGACATATTTCCATTCTATGGAGGTCAGATGCGAACGAACACCCCATAATTTTATTATACCAGATTTCTTCAAACTGAAAAATAATTATCAAAGTATACTTACGCAGATAGATATGAAAAGTCTTTATAAAGGTGTGTGCCTATTTTCATTCTATGGCGGCCAGGCGCGAACGCAGACCACACAATTTTTTATACCATTCCTATTAAAGTAAAAACATTATTATCCAAATATTATTATGTACATCTTTATAAAAACAGTTGTTTTTTTGTTTTTTTTAATTTTTAAATTTTTTATTTCAATACTTTGTGGACCATGCGCATACGCGGACCCCACAATTGTAATGAATCATCATTATACCAGATCAAACATACCTATTCCTGTGTCTCGGTATATCTTCTATCATTATATGTAATCATTTTTCTATAATAGTCAACCATACAGGAGTCTATTCGTGACCAACCACACACACAGACGTTCAGCTTTATATTATAGATATATACGTACATATCTATCAACCATATATATATATATATATATAAATATATATATCAACTATATATATATATCAACTATATATATATATATATATCAACTATATATATACATCAACAATATATATATAAACTATATATATCAACTATATATATGTATATATCAACAATATATACATCAACTATATATACATATATCAACTATATATATACATATATATATATATATGTATCAACTATATATATATCTATATCAACTATATATATATATATCAACTATATACATATATCAACTATATATATATCAACTATATATATATATATATATCAACTATATATATCAACTATATATATATATATATATATATATATATATATATATATATGTATATATATAGTTGAGTGCATAGTGTGTTATAAGTTTGGATTATTTAATGAATTAACGAAATAATAAAGTAAAATATGGATAATGTTGATATCGTTATAATTGCAGCATTTGATAATATACTATCGAAAATGCGAAGGAAATTTATCGTTTTAGTTTTGAAGCGTAAACTGTTTTTTGCCGCGAGTATTGGAGGGTTATTGCTGTGTTATCTCTATGCATTAATCTGGCCATTTTTATGTTCTGTTTATGTGTACACAACCAATCCGTTTCTTTACTATTATCTCCATAGGTAGTATGTTTTGTATGTGCTATCAGAGTGAGATTTTCTATCGGTTATTTACTAACCAGTGTTCTGTTATGCGCTACAGTGTCGATCGAGGCAGCGTCACCTGTGTGTGTCAGTCTTTTAGATGAAACCAGTGAATAATTCTACAACCGCATGTTTACGTAGTAGAAACAGGCCGCGGATTACAAACGTGATGGGAATATCATTCTGTTTCAACTAAACAAACGCATAAGTCTTATTGATATATAGAACAAGGTGCGGTTCCGTTTACTAGCAGTTGTCACATTATTATAATCTATGTGATCAATTCTGTCCTTTTTTATGTATAGCCACCTTTTTCTACGTCTTTGATGTTTTTATTTTCCGAAAATAGTTTATTTTCGATTCTAGTTTTGTGTGATTTTTTTTCCTGGTGAATATTTGCATGAAGAACAGGGGCTGGTATTGTTTATATAACTTACCTTTTTTGGTCTCCAAAAAAATCTATGCACAATTAAGTAACACTTGCACAACAACGAGGTCATGTCTTGCAATGCTCACACAATATCTAATTGTATTCCACCTAAAACAATTTTTTGATTCAATAGATATAAGAAATACAACAAGAGCGTGTGCAACACTGGAATGAATGGAAATTCTATCTCTTGTTTTTACTTTAATTCTTTTTATTTAGAATGCCGTTCTTCTGTCAAAGATAAAAAAAAACAATAATTAATAATGTGTTCAAACTGGCATGTGTGTGCAGTAAAGGTTTTATTTTAAATATAAATAAATAAATAAATAAATAACGGTGAATGCTATGAGGAACCGCAGCCACTTGTGCACCCTCGACGTAAATACCCCCGACAAACCCAGCAAGCAGCTAAATCCCACCCCTTCACAGAAGTGATCCCTAGATGTGAGAGTGTTTTCTACTCCAGTAGTTTCTTCCCCATAAAAGCTAGACTTTGGAATTCCCTTCCGGGTCCCATGCTTCCCCAACTGTACTGACATGCAGAACTTCAAGTGTAACATGAACCGATATCTTGCTGAACAACTCTCTACACAGAACCGCTGATGTTTATGTTCCTGATAGTAGCCCCCTACAACAGTGGCAACGTGCTTTGTTTGGGGTGAAAATGTAATAAAAAATAAAATAAATAAAATAAGAACTATACATATGAAGAAATTGTTATGGCTATTACACACAGTAACATACGTGAGTTATTCCTTGCTGTCAACGACATGACAGGTCATAGGATATGTATTACCTACTGATATATATTATCATAGTTATTTATGCATAATATATATGCGCAGTTGCATATATAAACACATAAAGGAGTGCTTTATATGTATGTATGAAGTAAATCGGCATCTCAAAAATATATATTTTTTTTTACTTCTGAATGAAGCAATCTAGACGTTGCTCTTGATTACAATACGAACTCATCCGCCATTTTGGGTTCCTCAATTTTTATTTACCTAATATAATCTATCAATCCTTTATTTTCTAAATATAATCCTACGCAAGTGCGGGATTTTCTAATATCAGCCGTGGTTTATTATGGATTATTTTTCAATTTGCTTCGATAATTATATTTGTTTTTATTAAATGGTCCATTATTTTTTTCTAATAAAAATGTTATTCAATTATTAGTGTTACATACCTTAGACTATCTATTAAATGTGTCATTTATATCTAATTCTCTTAGCTATTCAAACTGCATTGTTAAACAAGTTAAAGTAATCGATACTTTTCTAAAAAGTGCTATCAATCTGTTACATATACAGGGTGTTAGGCAATTTAACGGCAAAACCGAATTACCATACACGATGTATTGTTGGTTACATTTTAAATAGGTTTTTAAAATCTAATAAATATTTACAATTATGTTCATTTACAGACATATTTTTAGAGTAATAATGAATATTAGATATAAGATATACCTTTTCCACATTTAATAAATTAAAATATGCCCGTTCTCGCCTCTCATGTAAGCGGACGAGTCTACTTCTATGCGGGAGTGACGTCAATACTACTCCGGTTTCGTAACTGGGCTTCCTGGGTTTAATTCCCCTCTACTCGCCCCCCCTTACGGGGCCACAAAATACTCGCGTTGTGGTCCAATGTTTTTAGGCTCTGGAGTAGTCGTGCGACGTGCCCCATGTCTGTGGGAATAGGTTCCTGGGTGGTCCCGTTACCTTTCTGCTACGACGCACCGGTTGGTCTTCCTCAACCTCCATCATCCTAGGGGATTCTGTGTCATCCACCTTCATCTATTCTGGCAGACTGCCGGGTGTTTTGGGCTGACGTTCATCCGTATTCATAGTGAACCGTTCTTCCGGTATTTTGGGCCCTGTTAGGTTATCCATGGTATCCAATAACCCTGGGGGCTCCGCAGGTATCGAGTGACAAGGAGTATCTACCACTGCGTATATTCTTAGGAATCACACGTGGCCTTGGCATTCCCGGACGACATCAGAGTGACTTTTACCCATCTAATGTATCTATTAGTATATGCCAGGTTGTTCTTTCCTCGTAAATCGAAAAGTCCATCACCGTCTTCTGAAAGGGGAACTCAGGGTCCGAGGGCGTCATTTGGGGTTCTCTGGGTTGTGACGGAGCCATGACGGTTCATACTTTGCACTAGGCCCGGGTCTGACGAATGTTCGCGTCCAGTACTGGCAAACACACCCGTTGTCTGGCGTTTGCCAACATTCCATTGACGCCCTGATTCGCCGAATGGGGCGATTCCAGTACCTCCACACATAGTTTTCTGGATATAAGTATGTTATTTTCCATTATCGTCATCCCGTTCAAGCAATATAACTTCTCTTTCATATGCCAAACCGGCGAATTTTTTCCGGCAGTTCGTGCCTTGCGGAGTAGAATTATTGCCGGTACACTGCTTTGTGTAGGTTCTGACGACTACGAGCTTTACGTGTCGTAACAGCTGCTCCTCCTTGACGGAGTTCAGTATTTCTGCTCCTACCATGTCGAACAACAGCCCAGACCGTTCTCAGCTCGTTTCTTTACGCTGTTGGCTACGAAAACCCACACATCCCCCTGTATCTATTCCAAGAGTCAATGAATATCGCCCAGTCACAATCACTTGAGTTCGGTTCTATGGGAGGTCTGTCAGGTTTCCTTGTAAGTGACTTGCTCGACTATCCTCCGTCACTTCCCTGAGCGAGTTTTTCTTTCCATAGCTCGAGGATCTGTTGAAGTAATGTCTGCTGTGTTTGTTCGTTCATATTCTAACGTTGTTAGTAGCAGGTTTCCTATATCGGCGTCTTTTTTTTTTTGGTTTTATTTTACATGGAGTTCACCACTTATCAAGGTATTTATATGTGCCTTAATCAAAACGTGGATTCCATGAACAAAGCTTCTTTCTTAGAACTGCACGCCTGTGGAACTCTGTTCCGTCTGCCTGCTTCCAACCTGGCTACAACTTGGATGTCTTCAAGTCCAACGTTAACAAATTCTTAATGAACCGCCCCCTTAAGTAAACACTTCATCAAATCTCCACACTAACGTAATGTACTTGCAATGACCCTTATCCCTGAGTGGTTTCCGGGCCTTGATAAGTGGTAACCACTGTAAAAAAAAAGGCACAATAGCCACTCAGGGATAAGGGTTATGGTGTGTAGGTTTGTACAGTAATTAATGGGATAGTGTAGCAATAGTAAAGTATCACTCGTTGGCGTGAATGTCTTGTTTATGTAGCTCGTTCTCGCCTCTCATGTAAGTGTGCCAGTCTACTTCTATGAAGGGGTGACACAAAGACCACTCCAGTTTCGTAACTGGGCGTATTGTGTTCGATTCCACCTCTACATTTTTTTGTTTTTAAGAACATTAAATAGTCGAATTGTATATCGCTCGAGAGGTTGTAAAAACCTCTAATTTAAAAATAGTTAATCGAATAATAAAATTAAACTAACACTCATTAGTAATTTAAAACATTTTTAAAGAAATGACATAATAAATATGTTATAAATAAAATAATATCTCCAGTCCTTCTGTTCTTTTTTTCTCCGCTATTATTTTGCAAGTGTCACTTATCGTAGACATGTTTTTCAATGCAATATAAGCGTTTGGGTACATTCTATACATCACTTAATATTTTACGCATTTATATAACTTTCTGTAACTCTAAGAAATTTGAAGGTGATCATTTATTAACGGAAGTTACTCCTCATGTTAGTTAACTGGTATGGTAGAAACGAAATAAGGTGAATTCGCTGAAATGTTATACTGGATATTAGGTTAATACATAAGCGACAACACGTTATCAATCTTGAGACTTTCAAGTTACATTTTGTAACTATTCTGAATTGATTTTGCTTTAATATATAAAATAAAGATTATTCTAATAAGTAACCTGATCTTATTCAGCCCATTTTATTCGGAATATCATATAGCGAATACTTTATAGCAGCGATGAGATACACAAAAGCCTGATACAAACAGTCCTAGATAAATGAAAACGTTTTTATTTAGGATTTAGTCTGCTTCATTTTCTATTAAAACTCTTAATGAAAATCAAAGTATAAATTCTTTAAATTTTGTCTTAAAATATCTAGTAAAAACTGTAAAATGTATTCATGTTTTAAGTATTTAGTTTCACAATAAATACCATCATTTCATATAGATGGTTTAAGGATATAATAATATAAAAGTTATTTTAACATTATACTCCAAATAAAGTAACACGTATTCTTTAATATTACCGTTTGTTTTATTAACACATAACCATTTGTCTAACATCAATCGAAATAATGTTCTATATTTAACTAATTATTTCAGTTCTGCTAATCTAAGTTGCAAAGATTGTATTGTAAGGTTTACGGCTGACATCTTCAAATGTAATTCGGCATTCGTAGATAAAAAAAAACTGTACGACAATACACAAGAAAATATGGGATATTCCCGTTTAAATATCTCTTATAATTGAATTAACGGGTTAAATTCCATTGTGACTATACTAAATAGCCGAGTATTCCGATATAGCAGCTGATCTATTCTTGTAGAACCCTACACCGATATAAGCATTGCTTCCAATTTCCCTGGTTTTATTTTTTCTACGGATTTAATGAATTACAAAATTGTCCTTTACAAAACATATTCCGAGGTTGCAGCCTACGCAGCTTATACAGGTTTTGTACTAACTGACGCTAAGCTAATGAACATTAATGGTATACAATACTATATAAGTTATGTGGGCGCTAGTGTCTTTTCAGATGCTTGTATTTGTCTGACAGTTATTATTTATTAAAGGAAACATATGTAGACCCTATTAATGCACTGTAATCAAAATTGGATATATCGATAAACAAAATATCGCTAGCATCAACACACAAAGAATGGACTTTATGTATGAAGACAAATGTATACATATTGCTAAACGAAAGGTAATATCCACCCCTGCTTTCGACCGTATTCCTCTCACTAAAAACATTTTTAAGTCTTATATTTTTCTTAAATAAAGCGAATTGTATGAATTTTAGTTTATAAATTTTAATAATAAAGTTAAATAAAACATTTATTCTGTCATGTCCTATACCCTAACTTAGTTAAGAATCCAGCATTTAAGAAGAACAGATCAAGATTTTCACAAGTACCTGCCGCCGCATTAATTACGTCAATAATAACAACCGAAATTACAAACAACTATAATTGATAAATAGTTGTGATATATATATATATATATATATATATATATATATATATATATATATATATATATAGTGTTATAATGGAATAATTCCAGAGGAAACTCGGGTATGAGAGCTCAATGTGGTAAACACAGCAATAACATAAAAATATAACACGGAAATTACATAATTGTCGATGCAATAATTTATTTCAAGCTTATGGTATTTTCAAGCATCTAAACTAGACAATTACATTTTTGATACTGAAATAAAGAAAGAAAAAGGAATCGGGCCTCGACCGTCAAAATAACAAACGGGGTGGTATTAGCAATCCACTTAATACATTTTATAGGGAGGGTCGGAGGGATTTTTTAAAAGAAAACAAAGAAAAAACATTATTACACTTATACACGGCAGCTCGATGTAACCACAGATACACACAAACACGCAACACACACACCCACACGCCCCTAAATATGCACGTTCTTACACATAAATGCTTTGACACGCGTTTACTAACCTAGGAAAGGAGGGGGAAATATACGAATATAGAGAGAAGGAAATATAATAAACAGCGCGTAATGGAAAAAAGAAGAAGAGAGAGTTACCATCCGCTGCCTGTCATATGGTTTCATTAGTCTAGAATCTCTGAGAAAGAGAAGGGGAAGAAAATGGAGATTGTACGCGTGTCCTAGAGTTAATTGAGTCATGGAAAGTAAGTCTATTGAAAGATAAATACAAAAATATAAAATAAAAAATTTTATATAGAAATTTTAAAACTATCTGTGTGTTATCATGTTAAAATTAAGTAGAAATAAATATTATCTCATAATACATTTAAATATTGTATTTGTGATATATTACTATGAATTCAAAAAATTGAGTCTTATGTAGTTAATATTTATTATATTTTTATGTAATTAATTTTATTGGTGATTATAGCGGTCGTTATAATTTTGCTCACTAATATTTCTTAATTGATTAAGATGCAGAAAATTGCATTATAAGTCGCCCCCTATTCCATAGGACGTATATAGTTTCGGTTAATATATACTTTTATTCATTCCGTACAAAAAGTACTTTCATGCACGCATAAAGAAATAAATAAAATAGTTATTATTTTACAGTTTTGTGTTAATTTATATATACTCTAATAATGTCTTGTGGTAGTATTTGATCTTTTTGACTTAACTCAGTTTAATAACTAATGTATTATCTGCAGAGAAAAATTATTTTCTTAAAGCTATCTCATTTATTTATAAGTAATTTGGATAAACAGGTACTTCGGAAAAAGTACACCCAACTTTGATTTCGGACAACAAGTCATCAAGTAGTTATTATCGAGTATAAACCGGACAGCACTATAATTGCCAGTGGGGTGGGGTGGAGGGTTTATGGTAAATAATATAGTGGTGTTAAATTTGGTCTCTTTACCGTTATAGAATTATCTGTTCGTCGGATCTGGAGTTATTGGTTATTTTAAATTTACATTTATGTCTACATCTGGCCATCAGTGCATCTCGTTTATTTAAGAGATTATTGTGTTCGTACTTCAGGATTCTTATTTTTTCCTCGAGGCATAAACTGCATCTCTGCCTAAAGCCGTTTGGAACATCCGAATAACTTGGGATTGACCATGAAATAACTGGGGATCGGTTCTCATTTTTTAATAACCACCATTGTTTAGCTAACTCGGTTTTTTTCTTAAGTTCTGGGTTATTGACAGAATGTTTATGGTCATAAAAACGCTGTTTCCAGTTTCCGGTGGAGATACCGAAGTAAACTTTTTTGTCCCTGTTATTATCTTCTGGGTGGATCGTGGCCTTATAAACCACGCACTCAACTTTACAATTACCGTCCAGTGGGCAGTTATTTTTCACTTGGCAGTTACATTTGTCTACTGTAACCTTATTTTTTATTAGAGTTGTTTAATATTTTACTATTATGAGTGCTAATTATTCTGTCCATGTCTTTAGTACACGATTAACTTATTTTAATGGTTTTTTCTATTAAATATCGTCTTAAGTGGATTATTTATGGTAAAATGCTTATCTATTAGGTTCAAAAATACTTTTCCTATGTTTATGTTGGATAGTTGGCAGTAAGGGGGATTAAACCATATTATTTTCCGGCCTCTGTTCTTAGATTTATTTTTATTTTTATTTTCCTTCTTAATATATGTGAGTTTTTCACTGTATCCGCTTATCTCTAGTGCTCTATTGTATAATTTTTTGTTTGCTTCAAAAATTCCCTTGTTAGCCGAAAGTTTATTAATCCTGGTGTTAATCGTTTTAGGTATTTTTTTAATTATGCAACTTGGATGGTTATATCTAGTATTAATATAAGATGGTGTGTTATTATCTTTATTGAACGGCTTGTATATCCCCTTTCTTAAGTCTAGAGTTATATCTAGATAATTAACTTCTTTACAATTTGGCGTTATATCTATTTTAAATCCAAGGTATTTGAAGGCTCTTACTAATTTTTTAATATATTATCGATACCACGGGGCCGTCACTATTAGGGATAACAATTAGTCCATCATCCCTGTATAACTCCACTAAGTTAGGTTCTATAATTCTGCTAATTGTGTACACTATAAATATGCCCACTAGATCGGCAATCTGGACTGAGTCAAAAGCCCCCATCGGGATGTCAAATTCGTTGTTATTCGATTTGATCCATGTTTCCTGATTGTTTAAAAGGATGGATCTGCGACAAGCCATAATTAATTTTGCCTGATATTCGGATACATCCACGAAATTCCTAGCAAAATTAATGCTGTTCGTGAGTATTCCTTGGAAATTCAGGGATAGAAATCCATGATATCGAATTGGATGAAACAGGCATTCCTCTTATTTTCAATCGATTTAAACCATTCGATAGTATCCGAAGAATCCTTCCAAAGATTGAATTTAGTGGCCTCCAGGGTTACATTAATAATGTTCCTGATAATCTCCCTAGATACATGACCGAGTTCCGATTTAGTGGAGTTTGTCAGTCTAGACTGCTTCTTGATGTAGAACTTTTTTCTTGTGGTCCTTGATGAGTATGTATGCGTTTCTCTTGTCTATTTTTCCCACTCTATCTTTTATACCCAGTTTGGATGCAAATACTTTGCTTTCTTCATTGATTGTATTTTCACTGTCGTGGGTATCCTTTTTGTAACTATTACAGATGTTCTCCAGAATAGTTTTCTTGTATTCAGATGGACACATCTTGTAAATATTCGTTGATTTATCAGCCTTTACCCACACTTTGTTAGACTTTTTAATCTCTGCGATGTAATTTTTCAGGATTGACTGAAATTTGTTTGAATACCTCCGGAACGTAATTCTTTTAACTAAGTCAAATAGATCAGTCTCGAATGGCTTTAAAGCCTCGATGGGTTTACAGGTATTCTGAGATCTGAAAGTATAGGTTTCCTTGAAGGTAGAATCCTCATTTCGTAAATAGAAATACGCTTTCCATCTCAGTCTGTTGGTAAAATCCGTTATTCTGTCCATAAGAGAGAAAGTGAAGCTGTGTAAGCTGGGAAAAGGTATATTTTTCAGCGAATACGATGGTGTGAATTTTTCCATCTTCAGTTCAAAATTGAAGTATTTCCGATTCTAGAATTCCTGAGAGAGCTTAACACGGTGTGGAGCAAATTATAGTGTTATAATGGAATAATTTCAGAGGAAATCCGGGTATGAGAGCTCAATGTGGTAAACACAGCAATAACATAAAAATATAACACGGAAATTACATAATTGTCGATGCAATAATTTATTTCAACCGTATGGTATTTTCAAGCATCTAAACCAGACAATTGTATTTTTGATACTGAAATAAATAAAGAAAAAGAAATCGGGCCTCGACCGTCAAAAAACCAGAGCGGGTGGTAGTAGCAATCCACTTAATACATTTTATAGAGAGGGTGGGAAGGATTTTTTAAAAGAAAACAAAAAAAAACTTATGACACTTATAAACGGCAGCTCGATGTAACAACAGATACACACACACGCAACACACACACACACGCCCCTAAATATGCACGTTCTTACACGTAAATGCCTTGACACGCGTTTACTAACCTAGGAAGAAGATGGGGAAATATACGGATATAGAGAGAAGGAAATGTAATAAACAGCGCGTAATGGAAAAAGAAGAAGAAAGAAAAAAGGAGAGAGTGTCCATCCAACATAAACATAGGAAAAGTAGTTTTGAACCTAATAGATAAGCATTTTACCATATATAATCCACTTAGGAAGATATTTAATAGAAAAAAACATTAAAATAAGTTAATCGTGCACTAAAAACATGGACAGAATGATTAGTACTCATGATAGTAAAATATTAAACAACTCTAATAAAAATAAGATTACAGTAGACAAATGTAACTGCCAAGTGAAAAATAACTGCCCACTGGACAATAATTGTAAAGTTGAGTGCGTGGTTTATAAGGCCACGATCAACCCAGAAGATAATAACAGGGGCAAGAAAGTTTACTTCGGTATCTCCGAAATAACTTATTGCATCGACAATTATGTAATTTCCATGTTATATATATATATATATATATATATATATATATATATATATATATATATATTATATTCATATATATACATATATATATACAATATTTATTTCAACACTATATATACATATTTTAAAGGCGTATATATAAAAAAAAAGAAAAAAATTACTAACTTTCTTGGATTTACTTTTTTGGATTTTACCGTCATTGGATACTTTACCTTTCACCATACTATCCATTTACGTGAAATCGCCTTTTTCTTCACCATATTCCCTCTGCTTCATTTTTTGTTATCAAGTAAGATCTTTGAGTTACTTGCAGTTTCATCAAGTAATTTTGCAAGCAAAATCAGATCCTGCATCTTGCTAATTCCTACTCTTTGATGAGAAGGAAAGTTTTTCTTCGAAACTCCGCAGATAAAAGACCATCCATTTATCTAGTGTTTCCTTTTCAAATTGAATATGTTTTTACTGTTTTTCAAAGTGTTTTTTAACATGTTTTATTAACTATTTCTTCTTATATATATATATATATATATATATATATATATATATATATATATATATAGATAGATAGATAGATAGAGAGATAGATAGATAGATAGAACGAGAAAGAGAGAAATAAATAAAAAGGAACAAGCCGTATTATGTGTTCATCAATGTTTCGTCTATTTCGAGACTCCCTCTGGATAAATGAGATTAAGAAACAAAAAACATCAGTACAAATTATTTGAAAATGTTTCACATGTTAAGTGTGACGCTGTTCTATTTCCACTATTTTCATCATCATATATATATATACATATATATACATATATATATATATATATATATATATATATATATATATATATAATTTTTCTTGTTAAAATTGTTGATTAACCATTTTAAAAGATTAAAACTACATTATTGGTCATGCTATTTTATATAAATATATCCATATATATTTCCTGACCTTTTCGGCTTTCTTAAAACAAATCGACGAACTAGAAACGTGTGTTTCCGCGTATATAAGTGCCACATAATAGGAAAGGACAATTCGGTCAATATTTTTGTGGAGTTAACAATACGCGGTCTATTGTCTCTTGTTGATTTATTCAACTAAGTTCAATGGTTAATGTGTATTGCATTCCTCACGGTCGGTGTGTCTGCCTTCTGTTAGAAAGTTAAGTGAAATTGATTGAGATATATCAAAGCTGCAGGCTCGTGTGATCAATCTAATCCCGTTGCCGGCGTTAGATAATGCCAGCATTACAATTTTAATTAAAATTGCGATTGCTCGTTCAGATTTAACTAGACCATGCGAAATTTTATGAAACGAGATCAAATGAAACGCATATATATATTTTTTTAAATGAGACTCTTCGCAAAAGTAGACAGATAAAACATAATTATATGAATTTCAGTTTTAAAATCGCGGCTAATCTTTGAAGGATACACTTTTATAATTCTCTATTTAATTACGAAAATAAAAATAATAACATTATTGTTGCAATTATTTTTCTTATTAGTTGTAGTATTAGTCGTAGTAGTAGAACTGGTTCTGTAGTATTAGGCATTATAGTAGTCGTAGAAGCCTATTAATTTATATTCCAGAAATTTTGTGACAACTTTTTACGTAAGTATCCCACACATTTACATGTCATGAATGATGCTACAGTTATTATCATCGATATTTCCGATTTAAAGCTTCTACAGAAGTAGGACGAGACTTTTTAGTCGATAAAGGGAATTTTCAGATAAACAACAACAAAAAATAATGGTTTCTAAGGATGTTTTTGTCAATTCTAATAAGTTACAGTGGTAGCTTCCAAATTATGCAGTCGAAATTACCCGAATATTACTGAATTATCAAACAAAACAACTTTTTCCCGTTAGCAGGTGTAAGATTAAGCCATCTTGTTTAAATCGAAATAAAAAATTACATCCCTTTTGAACTCTTCTGTCTCGAACGATCGTTTTCATCAGACTCTATTTTTTATTTTATTTAATTTTCTACCTTATTGATCTTCGTAATTTTTGATATAACCATTAACAAAAAATGATGAATACATAGATACATTTATTTTTATGTGAAATTTAGGATTACGATTTCCGAAAATTCGTTATAATAGTGGATAAGCGCCTGCAATGTCTTTATATATAGCGTCCCAAGCGACATTTAAGGTTGATAATAAATAATTATTCTTGGCTATACTTATTAGTATCTGTAATTTGTTGATGTATACTAATTAAATTTTACGTTCATAAATATGTATCGGATGAGAGAATAATTTCACAATCACAAAGATATAAGTCACCTTTAGAGAAAATCGCATGATACGAGTTGTGCGTTCGTTAGTCTTAGTTATTTACTTGATATTTATTTTATTGTTATTCACGTTGAAGTAACAGGTATAAGTTGGGATTAAAAAAGTGATAAGTTATTCTTTGATTCATACATAACTTCAATTTAATTGTAATAAAATTATTTTTATGGGAAATAAAATGATAATATTTTACATTAATTCTAAAATTCATATTTTATCTGCTTTAGTAGCATCACGTAAATTGAAATTATTTTAATTTTAAAGAGGTTATAATTTTACTTGCACCAGTTAAAGATATAGGGGCATCTTGCAAAATTGTTGAAAAAGTAATGCTCTGATATTACATTTTTCTCCTTTTTAGATTGTAATTTGGAATTCAAATCTTCTGGAGAATTTCCGAAGTTACTTTTGAACGTTTGGCTCCCGTTTTTCAAATACACACGTGATTCATCCAATAATTGGTTTCCAGTGATTTTCTACCTGAACCTCGAGATATATTATTCTTTATTTTAATGGAACGTTTCCCGCTTTATTCCTTTACGTTGTATTCTTCAAAAAGTCATGCTTTCCATGGATAGGTAAAAAATGAGGATAATTTGAAGTTATTTCCAAAACTTGTAAAAAAACAACAACAAAAAGCAAACTTATTCGACTAAATTTCTGTCATGTAGTTTATGAAGACATTTTAAAAGAAAATACGAATAATAAATTATCTTCCAAGATCTTGATTTACCTCAAGCAATAAAAGTGGAATACATGAAGATAACACTAAACACTCCAAATGTACAAAAGGAGTATCGCTTATGCAACGAGTAATGTAATCGAGAAATGCATTCAAATATAAGTATTTGAGATTTGCGAATTTCGGTCGTCAAGGCTCTTATATTCCTGTATATTTTTTTTCTCAGAAAAAGACATGTGAGATATAGTCAACATATGATAAAGACGTCAGAAATCTAAGTCATTTAATTTTTTCTATGAAACGGCATAAGAATTTCTAAATATTAGTGTCCGAAATAATAAACTATAACATATATAATAAGAATATACTAAAGACAAAGGAAAATCTAAGGTGGAAGCAAGAATAAAACAGTTGAAAAACATTACCAAGAAATATTTACCACTTAATAATAGTTTTATGTGTACACTAACGTCTTATTTTGAAAAGAAAACAACATTAACGTGGATCGGAATATAGCAGTGTTGTCTTCAGAAAAAATATGGCGGACTGTGTACAGAGGGAACTGAATCCAGTAACGTGAGAATTTCATTCGAACACGGTTATCTGATTGTAGACAGGGGGGGGCAAATAAGAGCTTCAAATTACGCACACGGTTATTCGTATTTGTCCAAACAATGGAAAATCAAATCACGAACAAAAGGAATGTTGATGTTTAGGTAATACAGTAAGAAGATAAAAGAAGGGATAGGTGGTAAGATAACTAAAGACAGTAGTGAATGTATGCGCTCGGCCTGAAATCATTGATCAAGTATATCAGCTTAGGCCTATTGATTAAAGTACTTAGATAAACTGTGAGAAAGAATAATGCTTGACAATCTAAGTATTTAGCAATCAGCTAAGTGTATTAGCCTGTAATATATCATGTATACGAATACAGTTCGGATAATTCTTCTGCTCGTAGAGAGAGAGAGAGAGAGAGAGAGACAGACAGAGACAGAGAGAGAGAGAGAGAGAGCAACAAATGACGGATCTTTTAATTAAGAACGATTCTATTCTCTGTCTAAAACAGACACAGGCACAGACACAGGCACAGACACACACATACTGTATAATATATACATATACCTACCTACCTACCTACCTACCTACCTACATACATACATACATACATACATACATACATACATACATAATACACATATATATATATATATATATATAACACGACGTTTTTAGGTTCAATCCTCGGCTTGGGAGGGAAGCTAGTCTAGCGGCACTGATGAGTTGTGATACAACGAAACAGGAGTGTATGTCGATAACAAATATATTTTAAGCCCTCCACTTTAGGTAGAGCACTATCCTAAATAGTCTCACCCGCTACTTAATTGGCTGAAAATGCGAAGCTCGTGTGTTTACAAACAGGCGGTTTGAGCACTGTAAAAGTGGTGGCGGATGTCTATTTAAATAGACATTCCGACGAGTTATTTGCGGGCGTCCCTTCTGTGGTCGAGTGGGAGAACTGTCGACTGTCAACACGACGGTTCTAGGTTCAATTCTTGGCTTGGAAGAGATGCTAGTCTTGCGGCACTGATAAGTTGTGATACAACGAAACAGGAATGTATGTGGATGACTACATACACACACACACACACATATATGTTTGAATGCAGCCTTCTTTCTCTTGAGACAATGTCATTCTGCATCTAGTTTGGTTTATTCAGCGTCTGCTGTAGCTAAACTGTCCAGTATTAGATTTGCAGCTACTTTGCAAGTTACTCTCAAGATCAAAGTGTAGTATCTCTTCTTTAGATGCTGCACTTCCATTTCTTGTTCTCTTTCGGTGGAGGAGAAATCCTTCACGACTGAGACAATTTTTATTTCTTTACCTTTTCTCCACGTTAAAAAACGACCCTGGTGCCTAACTATGTCCCGTGGGGAGGCATAGTAAATAGGTACTCTCAACAGTAAGTATTGTGGGGGCGGCAGGGGTTGACGGTATCGACTCTCGCCTGTAGGTTTTCATTTCTTCACATTGTCTTTATCTCCTCGTTTTTGCTAATTTGCTGCCGCCCTTGACTCTTGCTCCCTAGGCTGTGCGCTCGGATGATTCTAACTCGAGATCTTGTGGCTGAATGTTACAAGTCTTCAGGTCACTGTTGCAGGTGTCCTTGTAGCGCCGAGTATCCTCCTATCGGCCGTCTTCCAGAGGCCAGCTCGCCAAACAGAATCTCCTTTGGAGCGATGGATCGGTCGAGACGAAGGCTAACCTTGCTACTCACCAGGGAATAGTCAGTGTCACAGTCGGCACTGTGATAACTGCGTGTGGTGCCAATGTTGTGATGTGTGATGTCTCCAAGACATTCTTTGGTATAACCTGGAGGCAAAGAATGTATTGCAAAATGCACAGGTTTCTGTAGGAGCTGAGCTCCAATAGACGCTGGCCATTCTCTTTGAGCTTTCCAAAGCCAAACTGCCCAATGCAGTGGGACCAAGAGATGTGGTCTTCACCCACATGGGCGCTGAAGTCTCATTTTCTTGGATTAGTCAGATCCTCGCATCTTTGAAGTTAACAGGAGAGCAGAGCGTGTGGGTATAGATGCTGAAAATGGGTGTTGCACCCAGGGGGGTGAGGAGGCACTGTGACCGAATGCATCAAGGTACTTGCTAAGGAGATCAAACTGACGGCAGAATGGAATTGCGCACTGGAATCTCGATTCCGTGAATCCAGTGCTAATTTTATTCAAGGTCTTGTGTAAAGAATGTGTAGAAATTCTTGTACTGCCGGTGTTCACTATACGTATATATCTATATATGACCACACACACACACACACACACACACACATATATATGTATACATGTTCACATACATATACATGTGTATGTGCATATCTGTATATGTATATAAATATATATATATACATATGTATATGTATAAATGCATATACATATGTATATAGGTATACATATATGTGTGCATATATATGAATATATGCGTATATATGTATATAGGTGCATATATGTGCATATCTATGTGTATATACTTCATATATATTCTACATGAACGTGTATGTGTGCCTTGTGTGCATATCTATGTAAATGCGTGTATGTATGAATTCATGTCTGTATGTGCATGTTGTCATGTGTGTTTGTTCTTGCGTATGTATGTTTGCGTGCACCTGTTTGTATGCATGCTTGTATCTGTACGTGTATATCTTTATTTCGATATGTGTGTGGAGTGGAGAGGACTCCCAAAAGCCCTGTTAAAGCAACCCTCTGGGTGAACCATGTCTCTGATTAAAAATAAAAACATAAAACGGGAGACCAGTACCCGCATTAAGCTGGTCTGCAGTTTTATTTGTTGCTGGCTATCTTGCTGATGCTTGTTGCTGGATCTCAACATTTTTAACCGAGAAAGAGACTTAGCTGTCGTACAAAGCTTAAACTCTGTACCATCATCTTTGTATAGATACTTCCTCAGGCATTTATCTATAAAAATTGTCCGTGGCGATGGAAGAAGGGTCACGTGTGTAGCCCTGAAATGCTGGAAGCATGTAATAATTGATCTGCCATCATTCGATATATGACTATGTATGTGTTATGTGTATGTATGTATGTTGATATATGTACTAGTGTATGCATGTGTATGTATACCTATTTGTATATGTATGTATATATGTATGGGTGTATATATTTTTATTTATTTACTTATTTATTTTTTGTGTATATATGTTTATGTGTGTTTGTATGTATATACGTATATGTATATTTGTGTGTATGTATGCATATGTATATATGCATATATATATATATGTATGTGTATAGGTGTATTTAGATGTATGTGTAGGTATATGTAGGTAAATGTAGGTGTATGTATGTATATGTCATACATCTCTGCGTATATGTATGTGAGTATGCATGTATATGTGTGTATGTATTTGTATATGATAGTATATATGTGTATGCATACGTATGTGTATGTGTGTGCATGTGTGTATGTATATGTTTGTATGTATGTGTTATATGTATTGTGTATGTATGTATGGATGTATGGGTGTGTGTATGTGTATGGGTATGTATGTGTATGTATATATATGTATATATATATATATATATATATATGTGTGTGTGTGTATGTATGCCAAGGACCGTCTTCAATGTCATGTCTGCTTGAGCGTGTGAATTCGTTGGCAGGATTAAAGTTTAAAAAAATTGTTATCTTCGGGCTTATGGACTTTCAGTGACTGAGGGAGTGGCACTGGTTTGACAAGACGTTGAAATCATCATATATATATATATATATATATATATATATATAAGTGTATTTATTGGCATATATACGAATGTATATGGGTATATATAAATATAAGTTCGTATGTATGTAGATATATTCATGCATATATATCTATATATGCAAATACATGAAAATATATGTATACATGCGTGTATTTATGTATATATGCATATACATGAACATATATGCATATATGCGTGTATATATGAAGTTATATGCATACATATATGTATATATGCGAATATATGCATATATAAAATACTAACATTTATATATTAATAGACCTATCTATATACATATATATATATATATATTCTTATGTGTGTTTATTTTTCAATGCCTATGTGCATATCTCCTCCCCTTCTCTCTCTCTCTCTCTCTCTCTCTCTCTCGGTTTCTCTCTCCCGTTCTCTCTCACTCTTTCTTTCTCTCTCTCCCTCTCTCTCTCTCTCTCTATATATATATATATATGTATATATATATATATATATGTATATGTGTATGTATGTATATACACACATACATGTGTGTGTGTATTAATTCGTAGATTATTATGTTATAATCATTAGATTACTATGGCGGATGTCTCGAAATTTAAAATAAATGTTTCAATTTCAACGATTTGTCAGTCAGGTTATGTTGGGCGTGTGTGTTTGTTCCTAGAGTCAGAGACGGCTTCGTGGTCGGAGTGAATCTCTCGACCAGCGGTAATCGTGACACCCTGCAGTGATTACACCCTAAATGATGAAACAGTGGTGTCTGTATGTATTTCAAATTTATTATATTAATGTAGGCATATATATATATATATATATATATATATATATATATATATATATATATATATATATATATTATTTCAGCTCTAAAAATCTTCGTAGCATAAAAAAAAAACAAATATTCACCGGGTTTATGTAGCAATGCTTATAAATAAATACAGCTATTTATTTATATATCTAAACGATATCAAAGGTACCCGCGATTCGACCAGAATTTTGCTGCACCCTCTCCCCACTCCCTGGTCGCCGCCTATATCCCCCGCCCCAATCCAAACAAAGTGATTGGGTGGGGTCAAAGTGTGTGTGCTCATTTATGGCCAAATTCTTATAGAAAAGTGATTCCCCACTTTATTGGAACTAACATTTCTTCAAAAATGTCCCAGGGTCCAGTAATTAATACCATGCAAACGGTACATTTGCTAAGGGTTTGACTATCAGATTTGGTGCAAGAAAAAAGATCGATTTGTGTCAAAAAAACGAAAATAAATAAGTTTTTTACCATAAAAATAATTATTTGTCTAATAAAGAGAAGTGTGTGAATTTTTTTTAGACGGTGGTCACCAGTATCAAAGCCCGGAAGCCACTCAGGGATAATGGTTATTGCAAGTATAATACGTTAGTATGGAGATTTGAGGAATTTGTTCATTAGGAATTTGTTAACGTTGGATTGAAGACATCCACGTTGTAGTCAGGTGGGAAGCAGACGGACGGAACAGAGTTCCACAGCCGAGCAGTTCTAAGAAAGAAGCTTTGTTCATGAAATCCACGTTTTGATTTAGGAACAGATAAAGAGTGGGGGAAATTTTTCACAGGGGATTCAGCTAGAGAGGTGTTTTTCGTGAAAGATTGGCGAGGGGGGGACCAGAGATTGGAGTTCAGACGAGCACCTGCCATGGAAATAACGATAAAACAAGGATGGGGTCGCAACGTCTCTTCTGTGAGGGAGGGGTTGCAGGGTAGGTAAAATGGCATACTCAACTAACCCCCGAAGTCTATTTTGTACTCTGTCAAGGCAGGATAGGCTGATTTAAGGAGCTCCTGCCCAGATATGGCAGCAGTATTCCATCCTTGGACGTACTTGGCTTTTATATAGATAGAGAATTGCATCAGTAGTGAGATATCTTCTGGAGCGGTAGAAGGATCCCACCATCTTTCCAGCGACATTGGCAACACACTTGATGTTCGGGTTCCATTTCAGATCAGGAGTAAAGGACAAACCCAGAAGCTTGTCAAAACAGACGAGAGCCATTAATTGCAATTGATGCCAGATGGGGATCAGAGCGTTGATGATGTAAATATAGGAGTTTGGTTTTAGATGCATTAAAGGTAACCGGCCACGACTTCCCCCACTGAACCACGCACTCGAGATCAGAGGAGAGAGAATCAGAGAGAGCTTTGTCATTTACAGCCGTTGATGTGTTGCCGTAGATTGTCGTGTCATCGGCATAGATGTCAACGAATGATTTAAGTATGTGTTTAGGGAGGTCATTGATGTAGATCAGGAAGAGCGTTGGGCCCAGGGGCTCGAGCATTAATACTGCAGGCCTCTGATTTTTGTCCATCGACCACTACTCTTATGAGCCTATCGGAGAGAAATGATTTAATGATTGAGAAAACATTTCCAGTAATACCTAGTTGGAAATCTTGTGAAGTAGGCCCTTATGCCATACCTTGTCGAATGCCATTGATATGTCAAGAGCAATTGCCATAGAAAAAAGTCTTTGTCAAGAGATTCATTAATCCTGTGAGATATAACCGTTAGCACATCTGCGGTAGATCTTGCAGAACGGAAACCATATTGTGTGCCACTAAGGAGATTGTTTCTGCTGAGGTGGTTTACTATTTCTCTATTTAATATGGATTCCAGCAACTTACTCAAAACACACAGGAAGCTTATTGGTCTGTACTGAGAGGGAGAGGAATTATCACCTGAATTCTCAAATACAGGGCATACTGATTAGGTTTTACTAGGTGTAGTGATTACATTGGATACTGAATGTCTTCAAATATGATTAACTACTCGTTTGTGCAAGAAAAAAAAATGCGATATTCGTTCTCAACGTACCCAAAAACCATATAAAAGTCGACAATTCAAAGGTGAATGTCGAGGGGTCGGTAAAGTAAAAAATACTGATTTATGGTAATAATTATACTTTAGCGATATATGTGTTATCATATATGGTAAAAGATATATATTTTATATTAAATAAATAATCTCTTTTTCGCAGGCAATTAAACACACTTGCTATGATATAAGTATTATAATAAATCCTGGCCAACACCGATTAAATTGTATGAACAAAAAAAAAAGAAGCACATAATGTATGGGTGATGGATTTGTCTTACATGGAAAATTGTCTCTGTGTTTGACTATCTCTGCCCTCGTGGGGATGCAAGTAAATGAGGACATTAGTTTTTATTATTATTTTCCCTAATCACATACTCTCCTTGCCCCGAGCATTGACATTAAAAATAAGGAAAAATAAAACTACTAAATACAGTGAAAAAAATGGATACCCCAACAATAACAAATAAAAAAGCTTACTTAAAAATTAAGAATAAGCAAAAACAAAATTACCTCCGAATTAAAAATAAAATAATAATTAAGCATTGAAGAGTATTTCGAAATGAAAACAACTATATTACAGAAGATATTTAATAACGCACTCCGTTTTAAACAATTTTTACCAAAAATTACACTATCACAATTATTCCCCCTTTGGTTTTCTGGTTTGAAAATTAAGCGGTTTCAGATTTCAGATAAATTAAGGTAAATCAAATGTAAATTGAAATGAAACTAAACTAAATATTTACATTTTTAAAACTATTTTTAAAGAATCCAGTTAAAACGAGGCCATTATGTCAAATAAGTAAGATTATCGAGCTAATTATTTAAGTAGATTTAATTTAATGTGGTATGCTAATGGCAATAACTCAGTTAATGTAGATGTGGTTTGAAGGATGCTATATATAGAAATTACGCATAAAATATAATGTCTCCTTTGACAAAAGTATCTTATCATGATCATTAATATTTCTTTATTATTCATTTTCTCTCTTTTTTTCTCTTTATCTCTCTTACCTTTCCTCTATCTATCTCTTTCATTCGCTATTTTCTCTTATAGCCCGTTTAACTTGCAACCCAGATAAACTGTCAATTGATGATATGAATAAACTGCCTTTCTTTTAAAATACATTGCATTAATTTAAATAATATAGCAGTCATGATATCGCCTTCATATTTCTTTGAACATGAGGAGTTGTACACACAGACAATACACACACACGGACGCTAATATTTATACATATGAAAGTTAGAGTCTTTGTGTTTGAGGACAATTTTCAACGGATATCATTAAAGTATTTTTTTTACAGACTTTAAATTAGATACTCACATATGTGTTCATGTTTTTAATCGGTTTTCACTTGGGTCTAAATTGAATAACTCTTATTTGAGGGTCATCGGATCTTTATCTGTTTGTAAATTGCTTCAGGAATACTCATGGCTGAATCGTCACATTATAAATTCGTTATGTGAAATATAGGTAGGTTTGAAAGAACTTTTTGAAGACGTATCCAGCTTTCTAAATTGTTATCGTACTTGATACACTGCATATAGGGTTTTGTTTCGATCTCAGCCTGAGTATTTTTTTTTACTTACAAGAATTGAATTGTTTTGAAAAAACAAAATTGTTGCATTGAAATGTCTCATTTTATCCATGAATTAAAATATATATATGCAGCTTTTATGGCTGACCTACGCGTGATGGTCTGCTTAAATATTAATACTTTTTTTTTATACAGACATCTAAACATTTTGCTATATTAGTATTTAAATATTTCAGTTTATACTTTCTCAGTAAGATTGCATGATAAATACGTTGGTTCTTTTTATATATTTAGTTTGTAAGTGAGAGAATGGACCATTACATGAATTTTTCTCGTGATCCGAAAAAAATAGTGAAAACCCCTTACTAGTTTGGGATTCAAGAAGGTTACAAAGATGTGTTACCTATATACGTAGTTGTACCTATTTACAATGCCTCCCCACGGGACAGATTTAGACACCAGGGTCGTTTTTTTACGTGGAGAAAAGGTACAAAAATAAAAAAAAAATATCTCAGTCATGAAGGACTGTTCCTCCACCGAAAGAGAAAAGAAATGGAAGTGCAGCATCTGAAGAACAGATACTATTCTTTGATCTTAATTGTAGTGCGAGGTGAAATTTATAAAAATAGAGAAAAGAAAGAGGCAATATGGGAGAGGTTGTAAGTGATAAATTGTAGTATCTGTTCTGCAGATGCTACATTTAAGATAATTTGTACAAGTCAATGGAGGGGAGCTCCTCTATACTGAGACAATTATTATTTTTGGTAACCATAATAACCCCTTTTTGCCTACTTTAAGGGGAGCTGGTTTTTACCCCACATTAAAAACGGCCTTGTGCCTAATTTGCTTTGGTGGGGAAGCAAATAAATACAATAAAGGGTGGCATTACTTTACATACATATAAGGGGAGAATGGTGAAAACAGGTTGAAGATGTATGTTTAATAGAAGGATTATTTTTTTTGTAAACTGTTTTTGTTCTTCCTTTTTCTTTGTTTATTTTCCCACGTATCTACAAGTCACTTTAATAAAAGTTTTTTTTTCTTTTTTCATTTTTCCGTTTTGTTTTTATACGATTTTCTTTAAGTTAATGAGTTTATATTTAATGTTTTAATGAAAGCGGGCAGTGTTTGCGAGTTAAGTTATAATAATAATCACACTAAAATAATAATCAGATAATAACATAAGAGACAGTTATTTGTATTAATTGATTGGTATGTGATAATGATATTAATTATGTGCTGATAATTTGTAATTTAAAAAATAAAGGTATAAAAATATAAAATAAAAACGCACTCTCTCTATACATCTATATCAATCTATCTATTTATCTATCTATCTATCTATATATTTATTTATTATTTTTAAAACAGTAATCTACCTACACGCGTGTTTCAAGGTCATTACCTCTCATCAGCGTAGTTCAACAGTTTCTAGAGATCGAACCTCAGACCATGTTTACCATAGTTCGGCGCCTTAACCGTTAGGCCATAATCCCTAGATAATTTACACTCTTTATTTTTATTGCTTATAAATTTAGATTTTGTTATTGTTGTTGTTTTTTCAAGCGATACATACGGTTAATATTGGCTCCGCCTCGGAGCTCATTTTTTTTTATTTACTTAGAAAGTCGCCCTTTTTTAATTTGGACGTATATAACATTATATATATATATATATATATATATATATATATATATATATATATATATATATATATACATATATATATATATATATATTCCAACTTTAAGGTATTCAGCAGATATACAGTAAGGCTTCAACACATGAATCTAGCAGGTCAAATATACATATATACGCACATATTCGCGTAAAGAAATAAATAAAAACATATATATATGTATATATGTATATATATATATATATATATATATATATATATATATATATATATATATATATAAAGGAAAATGGTAATTAGTAAAAATCTGACAAAGGTGGTTAATACTGTTGCAGAGCGAACATATATATTTGTTTATTTTATGACCGTTTTATCTGCTTTGTTAAACATGTTTCTGTTACCGAATCGTATCAATGATTCAGCAACTTTGTAAGACTTCAACAGAAGTTATTATTATGATTTGAAAAGACTATACTAGAAAAAGACGAACGGAGAAAAAATAAAAAAGGGACCTCAATTTTACTCCGACAACATTCAAGATTTAAGATTTTAAAATTAATTAAATAAACAAATAAATAAATATTGAACAGGGGTGAAATTGCGTTTCAAGACTTTAACCAGATACGACACGGATTTGGACTATAGGGAGACGGGAGAGAGAGAGAGAGAGAGAGAGATTCAGAAAGGAAGAGCGTAGGTTAGGAGAGAAAAAGAGAGAGAGGTAAGTGCTGAATGGAGAAAGGGATATACACTTGAAGCGGGAGGGTAGTTATTACTATTGGGCTGTCAGATTGTTGTCGCGGTTTCATGTGGAATTTTACACGTTAAGGAATTATGCGGATCGGGGGGGGGGGCGTGTTTGGAGTAACTAAGATGATTCCTCTTAATTTAAGCTAACTTACAGTCAATTTAAGTGAATTAATTAAAAAAATTAAATTAAACATTGCCAGGCATGATTTGAATGCGTATAAAATTATAAAATACATATAGGTAGATATAAGGACTTAGTGTCACTCAAATTCCAGTATAAACCAATGGCCACTGCTAGCGAGAAATCAATCGTAAGAGGCTGTTGCGATGATGCAAATTTATTTGCAAATGCTATCGAAGGAGGAGGAGAGATCTGGACGTCTGGGGAGACCTGTTGTCACTCAGCTTCCAGAGAACACCACAGGTCTCCAATCAGATCGTTTGCTTACTCGTTTGAAAGCTCCAGGTGAGCCGCCAATAATAATAATAATAATAATAATAATAATAATAATAATAATAATAATAATAATAAAAGTAACAGATGGTGATAGTAATAATAGAGTGATAAAAATAATAATAAAACTGAAAGTGCATCAAATTGAGTCTGTATATATATACATATATATATATATATATATATATATATATATGTATATATATGTATATATATATATATATATATATACTGCGTATTAAATTATTAACAAGTTTACATTTTTTTAAATATTCAAACAACGAGTGAATAAAAATCTATGAAACTTTGAGAAAGTGCTTAAAATGCTATACAGCGACTCCAGTCAGAAAATAAAAGTATTTAAAGCAGTATTAGCGAAACTATGGCAACAGATAGGAATATCTGGTGATTTCAGTTTGTCAAGATATTAACGAGCTTGAGATAAACACACAATATACTCATAACTTGTTTCTTGAAATAATTGTCATGCATTAAATGAACTAGGAATACTGTTTAGAACACAAAAAAATACATAGTAATTTCTACGTTGACATAATTAGTTGTTATCCTTTTTTATGAATGACTTGTAAAAGACGTTGGTCCAGAGAATCAGTCAAATTTATGATTTCGTCAACTGTTATTCCTCGCGATACCTCTTGGAGATCATCCCATAACTCATCTTTGCTCTTAAATTGGCGTCCACTTGCATAGCAGCGTCGCGTCGTGATACTCCAACGGTTCTCAGTTAGGTTCAAATCTGGTGAATTCATTAGCCACTTAATTTTCTGTAGTCCAGAGAACCCCAGTTGTTGCATATACTCTTTGCGTTTGTTTGCTGCATACGAGAGAGCATTGCCTGCATTAGTAACCGCCTGGTTGCGTGCAGTACACACAACAAATAACATCCAAGTAAGCATCCATCCATAACTAAGACTTCTTTGTTAATGCTCAGATTTGTACCAATTGTAACTTAAACACTCCTATTTTACAGCATCTAAGTGTGCATCTCTCTGTTGTGAGTACAGGGGTCAGTTTCCTCGTCCATACTTACAACATAACTTGCGGACTAGTGACTGTGTGCATCCAGTATCCATTAGAGCTGTACGTGGTTGTCCACTGCTGCACACAGTTACAACCGGCAATGCGCCATTTACAATAGTTTCGAGTATGAGATTCGGCTGAACTCTTACTCCCCCGTTTCCCGAAAAAAATGAAGCGATGTTCTCACGCTGCTGACATCGATAGCACGTGATGTTTCCTCGGCATTAGACACCAGCACCTGTAACTGCCTCATTATCTAGCAGACAACTGATTACCCTATGATTTGGCCTATTAAAATTCTAACGCCACCCGGAAGTATTCGTGTCCTTGGGTATGCTTTTGCCGACTGTATAACTACTTCAGTCTCTTCTGGAACTCTGTAGCAGTTCTTTCAGATACCACGCGCGCACACCAGAACGTGTGACAAATCTAGGTTATCCATCTGTAAGGATGCTTATAATAGTTCTTCCGCATCTTTAAGCAATCAAGCAATGACTGTATTGATTTGACACATTGCTAAACATGACCGCAAGACTGTGTAGTTCTGCCAAAAATACATCGTGGGTTTCAACTGGTTGAAAGCAGTGTGCTGCAAACTGCTTCCATGCAGCGACGGAATCCGATGTGTACTTCGTTTTCTTGAAGCAATCAAAATCCTCTCGCTTTTCCTCGCGTAATTGCTGGTACATAGCATACATAGCATACATAGCATACCCACGCCGCATGACAACTGCATCGGAATGACACACCCGATACGCCTCACTGTACTCAACTGACATATCAGTTCAACTTCGTCAAGCTATACTACTATTGGCTGTCCAGAATCACTCCCATAAAATACTGATATGAACTTAGAGTCGAAAATCATCATGGCCGCAATAGTTTATTGTTTCACGGAGGAAGAGTGATCAATAACAACAAAAATATCACACGCGACAGATGAGTCCGTAACAATTTCGTCCATGAGACTCGACACAATCCTGAACAACTCCGTCAATTCGAACACGAACGCCTCCGATTATTCGACACGACACGATTCCGGGTAACACTTTTAATCCAGAACCGAAAATCTCCGACAATTCGACTCGATCCCAAACGCAATGACTCAAGAGGACACGTTACAAGAGGAACCTTTGAAGTTACTCACCAAATGTATCTTTTTAATAGCCTTTGTATGAACTCATTTCCACCGTATGTAGGTTCGACCTAGTCATTGGATTAATATTTTTGAGCGCTTCCGTGCATGTTGGTCATATGTGCAATGCCATTTTTACACATGAATGAAATGATTTTAGACGTAAGATTTTCAAGCAATATACGTAGATTTTAACCATGGATAGATTATATAAATCAGTGTTAAATTAATCATGAACACCGTACACACATATACACGGTAAAGAAAAGACGATCAGTCTAATCTCTTGTCACTATCGTATACATATCCGTTGACGTTAAAAGATTCAAATTTATTCTAACAATACATTATATGTGAGAGGCATTCTGACTAAATAAAAATGTGTATTTATTTTATTATGTATTGCAAAAACATCGGATTCCGTTTTAATATAATAATAGTATATAACTAAACCGTTATTTTGTGTTTATATGTTAGGTTTAACTTTATCACGTGTTTGTCTGCTCTAGACGTTGGCATCGTCATTTAAAGTGTGCATTCCCTGATGAGTTTCTGTCCAAATGTTTTTTCTTCGTGAGGTTTGCTCGTATCAGTATGTGAATAAGGAAGAGTCGTCACGTGCCCTGAGAACATAGTCGAGTATAACTCGTCTCGAGATTTGTGATCATATAGTCAATGAATGAACATTTTCTATTTTCTCTTTGCTGTTTACTGACAAGTTAGATTTCCTGGCAAACACAAAAACGTACAATCGTAGGAGAGTTGATGTTTCATAAAAGTAAAACGTATAAGCATATTAAGGACAAGAAAACTATAAAGTAATGATGTAGCAAGTGATTTATATATCTGTATGTATGCATGTGCACGCAAAATAATCACAATATATATATATATATATATATGTATGTATATATATATATATGTATGTATTAAGCAAACAACCCGCATTCAGTATATATATATATATATATATATATATATATATATATATATATATATATATATATAAGTTATAGTCTGTTTGTGTATGTCTGTGTGTACATTTCCCTACCAAACTACTTTGTCAATTCTTAGTCTACAGACTCGAAATTTGACATAATAGGTATTGAGATTTGGAAAAATCTTTTTGATCGGTTTCCAGTCCGAAATTTTAATTAATAAGCGCTCAAGGATCAACGATTTTTCTTTTTAAACGCTATCAAACTCCTCCGCCAATTTTGGCTCTAAACACTATAAATTTAGATGTAGGTTACTTATACATTGATCAAATTGTTTAATTTGCTTTGAGGCCAAATAATAGATGTTTAAGGGCCAAAATTGGAGTAACATTAAAAAAATAATTACCTTTGTGGACTAATATTAAGTGGCCAAAATTGGGGTCAATTTTTTTTAAACTTTGAACGCCGCGGTCTATACTAAATTACTTAGCGAATTTTAAGTCTAAACATTTGAAATGTGACATAAAGTGTATTCAGACATGCATCAAGCTTTTTAATCAGTTTGTATACGAAAATTTTGCTGCCAAGAGGTCAAAGTTGACCGAGTTGGCTTCTGCAGGCACTACCAAATACTCATGCCAATTTTGGGTGTAAAGACTCTAAATTGTAGATGTAGGTTTCCTGGATATTAGTCAAATATTTTAATATATACATAAACACGCACACATTGTTATGAACAGTACATATGGCCCGAGCAAAGCCGGGTTGAATTAATAGTATATATATATATATATATATATATATATATATGTATATATATATATATATATATATATATATATATATATTAGGTTGAGTAGAAATTTGCGGTATTTTTAATTTTTACTTAAAATTATGTTTTCTTATTTTCTTAATACCTTTACTTTATATATAACTTTAAAAAAATGTTTCGCTCCATCTAACTGTTTCAATTGGACTTGTTTTAAAGCAATTCTATTTTCTTTTCAGAACGTTGAATACAAGATAAAAACAGATTCGGACAATTTTCTTATTTGAATTCAAGCTAGGCCGAAAAATTGATGAAATAGCTTGCGATATCAATTAAGCGTTCAGCCCAGGCACAAATGCTGAACGCACAGCACAATTATCGTCCTAGAAATTTCGTGGCGACTAGAGTTTTTGCAGATTATGAGTGTAGTGGTCGGCAACCGGAGATTAACAACGATCAATTAAGAGATTTAGTGGAAGCCAATCCAAGAACAACTGCTAGAGAAATTACTTCTGTATTAGACGTAACTTATACGACGATTTGCAACCAATTGAAAGGGATTGGCAAGAAAATAAAATTTGATAAATTAGTGCCTCCCGAATTAGACAACAAGCAAAAGAAACGCCGTTATGAAGTGACATATCTTCTTTTATGCAACAGGAACGACTCGTTTTTTGACAGGGTTGTGACTTTCGATTAAACGTGGATTATTTATGACAAGCTAAGAAGCTTGTTTAACACGCTGACAAGCTTCACGATACTTTCCGAAGCCAGAGTTGCTCTGAAAAATGGTCATGCAAACTCTTTGCTGCTTGCCATTTGCGCATAACTCTCTTAACTTTGTTTATTTAATCTTTTAAGATATTGTTATATTTTTGCTTTCTTATAATTACATTGGCAACACTCCTTGCAGATTGTGTTTCTTAGTTTTAATTGTCTAGGAAATTAGACGTCATTTCTCTTGGATGATGCATTAAATAATTGGCAAACTATCACCATTGTCGATACAATGCTTAATTTCTATTCACGTTGGTTACCATTTTGTCTGTGGTTTCTGTTTCTGTGACTCGGAGAAAATGTATTCTTCCTTTTTAGTTTTTTTTTATTATTTATTTTAGTTTCATTATATAAGATTTTTTTTCAATCACCGTATCAAAATCTATTTTTTATTTTGGCATATTTAATTCTTTATTCACCGTCTCAGTCAATTTAGTTTTTTTTTGATAAAAACATTTTTTTATTATAATTCCGACCATTGTTTTGTAATGGAATTATATCTTTTTGACTCATTCAGATTACTAGGCTGTAACACACCCAATAATTATGACATTATGAGGGTCTGGGCGTTAAATATTCTATTCTCACTAAATAATATAATACAAATAAAAAAAAACATCTTATAACATATGTATACGGTACTTAATTATGCCGCGCGAATAATATATGCTCTTGCGCTAAAATGAAATTTCTGTAGAACGTTATATATATATATATAGAGAGAGAATAGTAAGTTTTGCAAAAAAGATGTAACGAATCCTTAAAGATCTGCTTGAAAAACGTCGGTGATTACACGACGTAAATGCTGTAACAGTTACATCTGATACACAAGTGATCTTTCAATAACGAAACATTTCTAATTGTCTAATATTCATTTAAAACACGTCAATGCTTATAAAGTAAATATATAAAAAAAGGAAATAATAAGAAATGAAAAACAAACATAAAACTTGTTATAAAAATTATTTTATGTTCGCCGTGAATACTTTTTACATTTTAATTTGAAATGCATCCACATTTATAACTTTATGTCTAAATACTAGCAACTTAACAAGTGCATTAAGAGATCAATTAGTCCGCCTGCAACGATTGTCTCTTACGTAGTTTTCTCATCACTAATCTCACCGATTATTTCAAGTATTTGATTAATATACATTACATTTATTAATTTATTTCATTATTTATTTATTCATTCACTAAATTATTTATTCATTCATTCACTTAATTATTTATTTATTTATTACTACGCTTAATTATTTAATTATTTATTCATTCACTTAATTATGTATTTATTTATTAATTCACTTAAACATCTATTTACTTATTTTTTTATTTATTTATTCATTCATTTAATTATTCATTTATTTATTTATCTATTCATTCATTTAATAATTTATTTAATAATTCCTTCATTTAATTATTTACGTATTTATTTATTCATTCACTTAATTTTTTATTTCTTTATTTATTCATTTACTTAATTATTTATTTATTTATTCATTCATTCACTTAATTATTTATTTATTTATTCATTCGCTTAATTATAGATTTCTTTATTTATTTATTCCATTATATATTTATTCGTTCACTTAATTATTTATTTATTAATTTATTCATTCACTTAATTATTTATTAATTTATTTATTCATTCAGTTAATTATTTATTTATTTATTTATTTATTCACTTAATTATATATCTATTCGTTCACTTAATTATTTATTTATTTATTTATTCATTTACTTTATTATTTATTTATTCGCTTATTTATTTAGTTAGTTACTTATTCACTCACTTATGAATGTATTTATTTATTCATTCACTTAATTATGTATGTATGTATTACTTTGCTTAATTATTTATCTATTTATTAATTCACTTAATTATTTATTTATTTATTCATTCATTAACTTAATTATTTACTTATTTATTAATTCACCTATTTATTTATTTATTAAGTCACTTAATTATTTATTTATTCATTCACTTAATTATTTATTTATTCATTCACTTAATTATTTATTTATTTATTTATTCATTCACTTCATTATTAATTTATTTATTTATTCGCTTAATTATTTATTTATTCATTCACTTAATTATTTATTTATTAATTTATTCATTCACTTCATTATTTTTTTATTCACTTATGTATTTATTTATTCATTCACTTTATTATTTATTTATTCATTCATTCACTTATTCATTTATTTATTCACTTAAACATCTATTTATTTATTCATTCATTTAATTATTCATATATTTGTTTATTCATTCACTTAATTATTTATTTATTCATTCATTATCTTAATTATTTATTTATTTATTCAATTACTTACTTATTTACTTATTCATTTACTCATTCAGTTAATTATTTACCTGCTTATTTATTCATTAATTTTATTATTTATTTATTCATTCACTTATTCATTTATTTATTCACTTAAACATCTATTTATTTATTCATTCATTTAGTTATTCATATATTTATTTATTCATTCACTTAATTATTTATTTATTCATTCATTATCTTAATTATTTATTTATTTATTCAAGTAATTATTTATTTATTTATTTACTCATTCAGTTAATTATTTACCTGTTTATTTATTCATTCACTTAATTATTTACTTATTTATTCATTCCTTTAATTATTTATTTATTTACTCATTCATTCACTTAATCATTTATTTATTAATTTATTCAATTAATTATTTATGTATTTATTCATTCACTTAATTACTTATTTTTTAGTGATTCATTCACTTAATTATTTATTTATTTATTCATTCACTTAATTATTTATTTATTTATTCATTCACCATTCACTTATTTATTTATTTATTCATTTACTTACTTATTTATTTATTAATTATTTATTTATTTATTTATTCATTCACTAAATTATTCATATATTTATTTATTCATTCACTTAATTATTTATTTATTTGTTTTTTCATTCATTCAATTAATTATTTATTTATTCATTCATTCACTTAATTATTTACTTATTTATTCATTCACGTAGTTATTTATTGTTTATTCACTCACTTAATTATTGATTGATTCATTCACTTAATTATGTATTTATTTATTCATTCACTTAATTATTTATTTATTTAGTCATTCACTTACTTATTTATTTATCTATTTATTCATTCACTTAATTATGTATTTATTTAGTCATTCATTCACTTAATTATTTACTTATTTATTTATTCATTCACTTAATTATTTATTTATTTAGTCATTCACTTACTTATTTATTCATCTATTTATTCATTCACTTATCTATTTATTTATTCACTTATTTATTTATTTATTCATTCATTTATTTATTTATTTTTATTCATTCACTTAATTATTTTTTTTATTTATTCACTTAATTATTTATTTATTTATTCATTCACCTGATTATTTACTTATTCATTCACTTAATAATTTATGTACTTACTCATTTAATTATTTATTTATTTATTTATTCATTCACTTAATTATTTACTTATTTATTTATTTATTCATTCATTTATTTATTTATCTATTTATTTATAGTGATTTGCTTTCTGTCTCCCTTAAACAGAAACAATATTTAATAAATTGGATAATGATATTGCCGTATTATTCTACTATTTTATTATGGAAAAAATGATGTTCAAGATAACCAATAGGTTCATTTAATATTATTAGGAATCGTCTTAAATAATAGATTGTCTGATTTCTGATTTGTAACACAATTTTATATTCGGATGTTTGTTTTTTTTTTAAATATAAATGGATACAAATTGTTTTTTTGGATTATCTATTTTTCACTTTGTGTAAAGTAAATTTGAAATGAACGATAAGCGAACAGTGTATTTAGAATTTTGCAAGAAGATTTTCAATGAGAAAGTTTCGTTTATAGAGACGTGTTTGCTTAAAGTCGAGTGAATCTAACTACGCATCGAAGATTGAAAACGTTCTATTCCACTGTCTCAAGGGGGTGTACAGAAGTACGTTAAAAAACGTTAAAATCGACCAGAAATGTAAACACATACAAACAAGATATGCCTTCTTATCTTTGGATAGCAATATGCCTTTTATCAATTGCCCTAGGATCAAGACTATTATAGTATATAACAGTTGCATCTAGTTCGAATCAGGAAACCCTTCCAGTAGATTCATAAATGATGGCGAAAAAGTGATCTTTTAGAAACAATAAGTGCCAAGTAGATTATGATGATAACATAACAAAATTCTTACGCTAAATTGCTTCTTGATTGGCATTTATTTTTCAGATCCAAACGCAACGTGTAGGAGACCTTCGCAATGTTCAGGGGAGCTGCGTAGTTATATCGCAAACTGAAGCATAATTTGACGCCAAGAAACATTTAAAATAGAACCGAATTGTTAAATAATCGTTACGATCGAGAGTTATTATGCTTTTGAGGAGGAGTTTTATGTGCCAGTATAAATGTAAAAATTATATTGCAGTTTTACAAATTAGAAAGTAATTTATCGCAAACACTGTACATGGTTAAACAAGATTTAATTTTTAAAACTTAAAAAAATGAAGTAGCAAGATCTAATTTTACAATCATCAGTTTTTTTTCAAAATACACTTTAATAAACATTAAAAGTGAAATATAGACTTTTATATTATAATGAATCTTGAAATTATCTTGCATATATTTTACGTTAAAGGTGCATAGTTTATCTTAACACGTTACTAAATAATAAGGTTTATTAGTTTACTATCTACTAAAAAACTACTCAATAGTTTTATGATATATTTGTTGTACAATCTGTTTTTTTTTTCTGTCACGGTTTAAACAGTGTTATTTTTTTCATATAGGTAGAATTCTGTAGACGCACTTAATTTTCTTATTCCAATGATAATATTATTGCTTTCGTTTACAAAACTCCTTTGTAAATTATATTTATTGGTAATAAAATACAAGTTCCAGTAAGTTTTAATAAAAACTTACTTACACATGTAGAAAAGTAACTTATCGTGCTATTCACCCGTGCGTATTTCATAATACATTTGTTTAAAAGATTAACAATTTATAGAAAACGCCCCACCCCCAGAGCACTAATAATTACTAAAATCTAACCGATAAGTAGACGTTTTTTTTATTGGGCAACCTTTTCTTTCTGTCACATTTATACTGTTTATTTTTGTGTTTGTTTTGTTCGTATCAGTAAAATTCTAAACGATTGTATTATTTTCTTATTAAAGAGTACGTTATATTTTCTTTGCTAACACCAATGTACTACACACTACGTTTATTTGTAAAAAAAGAAGACTTTAAAATAAGTGAAAACACAAAAGAAACGTATTAATATAAGTAGAAAAGTAACTTATCTTGCCTTTCACACATAATTACATAATAATGTTTTCACCTGAAATGTGTGTTTAGGATACCGCCCATCTAAAGGAATAAGCCACAAGAGCTTTAATAAAATATAGTGATTTTCCCCCATTTGTTATATTCCTATTTAAATACATTCCTAGATAACGTGATGACCTAGATTTCATCGTATTAAGCAGTCGGTGTTTTAGTACAAGTAGTATAAATTGTTAGTTCACTTTCTATTGGTATGAGTGTCTTTCTTATTTACCCCTCTTTCCCTTCATCTGTATTATTCGTTTACTTCTACTATGCAACCATCTCATTGTGTGCACGTCTTTAAAACTAAAACAGACACCGTGAAATTACAAACAGAAACTTTTAAATAACGTTTTTCCGAATATATTTTTTATTTTAATAGTATAAAAATGCTAAAGTGTTTCAAATGAAGTAACAAAAACAAACAGATTTTATGTATGTTTGACTCACAAATATTTTGTAAATAACGATAAAAAAAAACGACGAATAATTTTAATCAACTAAAAGAAAAGAAATTTCATTGTTAGCAAATTATGCCCGTGCAAATTAAAATCGCATATTACATTAGATTATAGTAGTAGAAAGCATTTTGTGTCGTAACACTTTTCCGCATGGACCAAATTACAAAATATTAAGGAATAAGTAGTTTTACTTCTCAAGTCACTAAAATATTGAAAGCCAAACTGTTCAGTATACTTCAAGAGATTACATAAAAAACGTTGAATAATAAATACTTTACATCCTAAACTCGAAAAACAGTGACGGGCAGAAATCGTTTTCAGCATAGGTACTAAAGTGAAAAAAAAACCATCAAAAATATTGTCACGAACAGAAAGTCTATAACAGCCTGATAATACATTCAAATAAAAAGGGTTTCTTTTAAATTACGAGAGAAGCTTTCTATTATATAGCAGTGAAAGATTTGAGACATAACAGGCGATTAACAGCATTCTTTGGATTTTATAGTTTTTAAGTTATTTTTTGAAGCAGGAAAATCTATACAACCTAATAATTAAAAACAAACCTCACTTAAATTTTTCCGTATACTTCTCTAAATGTAAACAACGCCTTTTCTATTGAAATATAAAATCTATGCCCGTATTACAGGTGTTTCTTATTGTAAATTCTTTATTTAAAAAATAATGTCTTACATTCCAAATAATGTCACATGTATATAATATAATGGAAATGGTGTAGTCGTACTTTGCATATAATTAAACACATAAGGGTAATCAGTTAAAGGTTTCCATGATTAAATTATGATTTGAGGCAGAGACATATATATATATATATATATATATATATATATATATATATATATATATATATATATATATATAAAGATTGAAGCAGATGCCTGCTTGTCACTTCACGTACAGTAAAATGTATAATAGATCAATGTTGTTTTAAATACGGAATTCAAATTTAATAACTGTATATGCACACGTATATATATATATATATATATATATATACATAGGTGTATATATATATAAATATATATTTATATAGAGGTATATATATATAAATATATATAAATATATATATATATATATATATATATATACTTATGTATATCTATCTATATATATATATATATATATATTTCCATTCTTTTAACTTTCTTTAAGTTTTACATTTGGATTTTACCGTCACTGGATTTTTTATCTTCCACCAGACTATACATTCATTTGTAATCACCTTTTTCTTTACCATATTCCGTCTGCTTAACTTATTTTGTTTTCAAGTAAGACCTTTGACTTACTTGTTGTTTAATCAAATACTTCTGCATGCAAAATCCGATCCCGCATTTTGCTAATTCCTACCCGCTGATGGGAAGGAGAGTATTTCTTCGAAAACTCCGCGGATTAAGGATTATACATTTATCTAGTGTTTCCGTTTCAGATTAAATATGTTTATAACTCATTTCAAAGTGTTTTTATTAACTGTTTGCTCATTTATATATATGTATATTTATATATATTATTATACTGTTGGTAGAATTTTTCAGTAACTCATAACAACAACACAATATGTCATTCCAAAGAGTGCTCAATGCATGAAACAGAGCAATATATTGATTGTTGGAGAGCTATTGGCTACACATTAGCAAACGTGTTTCAATGGGTCCCTAGCAGGGAAAATCACCTCATCAGGTGGATGGTTTTTGGCCTGATGAGGTGATTTTCCCTGCTAGGGGGTCATTGAAACACGTTTGCTAATGTGTAGCCAATAGCACTCCAACAATCTATATATATATATATATATATATATATATATATATATATATATATATATATATATATATATATATATATACAGCGTGAAATGATAAAATTGACGACCTTGAAAAGAGGACGTGATTCCATTTCCGATTTATAAAACCGGTTTTCTTTTCTTGTTGTAGATTATCTACTTCTTGGCCCGTTGCGTAGAAAACCCAAGATGATAGGAGCCTTCTATCATATCTGAAAGTGACACAATGCTCAACGAGCGAGATCGGAGATGCACCGATGTACAGCCCATTCTCTCTACCGATCCCAGTTATTTTACGAAGGTGATTGTCATCATAGTTAACATGCAAATCCGGACGGCTCAATGTTCGACGGCAAAGCTAAACAAAGTTTTCGGCCACGGTTATGGTTTTTGGTGTGGTTTCAAGTGAAGGCCACATTATGCCAAATCGCATCTGTGAAGTCAGCTTGAAAGTAAACAGCAAATTGTATCTGGATGTGGTAAAAAGTATGGTGATGCCCTGATGCAACCAGGGTGTTGCTGGCAGACTGAGTATAGCAGCGGGACTCACAAGTCCAAAGAGACCAAGGTTTGGCTTCAGAAAGAGTATTACCACTGTAGCCTCTTTTCACCCCTCCCCTCTTCCCCCCGACCTGTACCTGCTGAACTATTTTGTTTGGTCATACTAAAATGAATTCTCACAACACCTGAGCCAGCGTGATTGCCGCCATTCGCCAAGTATTCCTTGAGCATCCGCCGGCGCCTGTAGAAAAAAATGCTCACAGATCCAATCCAGTATCGAGGATGTCATTGAGGCTGAAGGCGGCTATTTTGAATAGATAATAGCTCTATTACCTAATCAAGTTATCTCAGTTGATGTTTTCAATAAAAGTTTTAAAATAAATCTGTAGTATTGTCTACTTTAATGCGAAAATTTATCCGTCCACAATATATATATATATATATATATATATATATATATATATATATATATAGTTTCTAAACTATTTCAGACACATTCGTGCAGACACTTAAATTCAGTATGTTATGCTATACATTTTAGGGGATGCCTGACCAATTGATTAATATTTTACGTTCGAATTAATAGCGACAGCATGTTCTGGAATCCACGCTACTAAATCCTGCAACCTGAACGTGCGGATCATTTCTGAGAACGATATGCAAAAAAAAAATTAGATTATTTACTTCTAAATTTCGCTTCCGTTTGCTACGTTCAGTGTAATGTTTTAACCAGATTTACTCATTACATAGTGTAATTTACACCAATATTAAGGACAATAAAATCCCTTACAGCTAAAGTTAAACTAGTGTTTTCTGATCAGAAAATGGTAAACAAAGAATTCAACATGTAGGCCTAAAATATATTCATTAATTATAACCTAATATATCGATCGTTAGTATTTAGTATTGAAAAGAAAGGAAACAACACCCGCAAATATATATATATATATATATATATATACATATATATATATCAGCACTGTTCATGTATATACATACATATATATATGTGTGTACATCTCAACATATATACATATATATATATATATATATAAATGGTTCTTACTAAATAAAGTTTCTTACGGATGCATTTGAAAATTTATCTTGAATAGGGAACATTATTATAAAACATTAAAAATTTAAAAAGGAAAACATGCTCCGTCAAGCCCTTCGATCTGTCAGCTAAGGTGAATATAAAAATATTTAAAAAATCCTAGAAAAAGATATATCATACCAACCCATCTACCAACCCACACAAACCCACACACATACCATTTTTTCTAACAAAATATGATACAGAACACATAAATGCGCACCAGAAAACACCGAAACTTGCACAGAATGATGACACTATAAAGCCCCTCTTCCACTACAGCTGTACTCAGCTGCCATCATGAACAGGGCTGAAATATGCGAGGCCGGATATTGCAAAAAAAACGTTGAATTAGAATAAAATGTAATAAAACGATACACACATGATAAATACATAACTTCTATCACACGTCTCTGAACGAGATTTTTAATGTATGAATTTTATTAGAATTTCTTTTTTAACTGTACTCATCGGTAATATTCAATTTTAAACGTGATATAATTAGAAACACGCATGGAAGCACGGATACGTAAGTTATATGAAACCTGAAACAGTACATGATTAAACTAACCTAAAATTGTACACAAACTAAACGCGACCTATATATATATATATATATATATATATATATATATATATATATATATATATATATATATATATATATATACATATATATATATATACATATATATATATATATATATATATATGAATGAAATAAAGCAATATATAAACGATGCTTTAGACGTTATGTGAATAAAAAGGAAAAACCCAAAAGAGTAAAAACAAAAATAAAATCAACGTTTCGTCCCTATTTCAGGGGACATCATCAGGATTTCTAGGCGAGGATGTACAGGAAGACGGTCATATACCACATGCGAAACAGGACAAGTTCAGTTCTCTTTCTGTTCTGGGGAGAAAACATTTTATGATGAAAAGAGAATTTATATCTAGTGTGTGTGGAGGGGGGATCGGGTTATATAGATAAGACAGAGAACTGAACTTCTCTTTCGCATGTGATATATGACCGTCTTCCTGTACATCCTCGCCTAGAAATCCTGATGATGCCCCCTGAAATAGGGACGAAACGTTCATTTTATTTTTGGTTTTACTCTTTTGGGTTTTTCCTTTTTATTCACACACACACACACACACACACACACACACACATATATATATATGTGTATATATATGTATGTATATATAAATGTATATATATATTTATATATAAATATATTTATATACAGGTTATTCAAAAATCAAGAGACTTTATTCAAAAATCAAGAGACTTTATTCAAAAATATAAAGACTTTATTCAAAAACTAAGAGACTTTATTCGAAAATCAAGATACTTTATTCAAAAATATAAAGACTTTATTCAAAAATATAAAGACACTTTATTCAAAAATCAAGAGACTTTATAATTTCATTTATTCAACACCTGTTATTACTTGGTAGATTAGGTCCCACATTTTTCGTATGAGATTTTCAAAAATTTGCACATCCTCCCCATTTAAGTTTTCCAAAACATTACCAACATTAATTTTTAATTCTTCCCTAGTAACAGCACGAGGTCTTATGGCCGAGTATCTAGACTTAACCATACTAAAAAAAATTTCTATAGGGTTAAGGTCGGGGCTGTCGGGGGGCAGATATACAACTTCAATCTGGTGAGATTCTAAAAACTCTTTAACAACAATTGTCTTGTGGATTGGGGCGTTATCCATTACTAAGACTACATTTCTCCTTAAAACTCCCTCATTAACAGCCCCGACGAGAAACTCAAGAAACCTCTCCCCATTAAACGATCCATCAATCAGTTTGTAATAGGATAAGCTGAACTGTTAAATAATACAGCAGACGGATAGGTTTTGTCCTTTAGAAGGGGGCACATAAGTAACTGGGCTTACACCAATTTGCGAATATCCATAATTTTTGGATGTGTGCAAATTAAAGCCTGTTTCATCCAGAAACAAAACTTCGCGGTTACGATATCCCACAAAAGCCCTGGCGTATTCTCTCATTTTTTCACGGTGATTATTCGTGTTAACGACAGCTGCCTTCCTCTTCAGCCTTTTTCTTGTTAGCCCCGCTTCCTTCAAAAGACTGCAAACGGAGGTTTGATTCAGGGTAAATCCACATTTTTCTTCAAACTTTGTTTGAATCCCTTTTTGAGTTAACGACTGGTCTTCATTAATAATATTTTTAACATTGTTTACCAAGTCAGGATGCTGTGATGTAGGTCGCCCTGATTTTCCATAATTCTCAGAATAAGAGGAATCTGGATTTTCTCTTATCTTTGAAACTGCTTTATACACAGTAGACTTGCTCTGTCCTGTCATCTGCATAATTTCCGTTGCACGTACATTTTGCCCAACAAGCCTTTTTATTAACTCAAAAAGAGATTCATTCATCATTACTCTGGGTTTCTTGTTAGCAGAACCATCCGAATTCATATTGTTCTCCATACCTTGATTTGATTCTACCATTAAGGGTAAAACTTAAAAATATTTTTTTTTTTTTTAATATCTGAAAAAAGTCTTTATATTTTTGAATAAAGTCTCTTGATTTTTGAATAAAGTCTCTTGATTTTTGAATAACCCTGTATATATATATATATATATATATATATATACATATATATATATATATATATATATATATATATATATATATATATATATATATATATATATATATATATATACATATATATATATATATATATATATATATATATATATATATATATATATATATATATATATATATATATATATATATACTAGCAGTACACGCTAAACGGCGTGGTTCGATGAAAGTAGAAAAAGAAAAAAAAAACACAATAAATAAAATAAAATAAACCGAAAACAGACAAAAAGATAACTCCCCGAAAAATAATGAAGATTTTACTTTTCATTTCGATATGAAAAAAAAACAAAACAAATAAAACACAAGATTGGAGTTAAAGTGGAAAAATATCCCCAAACTCTCTATCAAATTAAAAGCAGCAAACTTACCAATCACCGTTATGCTACTATGTCAAGAATATATAAACAATAATATAAGTATTTCAAAAGTTGCTTTAACAATATAAAAACAATATAAAAACAGCTTTCAATAAAAAGAATGCAAACTTTTTATTAATTTATTTTAAACAATATATACAGAGCGTTTATTAATGTTCAATAATTTCATTTTAAACGGCACGTTGTTTAAAAATTTTAACCAATAAAACATAACTTTTTACTATTTAAAAATTATTTAAATTGTAAAAATTTAAATTGTAAAAAATTAAATTGTTAGGTGGAAACACTGAATAGTTACTAAACATCCCCCCTCGTCATGTTAAGAATGACTTTACAAAAAAATAACGTTATTATTTCAGCACGGTAACAAAAATATGTAAGCTTTTGATCGTTGTATTATATAAAAAGATTTGATTACATTAGCCCATCAAGAATTTGTTCACGTTAGATTTGAAGACATCCATATTGTAATCAGGTGGAAAGTAGAGAAGCGGGACAGAGTTGTGCAGACGGGCAGTTCTAAGAAAGAAGCTTTGTTAATGGAATCTACGTTTACTTTTAGGAACAGATAAAGAGTGGACAAAATTATTAATAGTTTCGGCGTGTTTTTCGTGAAAATTACGTCATGAGGAATCATAGATTTGAGCTCAAACGAGCACTTGACATGACAATAACGATAAAGTAGACACAGCTCTCAACGTCCTTTCTGATGAAAAGTGGTTGCAGGGAAAACAAACGGACATACCCTACTAGTCTACGCACATAACCAAAAGAGCTACAATAATAATAATATGTATGTGATGTTTGATTGAACCCTGTCAAGACAGGATAAAGTGCTTCTGGCAGCCCCTTCCAAAATATGGCAACAATACTCAATCCTTGGACGCACTCTCTCCTTTACAGTTAGAGAATTCCACAGCAGTTAGATATCTACTGGAGCGGTAGAATGATTCCACCGTTTGTCTAGCAGCCTCGACAATAGATTTGATGTACATGTTCTATCTCAGATCAAGGGTTAACTTAAGATCACGAAGCTTGTCACATTAACAGATTGATTTCATTTCCACTTAAAGTACTCGATAATACTAGCGGATTATTAACGGACATACGTAATTATAACTATATTTTATTTTTAATACCTAGAGAGACTAATGCTCTATTCTTTTCGGAGTCATCAGTGTAGAGATATCGATTACCGCAGGTTGGGTGATTTGATTTCTAAAGTACGGAACACACACACACATACCCACCCACACACACTAATATATATATATTTACGGTCGGGTTTCAATCCTGGCTTGAGGTAGTTGCCTGTCTAGCCGCACTGATGAGCTGTGAAACAGCGAAACAGTACTGTATGTGGTTGACTATATATATATATATATATATATATATACATACATATAAATATATATATATGTATTTGTAGGTATTTGTGTACATATATGTCTGTCTGTGCGCGTGTGTGTATATATACATACACATTAATATAAGTTTGAATTCATTGAGCGTGTTGAACGTAAAGACGAAAGCCTTTACACATGAGTTCAATATATATATATATATATATATATATATATGTGTGTGTGTGTGTGTGTGTGTAGATAGATAGATAGATAGATAGATAGATAGATAATCAAAATTCTATTAACATGAGTAAATTTTATACTAAGATTCATGTTTCGGTGACGTTAATTGTCTTGTCAGGGTCTAATAATGGATAATACAAATAACGAAATTATAATGTAATTAAAATCTCAATAAAATGAATAAATAAATAAGTAAAAAAAGATACTTGTAAAGATGACACTTGATAAACTGAGATCAAATGCAAAATTTTTGTCTAGACAATGTCCAATCTCTATTGCAATATCTTGTAGACGCACACATGACAACACGTTCATTCTCGATCTTTTTTTTTTTTACCTATCAAAACCAGTCAAAGGAAATTCGCCCCAAACTTCCTCAAACATGAGAAAATGCTAAAAAAAATTGTGATAGAATAAAAATGGAAAGAAGAGAAGAAGAATATAAGAATTTATCCTTCAGTTCAATTTTTGTTCTCTCTCTCTCTCTTTCTCTTTTTCTCACTCACACACAAACATATATTATATAATACGATGTTTATATTTCCATGAGCTAATTTATATCGACTGTTTCAGTACATACTTTATGTGACTAGAATAATGTTATATTGCCAGATATTCCTTGTAAAATTATTGTCATATATCCTAAACAAGTACATATAGTTTCTGAATGTATACTTGAATCTGCGTCAGTGACCCTATCTACATTCTCGTTCAATTATTTGCAATAAAATCGCATTCATACACGACGTCCAAAATAGAGCATTCACCAACTATATATTAACACGATAGTGCGCGTGTTATTTGGTGTTTCACGCTTACATCTTTTCTTCGTTTATATATTCGAATCTATCGTTTACATGCGTTGACCTTACATTCCTTGTAATAAATAATTTTACAAAAAATTCTTAATAAATCTTGATTTCGGTTTCGATTATAATTGAAATAACTCAAGATATATTATATATATATATATAACATATAAAGCTGAATGTGTGTTTGTGGGTGTGTTTGGTCACGAATAGGCTCCTATATGGTTGATTATCTTAAAAATACTGATTACATATAACGATAGATATATCGAGACACATGAATAGGTATGTTTGATCATGCAGAAAGGTGTGTGATCTGCGTTCGCGCCTGGTCCACAAAGTATAGAAATAAAAATTAAAAAATTAAAAAAAAAACAACGTTCACACGTGTTTTTTTATATACATGTACATAAGAATAGTATGATAAGTATGTTTTAAATTAAATAGGAATGGTATGATAAAATTGTGGGATCTGCGTTCGACCCTGGCCTCCATAGAATGGAAATAGGCCCAAAGTTTAACAAGGTTTTTTGATATAGATCCACAGAATATGGTGATAAGTGTTTCAGTGTGAACAAGTATGATATAATAAGTTATGGGGGTTATCTATTTCATTGTCATATATCCTAAACAAGTACATATAGTTTCTGAATGTATACTTGAATATGCGTCAGTGACCCTATCTACATTCTCGTTCAATTATTTGCAATAAAATCGCATTCATACACGACGTCCAAAATAGAGCATTCACCAACTATATATTAACACGATAGTGCGCGTGTTATTTGGTGTTTCACGCTTACATCTTTTCTTCGTTTATATATTCGAATCTATCGTTTACATGCGTTGACCTTACATTCCTTGTAATAAATAATTTTACAAAAAATTCTTAATAAATCTTGATTTCGGTTTCGATTATAATTGAAATAACTCAAGATATATTATATATATATATAACATATAAAGCTGAATGTGTGTTTGTGGGTGTGTTTGGTCACGAATAGGCTCCTATATGGTTGATTATCTTAAAAATACTGATTACATATAACGATAGATATATCGAGACACATGAATAGGTATGTTTGATCATGCAGAAAGGTGTGTGATCTGCGTTCGCGCCTGGTCCACAAAGTATAGAAATAAAAATTAAAAAATTAAAAAAAAAACAACGTTCACACGTGTTTTTTTATATACATGTACATAAGAATAGTATGATAAGTATGTTTTAAATTAAATAGGAATGGTATGATAAAATTGTGGGATCTGCGTTCGACCCTGGCCTCCATAGAATGGAAATAGGCCCAAAGTTTAACAAGGTTTTTTGATATAGATCCACAGAATATGGTGATAAGTGTTTCAGTGTGAACAAGTATGATATAATAAGTTATGGGGGTTATCTATTTCATGTTTACTTTCATCATATTTTGTTTTGGTTTTGATACCCCCGAATTCGAAGCTATCTCTTTACAACCCTTCCTTTTCATAACCTATCCTACTTTCATTAATCAAAGTCCATTTTCTGTAGGCTGTTTTGAAACCCAGTCAACGACGGGTACTTTTGCTAGTATTATATATATCTAGCCAGTACAGTTTAGTTTCCTAGAAGTACATCCAATGAAACAACATGGGTCTACCAAAGAGTGCTCAATGAGTGAACAGAGCAGGTATATTAAATTTATTTATACACACATTGATGGCTACATATGTGTTTCTGTAATCACCCACGTTTGGGGATTACGTCTCCAGACCAAGAATTACGCTGGTAATTCTTTTTTTAATTTTTTTATTACATCTTCACTCCAAACAAGGCACATTGGCTACTTTGGGTACTTTGGTGTAGGAGGCTACTTTTAAGGGCAGCAACTACTGGGGCACTATGTAGGGATTTGGGCAGCAAGATGTCGGTTCACGTTGCACTTGAACTTCTGCATGTCAGTACAGTTAGGGAAGCAGAAGCCTGGAATGGAATTCCAGAGTCTAGCGGTTCTGGGGAAGAAACTACTGGAGTGGAAAGATCTTTTGCATCTAGAGATCTCTACTGTGTGGGGGTGGGATTTAGCTGCCTGTCGGGTTTGTCGAGGGTGTCTACGTCGTGGGGGCACAAGTGTCTGCGGTTCGTCAGAGCATTCACCATTAAAATACTTGTAGAACAAGCAGAGGGATGCAACGTTTCGTCGATGGGACAAAGGCTGAAGCTTAGATGTCAGTTCAGGGCCTATCAGATTGGCGACTCTTTTTTGAGCCTTTTCTAGGAGCGAGAGACTAGTAGCAGATGCACCAGCCCAAATGTTACAACAATACTCCATACATGGGCGAATGGTGGACTTATAGAGGTACATTATACTTTCAGGTGTCAGTAGTTTTCTAGCACGGTAGAAAGAGCCTACCTTTTTCGCAGCGGCCGCGGCAATGTTTTCAATAAAATTGTTCCAGCTCATGTTTCCTGTGAACGTTAGGCCTAGCAGTTTTAAAGATGTACTCTCAGACAGGGAGTCACTGACCATTGCTATTGGTGGCAGAGAAGGTTTCTTGTGATTATTGAATGAAACCAGTTTAGTTTTGGCAGCATTGAATGTGACCATCCATTTATTTCCCCATTCCACTACAGATTGGAGTTCATCCTCTAGTGTTTTTGCGATTTCTTTAGATATGTGTTCATGTGTTTTCCTGTCATGCCTGATATAGAGTGTAGTGTCATCAGCATATATACACATCTCAGAGGCAGTTTTGTCGGGGAGGTCATCAATAAATACCAGGAACAAAAGAGATCCAAGAATAGACCCCTGAGGCACTCCCGCATCTATTTCACACAGTTTAGATGTTCAACCGTCGAGGACAACCTAGATTTTTCTCTTGTCTAAGAAGGATTCAATTATGCTAAGTATTCTACCAGTGATACCGTATGATTTAATTTTCCTGAGGAGGCCCTTGTGGCATACCCTATCAAAAGCCTTAGATATATCCAGAGCTACCGCTCTGCCCTCCCCCGCTTTGTCCCGTGAATGGTATATACGTGCAGAGATTACAGTGAGGCTGTCAGCTGTGGAACGGGCTTGTCTAAATCCATATTGTTTGTCAGTCTGAAGTTTAGCATCTGTAAGGTGACGGACTAGAGCATGGTTAATTATGGTTTCAAATATTTTGGCGAAAAGTGGGAGGAGGCTAATGGGGCATGAAGACGTAATCTCCTAACGCAGGTGATTACAGAAACACATATGTAGCCATCGATGTGTGTATAAATAGATTTAATATATATATACATTATATATATATATATATATGTATGTATATATATATATATATATATATATATATATATATATATATATATATATATATATATATATATATATATATACGGTTTAGTTTCGGTTTCGATTTAAACTGGTGCACCCAGTCATAACGTGTACGTAACTTGCAACTTCCCGATTGGATATGATTTTACGTAGATAGTACAGGCAGTACAATAAAATGAAAGATAAAATATCGCTACAAGTTTAGATAAAATCTTTTAATTAATATAAATAATATGAAGGTCAAGAACTTAAAACTAGATTATATTATATTATAGTTTCATTTGGATGGTGTATCTTAGTGACACAGGACGTGTGATGTATAATACTTACGATTGGCCGATGTCTCAAGTATTTTCTTATTAAACAGGCTTTCATTTAAGTCAAGAGACACAGAAAATCAAAGGATGGGCCATGTTTGTTTTCTTTTTAATTTCCCATTTACCAATATATATAAGCTTATGATTTATTAATGTTTGATAATATAAATAAAGTGAAGTTTTATGGCCGGTATATCTTATACACATACACACACATGTATATGGCATCTTCTTTATAAAGTCAGGTTATTGGCGAAAATTCGGACTTTAACAATAACATAAAATGTCAATAAAAATGAATTTTTCTATTTCACAATATTTTCAGGTTTTTATATTTTCGTATTTGAATACATATTAGCAATGTTTTCTAAAAAGTTTGTCTTTACATTGCTTAATGTTTGATGCTTGAACTCAGCGACCACACACACGGATTTAAACAACACCAAAGCAAGACGTATTTGCTCTTCAGGAAGTTTCGACCTCTTATTAAACTATTATGAAGAAGAAAAAAAACTTAATAGGACTGACATCTCCTTGATAAAGCCAGGTTATTGGCTGAAATTTTGACAATAACAACAATATAAAAAAAGTAAATAAAAATATTTTTTTCATTTCACACCCCTTTCAGGTTTTCAACTTTTTTCATTAATATATATATATATATATATATATATATATATATATATATATATATATACTAGCATCTCAGCCCGGCGTTGCCCGGGTGTTTGAAGGTGTGTGTTGAGCAAAAAAAAAAAAGTGGTAGTAGGACGTCAGACTCAAACCCGTATCGCAAAGGAGGAAAAGAACAGGAGAAAACATGGTGTCTTTTCGGTTACGACCACGGGCAAACCGGACGTGATGTAGGTTGAAATTAAGGCTAGACAATCGAAAATATCGGCGAAAAAAGCGACGTTACGCAGGTTAAAAGTGCCCAGTTGAGGGTGAAGAAATAAATGTGTTTAGCCAATTTTCTGGTATTTGTCCTCTAGACAGTCGAGCTTAAAAACGATACTTATCTTGTGAAAATCCGTCGAATTTTAGGCAGCCATGCAAATATACATACATACATTTATGCATTGGTTGCTCAAATTTTCGACCCAAACCGAGTAAAACGCTTATCCCCTCTCTGAATAACTTTATGTCAAATTTCAAATGTTTAGACGAGAAATTCTCTGAGTAATTTGGTAGAGACCTCAGAGGGTAATTTTTTAAAACTTTGACCCCTATTATTACCTCTTTACGTTTATTCCATTGGGTTCAAATCAAGTTATAAAGTTAGATCCTTGTCCTCGGAAGTTATATCTAAAATTTCAATTGTTTATACCCGAACTTGGCGGAGGAGTTTGGTAGAGTTCTCAAAGGTCAAAACGTCGAACTTTTACCCCTTAACAGCCACATTTCTCGTCGATAACGTATTACCAAGATTTCCAAAAATCTCAGTACCCTGTATATCAAATTTCGAGTCTGAAGTCTGACAATTCCCAAAATTATTGCGTAGGGAAATGTACACAGACAGACACACAGGCACACATACAGTTTCACTTTCATATATATATATATATATATATATATATATATATATATATATATATATATATATATAGCGTTATACGTAGTAAATTAGATGACGTATTTACTAAAATTGGTGTAGGCAGTTATATGTATTTTTTTATTTACAGCACGTGCTCATAATAATATTTTGAGGAATAGTTTTTAAGTTTGCTTAATAGAGATCATCATATTATCTACCACAGCGACATACACGTATTTTTGTACGTGTTTGTGTTTGTGTGTGCGTGTAAACGGGAGTGCATGTGATGCATGCGTTGTGTTGAATTAATTATTGACAGTTTTAAACCAATAAGTGATTACTTCTTTATTCTAGAACGTATCAGCAGAGAAGTAATATACTCAACAACTGCTGCGAATGAGATGTTTTCATTATATATAGCCATTCCCAACCCATTGAAACTTTGTTTTATGTTTACATTTTATTGTGTTAATCGTTAATGTCTATTTTTGTTAGCATAGCTTACTATCTTTCCGCGTGCATTCTAAATGCTTTCAACGTAAAATGTTATTATATCAATGAGTCCATCCGTATGTTTCTGGAGACAGGGTTGGTTTGTGTGGCTCGCCTGTATCTGTGTCTGCTTTCTCTCTTTCACATTCACGTGCTTCTCTACACCATCTCTGTCGATAGGTTTTTCTTCACAATAAGGGCTCTTTGTCATTAGCTTGTGTTTGTTGAGGCGTCGTTAATTTAAATGAATGAAACTTTTTTTTTATATATATTTATATTTTTCTAGTAAGTGACTTTCAACGTAAACGACGAGGACCGTAGTACGCCACTGATAAAATAATTGCTTGGCAAGACGCATAAAACTCTTTCCTTACTCTTGTAGTGACATAAAAAGAAACACACGAGGGAGACAGATAATTGATAATTACAGATTATTATCAAATAGAAAATCAAATAGAAAATCAAATAGAAAACTAATTAAGTGAAATTGTTTTATAATTAAATGTAAAAAAATACACAGAAATACTTATGTAACCATGATATTTAAGTGAAAAGATACAGACATTTAATAAAGCAATTCTATTTACAGCTAATTATAACAAATATGATTAAACCGATCATAACTATGTAATCAGCATTCAAGGATAAATATTCCCAAAACATAAATCATTTCCAGAAATAATAAATAATTTATCGCATTGTATTTTAAAAAAAATACATTATGATAGAATATTATAACAGCAGCACTCCCATTTCCTTCCTTCAACACACCTCCCTCCATAACATTTACTGCTCCCATTCTCAAGGTATACACGTCATTTTCTCTCAGAACGTAAACCACACCCGAATATCTTATAAAACTAATGTAATTTAGACTCCCGTTCAATATCGATTATTTTTGGGTCTGATGAAGTGTGATACTTGAATTTGGATTCTACTGAAACATGTATGAACATATGTAACTAATAATGTGCTTATAATAAACAAACTATACACATGTGGTACATGAAATCCATGTCCCCTTTACATGTAAATAAGAAGAATATTACATAAGTGAAAATGAGATTAGGATAAGCCTAGAATCGAACCCTGTAGGCAAAGTTAATAAATGGAATGTGAGAAATTTAGTCTATTGTAAAATCCTATTAGAATAGTTAAATATTGTGTATATCGGAAAAAATAGTTGATTGTCCATTCTTTAGAAATCTGAATATTAAATATATCAGTATAGGAATGAAAATAAAAATTAAAAGTCTATTGTTAAAAAAATAGGTTAGGTTAAAAATAGGTTAGGAGAGAATTCTTTTGTTTGCATAAGTGTGTTTGGACAAACAACAACATGAAATTAGTTACATTTGAAAAACACTTTTCTGATGTCATAGACAAAGGACAATTCTCCATATAGTTCTATGGCTTCGGATTTTAGAGTCAATCAGTCAGTTAGCCAATCAGTCAGAGAGAGTCGATCAGCCAAGTGTTAACATAGCCAGAGTAGAGTCCCCTTAGAGGCGAAGGGGTATAAGATTAACCATGTAGATACAAGTCCATTCCTGACGTCATTTGATCGATCGATCGATCCGATAAATAAAGAAGTTATCATCGTGTTTTATACGTTACGTCTGTACCGGCATAATGGATTCTTTCGTATAATAGAACGTATACTGTAATATATGCATAAATAAATCAACATTAAAACTAACAATATGCCATAGTAGATATCAAACAAAGAATATCACTAAACTATAGCAAATTAAAACAGGAATTGAAGCATTAAGGCAATAAAACCGTAAAAATACGAATATATATATATATATATATATATATATATATATATATATATATGGGTGTGTGTGTATCTGTGTGTCTATCTGTGTAATGTCACCGATGAATAAATGCTCGAATAAATCTTTGCCATTTTCGAACAGCATACTAGCCGAGAAGACTAACTACTACGCTGATGTAAACAAAGCAATCAAGCAGTTGGAAATGCAAGTGCCACAGAAGATTTTACCTTTCTAAAGTATATCAATAAATTCGGCATATTAGAACCAATCATGTGCGTCAGAGAAGACAATTCGTCATCCATAGTAGATCAATACACGTTGATTCATATAGGATCTCTCGTATACATTGATCACTCAGCCCAAGCAAGCGATACGATTGTTACTATCGAGATGCATTAACTTACAACATCTGAATGTAACGCAGATAAAGTAAGTGATAAAACTGACAAAATCATAATAGCTAGTCCCGATAATTGTATACGGCTGATAAATTTCGGATACATAACTGAGCTTATGTATCCTTCGTCGCTATTATGTGAATAGTTCTCTTTAGTCAAAGTTCCGCTGAGATTTGGGAAGCTTCAGTGAATTATTCTCGAGCATATTACGACAAAGCTATTGTAAACGGCTTCCAACGTTTCTAGCGCTTGTTTCGGAGTTATGCATTTTCGTCCTACTCGTAGATTTTTTTTTAAAGTATTAACTTAATAATGCTGTTTAGTTTCCGTAAAAATGTTTTACCGGCTGCCAAACAGATACATTTATTTAATTACGACACAGGTATACGCATACACACGTACACACATGTATATATGTGCGAGTCTGTGTGTGTGTGTGGTGTGTGTGCATGAGAGGGAGAGAGAGAGAGAGAGTGTGTGTGTGTTTTCTTTGATAATGTGATCCGAACGGGTGTGCCATAATTGACAATTTGCTTAACAATTAAAACCCAGTTTCTGGAAAGTAAATTGAAAGTAATTAGATTTCTATATTCAGTAACTCGTTTCAAATATTAGGCGACCACACATGACCTTCTTCCACTTTAGTGTTGCAATTTGTTTGTTGCACTATATGTTGATTAGATATAACTGAACCTTGCATTAAATTCGTGGTCTCCATTGCTTGGTCATCATTAAAGATGACGGTAAAACTTTTTATAAATAATCTTTAGTTTAAACCCACTAAATATTTATTAAACTATAATAATACTAGTTTATATGAAAGATAAACCCCCCTTATATTAATATATAATGTAAAATATGTGTAGAACGCATTTAGTTTTAAATCGCGTTGTTCATTTTCACTAATACAAAGTCGTAAAAGAAAACATAAATTTGCAAATTCTTTTTTCTAATTATAATATATAATCACCCAAACTTTTAAATTGGGATAATGTCTTCTAGTTATCTATTTTCCAAGTATTAATCAAGAAGCGTACGTAATTTATTTTGTCTGGATAGCTTTCTACGAATTAAACTAGGGAAACGATATAATGCCACTTATAAAAGCAACCGAACTTAAGAACTGTTTAATGTTTTTCTCTTCTCGAAAGGAAATGTTTATAAAGTTATGAATGCTTTAAATGCGTACACATGTTTATAGGATCTTACACTTACACATACGCATTTTTAATGAAATATAGACAAGCGCCGTAACCAGAAACACACAGAGAATGTAGCACAAATAAGAATATTTAACTGCGGACATACGTACAAAAGGCTGATAAAGACTTGGTCAAGCATAATCACGAACATGTTTCAACCATATCCTCCAAAATTGTTTTACAAGTTTACAACAAAAGAGTATATTATTTCTAATAGGACGTAATAGGCTTTTCATGGTATTGCTTAAAAAAGAGAGCGTGCTAAATTTCGTTTTAACCATACAACACACAAACGCATCTCGAGATTGTCTGGGTAATGTATATGTATATAGGTATGTACATTAAAGTGAATTACCGTCTAGAAACGGGCATGGATATATGTATATACGTGCGTACAGACACTAGTTCACAATTTATGTCTAGATTCGCTTAACGTCGTCACCGCACAATGATCATCGATTACTTCAATCGATCTTCAGATCATTCGCTTCGAATCATCTAAAAGAACAATACTTCAAGGAAAAAAGACTTGATTGTGCGCGCCTCCATACCTCAAAACATTTATGAGTCCAGGAACGTAGGGGAAGGCGTAAAGTTTGCTGAGAGAATACAAAATAACGCGTGCGAATTTGGCACCAAAAGATTTCATACGGTCCACAAGACATGTTTAGGAAAGTGGGTTGATAGCGCACAGGTTTGCTTCCATTCATCGTTGCATTTAACTGCGAGGTAAAGGAACAGTGTATCTGGGTTAGGTGGATATTATGAAAACACGTATACGTCAAAGAACAAAGGCAGCCTGAGAATGTACGCTATTAAACATTCGAAATTCCAGCATCAAAACAGAATGACTTGAGATATAAACAAATACTGATATGATATTTCTGAACTTATCAGATGAGGATTGCTTATTATTATTGTATTATTTGGATTCCTCGGAGTACTGTTCTCATCTTGAGTGTGATTTTTACAATGTTTCGGTCGATGTAACCTCCGACCTTCTTCAGGTGTATCTTGTCGCACTAGGCAATATTTCTTTCGAACTCAGGAATTTGGAAGTAATTTCGAGCGGAACCCTTTTTTCCTTGCGCGAGATCTAAAATCTCGTCTACATTCCTGAGTTCGAGAAGATTCCCTCTGCCGGTTCTACAAGTATTTTAATGGTGAATGCTCTGATGAACTGCAAGCACTTGTGCCCCCACGACGTGAACACCCTCGACAGATCCGACAAGCTGCAAAATCCCACCCCCACACTGTAGAGATCCCTAGATGTAAAAGATCTTTCTACTCCGGTAGTTACTTCCTCAGAACCGCTAGACTTTGGAATTCTATTTCAAGATCACTGCTTCCCCAACTGTACTGACATGCAGAATTTCAAGTGCAACGTGAACCAACATCTTGCTGCCCAAATCCCTACATAGTACTCCAGTAGTTGTTTCCCCTGATAGTAGCCGCCTACACCAAAGTTGCAATGTGCCTTGTTTGGGGTGAAAATGTAATAAAAAAAAAAGATACAACTGAAGAAGGTCGGAGGTTACATAGACCGAAACGTTGTAAAAATCACACTCAAGGTGAGAGCAGTAGTCCGATGAATGCAAAAATTATGAAATACTTATATACGATTCAACGGCCCGTTTCTCAAATCACACTAACGGGGTTGTTTTATTCAAGGTGAAATGCAAACTATTCCGTTTCATTTTTTATTTAATCGGGGAAAAATGTTATTCACATTAAAACCTCGATAATGCTCATGAATAAAGTACAGTTATCGATAATAAAGCAGTTATAGCCTAACTATTTCAAGGCATATATATCATTTTAATTGGATTCCATTATTGAGATGAGTATTATTTATATTAATTTATTTATTGCGGACTATTATTCTCATCTTTATTAGTTGTTGTTTCACGACGTTTCGGCCAGCTATTCCTCTGGCCTTCGTTATTGGTAACTGCGACGGATAGGAACTTCGAATCTTCTAATTGCATTCTCAACAATCACTCCTATCCGTAGTTGTTGTCGGGGACTGTGGCGCAGTTGATAGAGACGTAGAATCTCTACGGTTCCAGATGATGATTGTCTGAAGATAGCGGTTTCAATCCTACCCAAAGCCGGTTAGAGGTTTACTTGGCCAAAAACATGGTGAGACGACAACAACTACGAATATCAATGATTTTCTGAGAATGCAGTTAAGAGATTCGTGGTTACTACCTGACGAAGGCCAGAGGAATAGTTGGTCGAAACGTCGTGAAACAACAACTAATAAAGATGAGAATAATAGTCCGCAATAAATAAATTAATATTTCCAGGCAATTCTAAATATTTTATTTTCTTATTAAATAGTTTTTTTGATCGGGTAAGCTGCATACGATAACGTATTGAGCTTATTGACAGTGTTCTGTAGACAGTAAATAATATATTGCGTACATTTGAAAACAATAAGTATTTCCTATTAAATTCGTTAATCCTTCAGTAAAGATCCAGAAATAAAATTTAAAAGCAAACAATTCCCTGAAGCGGCGTAGGTCAGTTACCATTTCGTTACAATAAATAGTAAGCTTGTTAAGTTGAATTAAAATTATATAAGTTTGCCCTGCAAAGTAGAAAACGAAATATATGGATGTCTATAAACAACATTCTCTTCCCCTTTGTTTTGTATTCTTGGAAAAAGTACTTGTCTTCTATATATACACTCTAGCAATGAAACCCGACGTTTTCCGCGATTGAACGAGGATTAAAGAATGTTTCCAATACTTTTTTTTTTATCGAAATCAGTGAAATCGTTCATTTGTCAATCAAAACGATTAAGTGCTTCTATTATCGGGAATCCACCGCAGCGTCCCAGGAGGCAGCATCGCATGCCGCCCTACAATGGTAATCCATAATCCATAATATATTCTGAAGTTCAATGTAAGAAAGGATTGTTTAATTCATAAAATATTTTTTGCATAACACCTTGAATTTAATTTTTAAATGCGAAAGTCAAATACCATGCTTCAGTTATGTCTTTAAATTAAGATTAATTGTTGCGTATACCGGGTTACTTATCAGTCTTGAATATGGTTGCAGTGCGTGTGTCAGGTCTGCGATAATAGTTCCCTCACGGTTCATGGTACTCACTTTTGATAACTACAATGATAATTACATTTTGATTCGAAGCATGATTCCTACATATTTATTTCTACATGTACGCTTATGAATTATTAGCAAAGACTGTATGATTAATTAGAAATATATATTAAATACATCTCATTTGAAAAGCTATTGTGTCGTATAAAATACGGCACAATCACGTTGACACATTGGTTCTCGCCAAATCTCCGAAGGTAAGCAACGTTGAGTTTGACCAATACTAGATGGGTAACCATTTGGGAGGGCGAGGCGCTGTATGAACCGCGAGGTAAAATACCAGGTTGAGAAACTGGCGGGTCTATCCTTTTCTCGAGGGTAGATGGGACTCTCTTAAGCTGTGGTAGGCACCACATCTAGTGATGGTGTCACGATAAAAAATACCTTTGATAGCCCTGTCGAACCATCAAGTTTCAGCTCCTGATATATTTGAATTGCACTACATATATGTGTAGTAAGTTCAATATCGGCTACGGACGTGCTAGATGAAAAGTCATATCATAAAAAAATTAGGAAAATGATTTTACCTTCGGACTAGTAGTTAAATCACATTTTGCAGCCTAAAGATCTTAAGATACTTCAAAACATTCTGTTCCAATAGGTTTTGTCTTAAGTCACCTGTCTTGCCGCCAATTCTATACGCAGGCATAACATTTTAAGTCCGATGCAATGCGCATTAAACCGTTACGCTTTTGTTGCAATATATCTAGTTTTGAAAAAAATATTTTTACTAAAGGTAATATCTTAAAATAAGAGATTTGTCTAATCTCTGATGGCATCTCCGCTTTTTTAAATACCGAAACATAATCAATCGTTGTTCATGCACGAATAAAAAAGATGGATACTATTAAGTCTATCAGACTATGCAATTAGTAAAGAAGAATTACAATATGTTTGGACGCCATGTGCCAGCTATGAAATAAAATAATGTGCCACACAAATAGTCGTTTTCTATTATGTTTTCGGTTATTTCGCATAGGAATCATAAAGGTTCCTCATATTTTATATACAGATCAATATATTCTTCTATATTTTTCCACTGATTTTGTATTTCATAGGTTCCCTTAAAACAAACTGGCCGAGTGTGATTGCCCTCCTATGCCGCTTTGTGATCAACTATATTAAATTAAATTAAACATGATCTCTTATAGTAGCCATCTATACAGATGGAGCGGCCGCAGCCGAGATTGAACTCACCCTATAAGTTGCGTAGTGTAATTCAAATCTGGTCGGTAGCTGAATACTTGGTGCTTGGCCAGGGTAATCAAGCGTAATGTTTTTATCGTGACGACTACCACGGCTTAAGAGAGTCCTATCAAACCTTAAGAGAAGGGCTGACCGCGCTAGTTTCTCAACCTGCTATTTTACCTCGCGATACATACAGTTCATCATCTTACCATATTGTCACCCCCTAGTATTCGCCAGGATCAACGTTGCTTAACTTTGGGGATCTGTCGAGAACCAGTGTGTAAACGTGATTGCACCGTATATGTATAATATGATCACTGCACTAATAATCTTCAGAAAGCTCAGAATTTACATGTTTGCCTTGTGTATTCGGGCACTTGTTGTAAAATAACTCAAAGCTGAACATCACCAGGACAGTGATAAATTAAGCGTATTGTAAAATAAGCTGTTATTGATTATAGTTGTTTGCATGCATGCTTATTAGTGTGTCTATGTGTCATCATTTATTTACTCGAGGCTTTGATACTGTACTGCCATTGCTTTAAAATGAAAACAGATTTTAAAAGCTAGCCCACTGAAAAATACACTCTTAATCAAGAAGAGATCAAGAAATCATTTTAGCATTCTTTAGACGGTTAGCACCAATTTGCTCTTTGGTTACGACGGAAAATAAATCCTGAGCCTCTCAGCTTGATAAAAGAGTCGTACCAATTTTAAAGGCGCACTATCATTGGTATGATACAAACTATATTGTCTCATTTTCTCTTAGACTTGATATAGATTTTGCCCCAACTGGTTTAATTTTTATACTCTGTATCAATGGTCTTAAATGATTTATTATATCTCATTACCATTTATATTCTGGCCATTGAACTCATTTGTGAATTGTGTCGAATTTATATTTATTGTAATGATATAAATAACAAGGACTTGTACACAGCGTGAAGTATCGATTGACGTTATCCGATATCATCGTAGACTATTTAATTTGTTTGCCTTCGTACGCCCTTAATTGCCTTTTGTATGAAAAGCCCTCTGACACCGCGTCTGAGTGCTTTGCTCCTTAGACTTTTCTTTAAAGCGGAATCATATCAGTGTAAGTTCAATGCATATAATTGTTCTACTCCATTAGCATATTGACAATGGCTTTGTTTATCCATGGAATTGTGAACTAAGGTTTCTGTTCATTTCGGTTCCTACAAGAATAACAGTGCGTAGGAATAATGGTCAGGTCTAGTTTGAGTTCTGGTTCATCACTAGTCATAAAAATCAATAAAGAATTGGTAGATGAAAATAAATAATCAAAGACAGGCGAACACAAGATAATATAAAGAGGGAAAGCACTAAAGAACCCGGTCATCATTCAATATATTTACTTACGTTATGGCTTATCGAAGATACATGTTCGCCATAAAACTTTTGGTCCGTTTGAACGTTATTATTTCTAATTAGTATATATATATATATATATATATATATATATATATATATATATATATATATATATATATATATACATATATATATATATCATTTACTCACATAAAATTAATATACGAAAGTATAAATTTATGCGTAACCTTTAAGTATTTACTTCAAAAGTGAACAATACGTAGGTAGAGCTAGTAAGTAAGTAATAAAATATATATGATGACTAGGCTACACTGAATATTCCGGGTTTCATCCACTCTAGGACCCTTCAGGCTTATGTGCATAAGCCTGAAAATTCGTAGAGTGGATGAAACGCGGAATATTCAGTGTAGCTTAATCGCCATATATATTTTATAACTTTATATATATATATATATATATATATATATATATATATATGTGTACATATATATATGTACATATATAAGATTTGTTTACATTGTATTTTAATTTTATATATATATATATATATATATATATATATATATATATATATATATATATATATATATATATATATATAGTAATACATGAAGCCTTTTTGAAAATTGTCAATGTTTCCTTTCCATTTTCGGAGGGCTTTTTCATGTAAACGAGGATGAAAAGTAGAACATTTCCTAAAAGGCTACTGGTTTCTTTTTCTTATTCTATAACGTCATAACATACGTACATTTTTTCATATATATATATATATATATATATATATATATATATAAATTATTTACTATAATAATTTTTTAATTTCTACTGAAACAAGTATTTCATTCTTTCGCAATTCATCATTTCTGAGAGTCACGATTCACACCAGTCGATAGATCTGGAATCAGAAGCCATTTCTGACTTTATTAGCAAGGACGAAATCATCCGGCTACCGTTAACTGCAAGAAATATAGTTAGAAATTTTAACATTTTTAAATGCGTTATACTGTCTGTCAAGGTGATCTAATCATTCTATGATGATCTGCGCATATACATATTTATATATATATATATATATATATATATATATATATATATATATATACATACATGTGTGTATGTGTGTTTGTCTGTGTAAAGACATATATATATAAATATAAATATATAAATATATATATATATTGATCTGACAGAAAAAGTAGACACTCATAGGAACAGTATATTTAAAAAGCATAATACATGGAACAAAAACCAAAAATAAATGGTAAAACACTTTATAACTAATGCTTGGTTGACTTTACCTTTGCTGTTTTTAATGCTTGGGACCTTTTTATGTATTGCATTGATAGTTGACGAATATCTCCTTCATAAATTCTCTCGTCATGTTCGACGCAATAATGCCAAATGTTCGGGCTTAGAAAATGGCTCCTTTTCTATTTGTGAAGTTTCCGATCTAATATATCCCAAAGGTTTTCAATTGGGCTCATATCTGGGGACTGCATTGATAATATAAGTTTATTAATCACACTTTTGCTCAACCAATGTTGTGTCGCACTAACAGAGTAACAAGAATCTTCGTCTTCCATAAATAGGGATGTAACATGGTTTATTTTACCACTGGAGAATTCATATGTTAAAACATATTTAGCAGCATTGCTGTTTTGTTTGCACTCCATCAGGCCTGAGCGACAATCACTCCGAAATACCCCCCAAACCATGAGCTAAAAATCTACATGTTACAGCGTTGGGAGAAGTTTCCTTATGTCAAAATCTTTCTAAGGGAGCCTTCTATTCCCATACCCTTTTTATTGTCATGAAACAATGCAAATCGTTCCTCATCAGAGGAAATGACATTCCCCCAAAAGGTTATCATTCCCACAAAAGGTCATAGGTATCTATACCATCAAACAGGCCTTATCTTTTCTACGCTCGTTATTGACAGGGTTAAAGAGGGCTTCCGTCTCATCGCGCTACCATAGTAGCCCAGCTACCAAGGATTTCTGACAGCTGCCCTGGGATTAATATTAGCTTTTGTTGCAATGCCAGAGTCTTTGCACGGAGGATTCTCTTCGACGTTTCCTTCACAAGACGGATGAGGATCTGTGCACTCTTTGTCCTCTGTTTTTAATTGTATGATAATTCTATTTGCAGTATAAATGGATATTAGAAGATTTCCTGCAATTTTGCCTCTACAAAGACCACATTCATTCTGGCCCATGATTCGTCCTCGCAGAAATTATGATACGTATGATACCCCTTTAGTTAGGGATTTGATTCAATATTGTGGTTTCAATTTTAATGAGATATACTAAATTATTTAAGCACTATTCTCATCTGCAAATATAAATAAGCATATATTACTCTTATAGAAAAATATTTTATGTGTAGTATTGTCTGCCATGTCTGTGTATATATTAATCTTGGGTTCGAGATTGATTTTATATGAATGGTCCTCATTGAACGAAGTTTGATACCATAAGAATGATTGATTGTTATAGTGTGACAATTTGAATCAATAGAAAGTCTAAATATGATTTAAATTCCTTTAAAATGTATATCACCCCTTGCCACAAAAATCATTCTGTGGGCACACATAGAAAAATTTACTCACCCCCAAGCAACAATCATTTAACAACTAAAAATACACGTTTCCAGCTGCAGAAGTATCGATCCTCAGACATATTTTTGCATCAATTGTAAAAAAAAAAATGGAAACGGCGGATGCGAGTTCGGGTGCATATAAGAGTGTTTATATCATTACGGGTGTATATCGAGACGACAGAGGACGGAGATACATTCATACCATGGGTACATTTCTATTCTGGGAAAGACAGTTATAACAAGGGATTGCCATTTATAAGGGAGGCTGATACATTTATATTCGTGGTAACTCATGACGACTGTGATGGCAATTCTTTTATAATATTATAGTACGGGCAAATGATACAACAGAGTTGGTTAACACAGAGAAGAGCGTCATTATTGATGATGATTGTGGAAGGGGCACCTAATATCGGGGGAAGTAATACAAAATTCGTTACAAGATGATAGATAAAACACATGTACATTTCTGTTGTAATGGCGGCGACGTAGACAGTTTACAAATACATGCTGATTCTTCATTCTACTATTATGATTGAGGAATCATGAACTCAAGCTCTTACGATTATATGGTCTTATCCCCCCCCCCTTCAGCGTCAAATCTGACCGACTCTCACTCAGTCTCTTCCTCGGCTCTTTGGCTATCTTACTCATACTGTGACCGTCTCGAATCCATCTCACTATATTGGAAATTCTCTTCTTTATTATGCCAGAGGCCGTGTAATTCATTACTGTAGATTTCACCTATGTATGCCCAAACACGTTGGCAAACAAAGACATTCATGTATTAATTGTTTCATTTAAAACCTATTTATTTAATCATTATGTCTAAACTGCATTGATCATACCATAAATTTACCAGCGATTCAAATTAAATATAAGAATTCCTGAAGCTAAAAACAAAGACGTTCATGAACTATACGATATAATTCAGCTAAACATTTCAAGTTAGGTAGTCACATACAAGTCCGTCGAAATTGCTATGGAAGCAAACGAAGTGTTTAATTATCCAACGGAATTTTTGAATTATCTAGTGATTCCACCGCATGTACTGAAATTTAAAATTGATACCAGTTGTTATAATGTAAGCCAGCCCAAACTTTGCAATTGCACGCGACTATAAACAAAATAATTAATTAACAAAATCATCGAAGCAACTATCCTGACATAGTTTTCCAGACGTGAAAATGCGCCTATTCTACGCATCCCTATGATACCACTTTAGGAGATTGCAATTCCCAATTTGATTCTTGTTTGCAATCACCATCAGCAAAGTTCGGTGACAGCTCGGCTTACATCTTTACACTAACTATTTTCACATGGACAATTGTATATTGCTTTCTCTAAAGTCGGCAAACCAGAAAATCTCAATATGTGGATCATAGAACATGGAGAAACAAAAACAGGGTGTATCCAAAATACTCAGAAATTAAGCATATAAGAAACATGCATTTTATTTTTAGGATATTTTCCATTATACCAAATTGAGCTACAATAATTTTTCGCAAAGTACAGCTTGTATATATAAAACCATTGTATTTTACTACAATATAAACTCTAATAAAACACAAAATCCCCCACAAGAGATATTATAATAGCGACGCCATGACCCAAACCTTACTTCTATATACAATAAAACTCCATTAGTGCAAAACGACACTCTTTAACCTAAAATACACTACTAACATCCACTAAAGTAAATGGCACACTCGCACCCTAAGGAAAAATATATGAAGCAAAGTTAGATGCTAGTCTATATATATATATATATATATATATATATATATATATATATATATATATATACTGACATTCATACCGCTATGCGCTGTCATTCTAGTACGCTGCTCTTTATAACATATGATTGACCCAATGTAGTATACTTAATATATTAGACCTAATGCAAAAATGGCAACGTCATTCGGGAAACAGGCTTGAAGTTCCTAATCATAATAGGCATATTAGTAAAACAAAATTGACGATATTATTTTCCCTGATATCACAACTCATTCTACTCTCAATTCCATGTATAAGATACAAAAGAGCATCCGAATATAGTTTTTTTGTGGGATAAATATAGCATTTTATATTCGTATACAAAATCACATTAAAAATACCAATAAAAGAGATGTAGGCATTTACATAATTTAGTATTTATTGATGAACACACACACACACACGCACACACATACACACACATATATATGTATGCATATATAAGCGTATGTATATATAAATGTATATATATATACATATATATATAAATATATATATGTATATATATATAATGAATTGAGAACAGTCAATGGTTTGTACATATTACCTCTTTTAATCGTTCATGTATTTTATTTACTTCATATTTCTAGCTTCTGTTTATGTTATCATGTAAATGCAATTCCCTAAAACTAGGATGCGATTGATAGAGATTAAATTCTATTAAATACGCATCTGATGCGTTGTCAAAATACTGCTGAACATGTTTTACTATAACTTATCTCTTATGTTATTTGTATTAGAGCTTCTAAGGAACTTGTTCCCAAACATTTGTTTAAAAAAAATCCAAATAGATTTGGTTTTTAAATCCGACTTAATTTTCATTTTCCTGGCGGAGATAAAAAGCTTTTTCAAAAATTACAATATTGCATTTCTTACGTGTTGTGTAATCCACATTGAAATCATAAGTTTTCGTCTATCTTTCATCCGTGATACGGTCATGAATCTCATGTTATTCATCATTCACAGCACAATTCACACTTTTCCTCCAAAACGTTTTGATGTATGTCCATATGTTTAGATGCAGTCGTACAGACAGTAAAGTTCAGATTCGTTCTGTTCTAGCTGTGTCAATGGTATGCGATTGACCTGACGATTGTAGCTAAATGTATCTACTGCCACACAACGATATACGAAACCATAAACAGAATAATTTGGAGGTTGCTTCCTCGTATATCATTAAACTGTTTTCCATGGCAGATTATACCGATCTAGGAAGGTTGAAGTTGGGTCGGTGTAACAGAGAGAATAAGTTGTCTTACTCGACTCTTGATATTAATGTCGTCTCATCAGCGTGTACTACTTCCAAATGGCCACCAATCTGGTATTGACCAGGAGCATCGTTGCTTAATTTCGGTGATCTGGCTTGATTATGCCATATATATGTAGAGTATAAAAATTCGAATAATTATTTTTAGCTTTTCAATTAAGATAAGTTTTATCCAACGATGAAAATTAAATTAAACATATTTTTCTAATCTGTTCTAGTAATTGTACTCATTTAACTTTTCGTCGTTTTACTGATCTGTTTGTGTTGCTTCTAATGTCAATACATTGTTTTAATTTTCATATCTAGAAATTGAAATAACAGTGCATTCCGTTGTGTTATTAATTAGCGAGGAACTTCTACAAATAACGAGTCGTTTCTCTAATGGAATGTTTCCATTTCTTTTTACTATATCTGCATCCGCTCTGACAGTGTATGTTAGATATATTTAGCAGAAGCTTGAATTTATCATTTATAATTGTCTTTTTTAACATATATTTACGTTTACATTTAAACTTGGGCAGAAAAGTAACCCTTCGAAGTGTGGTACAATTACAACAACAAAAAAAAAGATTATTAAGCTAAAATACTCTGTACTATTTGACAATATCTACCCCTATATATAGAGGGTGTCTCCAAAAAATGTACTCACATTTTGACCTTTGCTAACATGCTGTCTTTTTGTGTTGCAGATGTGAGGTGTGAACCACAGCATGGCAGGAAATCAACTTAGCTTGGAAGAGAGGAAGTTTGTCCGGAAATGTAATTGGAAGACAGAAAACGATATTGAAGTGCAAAGACGATTCAGAAGGGAATTCACAAGACCACCACCAACGCGCTGGACCATTGCTCGCATCAACGAGAAATTTGAAGCAGATGGAACCGTCCAGAACGTCAACAAGAAACGTTCTGGACGACCTCGGACATCCACGAGCCCTGGAAAAGAAGAGCAGGTGCAGGAAACACTCTTTCGGTCACCACAGAAATCACTTCGACAAATTGCTCGGGCAGCCCACATCTCAAAAGATAGCGTCCATCGCATCATGAAGCGTCTGCACTGGAAATACTACATTCCAACACTAATTCACGCTCTCAACGAAGACAATCCTGAGCGGAGAGTCGAATTCTGTGAATGGTACCTGGCAAAATGTGCAGAAGATGCAGGGCTTCCCCTACAAAATTGTGTGGAGCGATGAGGCAACCTTTAAATTAAATGGCACCATTAATCGCCATAATTGCACGTACTGGGGTCCTGTAAACTTGCCAGGAGTAACAGTGTGGCGTGGGATATCCGCACTAAGCATCATAGGGCCATTTTTATTAACGGAACTGTCACTGCTGAGAGATACATTAACTTGCTTCAGGAGTTTGTTGGTCCACAAATTTCGAACATGATTCTTTAATTACATTTATCTTCTGTATTCGAAGCTATTCCATGTCACTGTATGTTCATAAATAAAGGATTTATCGTCATTCGAAGTGTGGGTACATTTCTTGAGACACCCTGAATATATATATATATATATATATATACATATATATATATATATATATATATATATATATATATATATATATATACATACATATATATTAATATCAATATCTGTATATATAAGTGTATGTATATAAATGTATATGTGTATGTATATATATATATATATATATATATATATATATATATATATATATATATAAGTTCCATAGCGATGAAAAATTGTGACGCGAGTTGGCCTGACAGGTTGGAAGCATGTTATAACTTATCTGCACACAGGTAACAAAAAGCCTATGTTAACATCGCTTTTCGCAACAATACTTAGACAGTTGTTTGCTGGGTGGAGCTTTTGATGACTTAGCATCCTTTTCAGGATAGCACTGCTTACCTAAGTATTTGGTAGGGAATAATAAAAGGCGTCCTAAACGTTGGATCGCGTGATTATATTATGCTAAACGACACCCACTCCAGCTCTATTGCTGAAATATAAGAACACTGTTTTATAATGGTAAAAGACTAGAACGGAAGGCTGCCATATTGAATAAGGAATTGCAAAGATACAATATAGACATTACTGCAATCTCTGTAACACATTTCGCAGGTGAGGATCAACTGGTTGAGCGTGAGTCGGGCTACCCGTCTTCCGGTGAGGTAGAGCTGAAAAGGAGACACGTGAGGCTGGTGTTAGATTTGCAGTTAAGAAATCCTTAATTGACAAGATCGAACAGCCAGTGGGCATAAATGATCGTGCAATGACATTGAAAATCCCCCTTTCTGCTAGTTGTTTCATGAATATTCTTTCTGTCCATGCGCCGGCTCGTTCTTCGTCTGAAGACGATATTACTTCCTTTTAACATGTGCTTAGATCTGTTATCAACGATTTCCCAATTTCTGGGAGTTTGCTAGTTCTTGGTGACTTCAATGCACGAGTTTGATCGGACAATGAGACTTGGTCTTCATTGGGTGCATATGTCATTGGTACAGTCAATTCAAATGGTATGCTGCTCCTCCATCTCTGCAATGAACTAAATCTTGTTATCACCAACATTTTTCCTCCAGAAAAGCAAGGAAACGTGGTTCCATCTCCAGTCCAAATATGACATATTTGCTTGATTGCATAATGTGTAGACGTGATGATCTTGGAACCTTTTGTAAAGTTAGAGTAATGCGTGGTGCTCATTGGGGTGATAATCATGTAATAGTCTGAGCTAAACTGAAAATTACAGTTCTCAATAAAAGCCGTTTCAGTCAAAATGCCTAAGAATACGGATGTTTCCAAATTGAAGGATCCAGTCGTACGAAGTTCCTTGAAATCTGCTTTTAACCAGGTGGATTTCCCAGATTGGGATTGGGAGACAGTAAGAGATACAATATATCACAAAGGTATTGAAGCTCTTGGATTGAAAGTTCCCAGACTTCGAGATTGGTTTGTTGATAATTCCAATCAAATTCATCTTCAAATTGATAGAAAGCGGAAAGTTTATTTGAAACTTCTTAACTCGTCACCAGGCCAGATTTCACTGCTCACTTCTCTTCTTTGCAGAGTGAGGTTTTATGTTATGTGCGACAAATATAAAACAAAATGTGGTCTGACCTCTTCAGGTGGATACAGACTGCCTACGATCATAGAGATGTCAAGACATTTTATACTTTGCGTCATCAGGCTTATGGTCTGAAATCTCTTCAACTCAACCACTCCTGGCGAAGGATTGGAAAACCTTGCTGAAAACATCAGATGAAATTATGCACCGAGGGCATGAATACTTTCATGATCTTTTTCATAACCCGTCCAATGTTGATGTTGCTGCAATAGAAACTACCCCTCAGTGTGGCTTTTTACTATGCTAAACCAACTCTTGTGCAAACATTTAACTGCATTAAACAGGTAATCTCGAACAAATCCCTTGGGCTGGATGGCATTCCTGTTGAGCTGCTGAAACATGGTTGTGTCAATGTACATTGTGTGTTCCACTCTTTGATACTGTTAGTATGGAAAGGTAACCCGGTTGCCCAGGATTGGGTAGATGTCATTCTGGTTATGTACTACAAAGGAATAGGTACAAGGTCTGATTATAAATTATCGAGGTATCTCGTTGCTGAATGCGGTTGGAAAGGTATTTGCACGGCTCTTTCTAAACCGGTTGGAAAAGTATGTATGTCCTGATGACCTCACGGAATCTCAGTCTGGTTTTAGAGGTGGACGAGCACCGTGGATATGGTGTTTTCTGGGCAGCTTTTGGGAAAATATATTGAGTAGCGTATGTTTCTGGACTTAAGAAAAGCGTTCGACGCAGTTAACCGTGAGGCTCCCTGGAAAGTGCTGGAATAATTTAGCTGTACACCTGCTTTTATGGAAAAGTTCAAGCAACTTTATCATAATATGAAAGATCGCGTCAACTTCAATGGTCGGCTTTTCGGTGTGAAGCAGGGTTATATAGCTGCACCAACATTGTTTTCGCTCTATCTGACTGCTGTACTCTGGTATCATTTATACGATTGTGATGCGGGTGTTTATATTAGATTTCGAACCACTGCAAAGGTGTGCAAGCTAAGAAGATTCCAAGCCGAAACACTTGTTAGTGATGGACTTGTTAGGGGACTGTTGTAAGCTGGTGATGCTGACCTGGTAACACACTCCCAGTAGATATGCAACTAGTTATGGATCTCTTTACAAATGCTTGTACCTGCTCCGGACTGACAGTATTAAGAAAACTAAAGTCTTGTACACTCCCGCTCCTGATGGTCTGTATGTGAAACCTGATATCTTCGTATGTGGAAAGCGCCTTGAAGTCGAAAAAAATGTCTACCTTGGAAGTTCTTTTTCAAATGATGACACTCTTGATGCGGAAAGAAAGAGAGAGTATCAACAAGGCATAGATGATTTTTAACGGTTACAAGATAGAGTCTGGTCTGACGGTGATCTAACTCTGACAACTAAAAGTTCAGTATATCAATCATGTGTAATACCATCCCTACTCTATGCATCAAACACTTGGAGCTTGTACTGTCAAATATAAAATTGCTCGAAATATTCCATCAGCATTGCCTTAGACACATTCTTGATTTAAAGTGGGATAGCTTTGTCCCCAGCGTATGGTCACAAACAGTGGATGACACTGATATACAGAGGCGCAGAACACTTTGAAGATGCCAAAATAGACCGAGCGATGCTCAGGAGAGCATGTAGGAAATACGAAACCCTGCCGCCCAATCATGGAGAGTTTTGGATATGTGAGGTGTGTGCTCTGTTGTCTAAGGCAAGTTTTGTTAATCACATGGAAATGCACGATAATACCGGTTCCGATGCTGTTAGTCTCATCCAAACCAACGAATGTTTCCAGTGTCATGCCTGCTTGAGGGTGCGTAAGTCGCTGGCAGGGCTGAAAAGTCATCTTCGGATACATAGATGTTTACTGCCCGAAAATATGCCACTCGTGTGGCAAGATCATATATATATATATACATATATATATATATATGTATGTATATATATACATATATATATACATACATATATATATACATATATATATATATATATATCCTTGTAAACACCCCGGTTATCTTAGCATTAAGTGAAACTAACATTCACTCCTCCATTCCCTCTAACCAGTTTAACATGCCTGGTTATCTCCCACTCTGCCGCAAGAATTCGGACAGACATATGCATGGGCTTGGAGTCTATATTCGCAATGCCCTCCCCCCTGACTAGATAAACAAAACTAGAAACAGACGACCACGCCTTCATGTACTTCACACTAAATATTCAACATGATATTAACTACTTGTATTTTCTCTACCGGGCTCCCTCAACCCAGGCCTGTACCCTTATTAACAAAATTTCTGAAGCATAGATCTAGCACACTCCCTCGATAATAGCGCTGAAGTACATGTATTTGGTGACTTCAATGTCCACCACAGTAACTGGCTTGGATTCTCTAATTACACAGACGTAGCTGGTAGCACAACACATAGCTTCGCTATATCCCATTCCCTATCTTAGACGATTTCAGTCACGACACGTTTCCCAGACCAGCAAGATCAACATACCTCACTTCTAGATCTATTTCTGACAACAGTTCCCAATGATTGTACAACAAATTTCCACAACCCACTCGGGAATGCTGATCACGCTGTGATAATGGTTGAAATCACCCTAAATTCTCGCCCTTATACTGACGATCAACTACTCAAAACAACGAGGTATTACAAAAAAGCCCACTGGAAAGACATCAGGGATCTCATCAGAGATGTCCCATGGAAAAATATATTTTCTCTCCCAGCTGAAAAGTGTGCAAATAAGATCACTGACTGGGTAAACACTGCAATTGAGGCACATGTTCCCACACGGAAATTCTATAGCAAAACTAATCTCCTCAATGGTTTACCTCTGCTTGTGCAGATGCTATTGCTCAAAGGCAGCATGCGTTCCGCAGATTCAACCGACATAAGTCCAGTTCAAAGAGCCAGAAGTATATAGAAGCCAGAAATAATTGTAAGAGAGTAATAGAAACAGCTAAGACAGATTCCACTGAAACCACCAGGAAACGCATTGAAGCACAGAAATTAGGAACCCGTAATTGTTGGAAAATCTACAACAGTGTAGGAAATAATGGGCAGCCAACGATTCCCCCACTATCAATCAATCATGAAGTTGCTTGTACGGCAAACGATAAAGCAAATCTGCTTGCCAGTCTGTTTGCCTCTAACTCCACACTGGACTCGGCACACCACTCCTTCCACGACTTTCCTTTGCGTTCAGACGCCATACTAGACGATTTGAAATTCACCCCTTCTCAGGTGCATGGTTTCATAAAAAATCTAGACACCTTAAAAGCATGTGGACCAGATCTTGTCCCGAAAAATGCTCTGCTGTGATTGCTCCAGTAGTCTCCAAACTTTACAATAAGTGGTTTAATGAATATTGCTTTCCCGACTGCTGGAAAACAGCTTATGTGATCCCAGTCTTCAAGAATTCTGGTGAAAGAACTGACCCACTAAAGTATCGCCCCATTAGCCTCCTCCCGCTTTTCGCCAAAATATTTGAGTCCTTAGTTAATCTAGCCCTAGTTCAACACATAACAACTGCTAAACTCCTGACCGACAAACAATATGAATTCAGACAAGCACGTTCAACAGCAGATGTATTAACTTTAGTCTCTGAACGTTCACTGAAAAAAAAAACAGGGGAAGCAAGAGCGGTAGCCCTTGATATATCTAAAGCCTTTGACAGGGTATTGCACGATGGTCTTCTAACGAAAATTAGATCATATGTTATCAGTGGAAGAATACACAATGTAATTAAAAATGCTATTTGTCCTTTACGGTCGTACATCAAAACAATATGATATAAATGCGGGAGTACCCCAGGGGTCTATTCTTGGACCCTTATTGTTTCTGACATTCATAAATGACCTCCTTGATAAAATTGGTTCGGAGACAGGTATATTTGCCGATGACACCCCCCTCTACAACAGGCATGAGGGGAAAACAAATGAACACATATCTAAGGAAATGGCATAAACACTAGAAGATAACCCCCAATCTGTAGTGGAATGGGGACAAAAATGGATGGTCACATTCAATGCTGCCAAGACTAAGCCTGTTTACTTCAATAACTACAAGACACCTTTTCTACCACCAATAGTAATGGCTAAGAATACACTGCCTGAAAGTACTTCGTTTAAACGCCTCGGCCTAACGTTTACAGGAAACATGAACTGGAATATATACATGGAGAGCATTGCAAAGGCTGCTGCAAAGAGAGTGGGCTCTCTCTACCGTCCTACAAAATTACTTACGCCTGAAAGTATCCTGAACCTCTATAAGGCCACCCTTCTGCCCCATCGACGACATGTTGCATCCCTCTGCCTGTTCTACAAATACTTTAATGGTGGCTGCTCTGACGAACTGCAAGCACTTGTACTTCCTCGACGTGACTACTCCCGACAAACCTGACAAGCAATACGTCCCGTCCCTTTACAGTAGAGATCCCTATGTGTAAGACATGCTCCAATAGCTTCTTCTCGAGAACTGCAAGTCTTTGGAACTCCCTTCCGGGATACTGCTTTCCAAACTGTACTGATATGCAATTCAAGTGTAATGTGAATAAACATCTTTCTACTCATCTCCGTTCATAACGCCCCCGCTACTTGCCCCTGATAGTAGCCCCTACAACAAAGTGGCACTTGCCTTGTTTGGGGTGAAGATGTAATATATATATATATATATATATATATATATATATATATATATATATATATATACACATATATATACATATCTTTATATATATATATAAATGTATATATATACAATATATATATATTTGTATAATATATATATATACATGTATGTATATATGCATATATATGTATATATATATATCTTTATATATATAAATGTATATATACAATATATATATATAATATATATATACGTGTATGTATATATGCATATATATGTATATATATATGCATACATATATGCATATATACATATATGTATATAAATGTATATATATATAAATATATATATGTATATATATATATATATATGTGTGTGTGTGTGTCTGTGTGTAGCGCTTTAAGATTAATATACAAGATAACACTAGGGGTCCCTAACACTGACAAACTCATCAGAATTTACTCGTTACTAAGGAAAAGAAGCAAACAGAATGAAATTGTCACGGAAGAACAAATACTTAGATTTATATGAGTACGAAAAAAATTAAGTAAAGGCGAATCCGATTTCGTAGAAAATTTATATGCACAATAATATAAAATATTTGTACAATTGCGATCGGAAGAGGTATTAGTCTAGTTAAAACACATCTTAGAGCAAGTCAAATGATTTCTTGGTGAAAGGAGCGCATAGTGTTTTTCAGGTATTATTTTAAAAGTGAGGTACAGTTTTTTAAACATTAAAACCTTATATATATATATATATAATATATATACATGTAAAAGTAGTAATTAGTAAAAACCTCATGAGAGCGCTCAATACAATTGCAGAGCAAATATGTCCGTTATTTTTATTACCGTTTTGTCTGTTTAGTTACATATGTTTCAGATGTTTAACCATGTTTATGATCCAGCAGCCTCGTCAGACCTTACAGAAGTCGTTGTTAGTATTGGGAAGAAGTGTTTTAGAAGAAATACGAAAGGAAAAAAAAAAGGAAAAGGGGGGTTGAATAGGAGATAATAAGCGGGGAGGATACGGGTATTGGCAATATTTAAGTTTTGAAGGTTACGATACAGTAGATTGTATTGTGTGTGTTGTGTTAGCAGATTCAGGCAGGCGTGGGTGGAGATATATGGATATATGAAGGGGGAGGTGGAGAGAGAATGGTAAAGAAAAAGGGAGGGGGTAAGGACAGGAGGGAGAGTTTCAATCTTTGGGTTGTAAATTTTAACTGCCTTTTGCTTGTATAGCAAAGTATATTAAGTAGATGAGAGAGAGAGGGAAAGCGAGATGGAAAGAGAGGGAGAGAGTTGTGTTTTATACATACGTTAACGCATGCGCAAATATGCATACATACAAATACATAAATATGTACATTTCTACACATCCATATACAAACACATACGCACACACACATATATAAACAATGCATATGCAGACATGCATTGATCCTAATACAGATATACACACAGATACACGCAACTCTTATACACATATGTACACTCACAGATATATACAGCAACCTATACATATATATATATACACATACACTTACCTATATACATATATGTGGAGATATAGATTTCCAGTAAGACATATACATGCATACACATACACACGCATCTACCTCTATACATCTATATACAATTACATAAATATA